>NW_028327172.1:201102727-201409708 GCF_987537825.1 Furipterus horrens | reverse complement strand
AGAGTTTAGAGCTAGAATATCTGTATTAAATCCCATAATATGTGGCTTGTTCACAAAAATTCTTGAGTTTCTGTACTTTTTAAATCAAGTGAGGATGCTAATTAATAGTATGTAATAGAGCTAATTTCAACAAAAGATTTTCTCATGGTACTGAGTAAACGTGAAGATGAACTAGAGTTTATAAAAGCTCTTTATAACTTTTAAAGTAATATATCCCTGCTGATTTTTATAACCATTAGGAAATAATTGTTTTTGAAGGAGTAGTGGTTCTAAGATTGTATCCTAGATGATTTTTATCACAATCACACATTAACAACTACCATCAGCTCTGGTGAATATCAACTGACAACTTCTCAAATTCTTTATCTTTTTTGACAAGATATGATTTCTTTGAGAAATATAGAGTACAAATGCAAGTCAGATGGCATTTTACATACCTCTATCACCAAAGTATTACTAATTTATTAGTCATTCAGAGTATCACACCTACTCCTTGACTAAAATACGTACGTAAATATTTTACATCAACACAAAGAAACTCTCTCAAAGTCTATGAATTTAAGCCAAATATTATTTAAATTACAAGTTTTTAGTTAGAAATAGGATGGACATTAAATAAAAATGTTTGATGGGTCTAAGTAAGAGATAAATATCCATGTTAGTACATTTCAAAATCTATGTTGGAATTTATGGTACGAATTTAATTTTTTTCCATTTTAATATCTAACTATTTATAATCTTTCCTTTGCAACTTAGAACATTTAACATTTGCATGATATCGTTATTATTTCTTGGTAGGGGCGGGGTTAATTTGAGGTTATCTTATATTTTTTAGTGAGAGCTAATAATAATATTATTGATATCATTATTTTTAAACTATCCAAATAAATGTTAACAGGGTTAACATGAATAATTGAAATCTACATGTATCTGTACAATTTATCTACTATTTTTTACTTGCTTTGTTCAAATTACAGCTTCTAGTGCAAAAGAAGCGATTGAGCGAAATGTCTTCCTTTTCTTCCTGAATCTACCTTCAGGTAAAAATGTAAGAAGTGTGGAGGTGTTGGCTCCTAAAATAGAGTCAGGAAAGAGGCATGAGCCAACTAGAATGGCATTTGGAAAAAGTTATGAGCACAGACATGTTTAAATTAAAATTAAATTAGGAAATTCCAAAAATGTTTGTGAGAGCCCAATCTATATAAGACGTAAAGCTTTTCTGGGAGACCAGAAAGAAAAAAAGGGGTGGAGGAGCATATGAAATGCATGCAATCTATTTCAATGTGTATTTAGCCAGCATTACTCTGCACCAAACACTGAATTATAATATGAAGTCACAATGATAATATCTGGCCCCCAATCTGGTCTTTATGACTAATAAGTTATAACTGCAAGTATTACGATAGCTAAGAGAAAACACATAAATGTCTATCCTATAAAAATAAATAATAAAGTAATCTGTGTCAATAAGTATTTTATTATCAGTATATTCAGTATTAATTGTGAAATTTTGTTTTAGTAATGATTGCTAAATAATTTCCCAGGAAGAAGAAAGTCTAAAATAAGAGAGCAAGAGACAGGAGTATTTATCACTTAACTTCTTACATATCAATTACAGAAAATATAGTGAGGGTGAAAACCTCTTTCAGTGTATAAAAATTATAGCTAAAAAATGGTGACAAAACTTAATGTGTCCATCAGGGCCAAGTGATAATGACAAAGCAATATAAAGAATTGGTAATCAGTGGTGATATTTGACGTTTCGTAATGGTGCAAATAAACTTTAGAAACTGTTTATTTTAATGAACTGCACTGTAGATTAAAAATAATAATTATTTTTCTAACAAATTATGTGAATTCATGGGGGTCAGATTTAAGCAAGTGACATTTAAATATTGTAAACTAAAAATTGTTGAATATAACCAAAAGAAAAGTAAAAGATGCTTTAACTTATACCAATTATTTGCACCTCATGGGAATCTAAATAGATTAAAATTTTTCGGAAAAACATGTTTTCCTTCGTAAATTTTCAGTTCAGCACCTTCTTAAATCAGACATATTTTGTTCTCAAAATAATGCTATTAATATAATTTAAATGCGCTATCTAAATATAGATTTTGTTGACTTTACATTTGAAATGACACACAGCTAACATAAAGCATTAATTGATTTACAGTTGGCTCAGCTGACTATGATTTCATGGAACAAAAATATACTTACTGTAAGTAAGTGCTATGACCTCCCAGGGGGAGAGTTCACAATATTGAGCAAAGTGGCACTGAGCAAAACAGCTTATGGAGAAATATTAACCAATTTCTGCCTAGCTTTTACATGTTTCTAAGGGGAGGTTCTGTTTTGCAGATGATCTTGCTGCTTTTATCACGTAGGATTTTAGTTGGCCTTATAATATATTCCTGTTCAGGGGAGAAAAAATGAATAAATGGGATTGTAAAATATTGAGATACAAGCACAGAATAGGAGTGAAAAAAGGAAACAGCGATCCAAATCCCATTTATATACACATCAGTCTCTACTTCCCCAAGTTCCCTCACTGACTGTCCCTTCTCTACTCACCATCCCGCAGCCCACTGGGTTGAAAAGATAAAGACCTACATATCCTTAGGGGAATCAGTTCTTGTAACTGTTAACCAACCACTAAGTGCTGAAGCACCCAAGGTAAGGTGCCCATAGATCTGGAAAGAACAACCGGCCTCCCAAGGAGCATGGCTTCCTAGAGGTATTTGGGAGTTTAACGATTTCAAGAGGATTAAAATCTCTGACTTAACTGCCATTTCTCAAGGAAGTTTACCAAACACTATGACCTTTTGGGCTCTGAGTCTCCATGACTTTGCTTTGAGTAACAAAGGAGTCTTTGTCACAGTTCTAACATGGTGCTGGGATGACAAAGATTACACACACAAGGTTAAAATCCTGGGCTTGAGGTTTGCCTTGGGCTAAAATTTGTTTGTTAATTAAGGTTGCTTTATCTTTTTATTGTTTTGTGTATTCATTAGATTAGTTTGTTTTCTTTTAATGATTCTGGGGCCAAAATTGCTAGAGCCTTGTGCTAATTTATGGAGGGATAGAGGCGACTTTAGTCCTTATGTCAAAAAAAATTTACTCCCAGGCTCCTGATGTTTGGTTTTGAAATTATGTTGTTATCAAAAGTAGAGAAGTATAACTACCACTTGGAGGGTAAATAAAGAAGTTGATGAATATTAAGACAAAGTAAAATACATTTTTGTTGTTATTGTCTAAGCTTCCTATTCGTCTTTCTTTCTTTTCCTCCAGATTAAGACAAAGTAATATACATTGTTTTTTCTTGTTTAAGATTTCTCTCTCTTATTCCCCCTCCATATTTTATCTGTTAAGGGAGAGAGGGAGACTCAGGAATATGTAGAATAAATCTAACTAGAGAGGAATAGGTCAAGTGTTAGTATTCGCCTAACACCACTAATGTTATAAGTCATATAAATAAGACAGGAAATAAAATAAGAGTTGGAATTGGTTTGTTCTCATTTTGCTTTGCAGCTCATTTGGAATACATAGTATTTGGTTGAGTGATTCAGACCTTGCACTTTTAGTCATTCATTAAAAACCTATGACTTAAAACAGTGTTTGTTCAATCAAGATTCCAAATAAAAATGTAGACATTTTTAAAAAGAACTTTTAAGGACAAAAGAAATGCATTTTTTTAGACTTCATTTTTATTTTTATCTAACCCAGTTTAAGCTTAAATTCTCTCAGTGACTGGCTTGGAGAATATTTAGTAAGATTTTTTTCCTCCTAAATATTTTGAATGAATTAATTTGTGACTTTAATTTTCCCATTTTTCTTTATTTTACATTGGATTTTGAAACCCGGTTTTTATATTTTATGTACATACATAATGATATATTCATTATAAAATACAATACAATATATTCATTATAAAATACAATATATTCAATCTTTTAATTCCCATCTTGGTAATGGTTATAACCCCTATACTGCATCTCACAAAATACATGCACACACATTAGCTGTTCTGCTGTTCAACTCTTTCTACAACTCTTTTTCATTGCTACTGACAGATTGTTTATGACAGAAAGATAGCTTACTAATGATTGATCTTGACTCCTGCTTCACTTTAGAGGGAAAAAAATGGCCTTATCAGAATATCTGACTACCTGACTTCTTGGAAACTCAGCTGGGGAATGACTTTTTCTTTGTGTCTTGGCAGCTAGGGGTGAATTGTTTTTCTAAATGCTAATGAACAAATATGTAAATAATATTTAAGATAAGCAAAAAATAATTTACTCTTAATTAATTCTGTTTTACATCCTTATTTTAAAGATTGTAAAATACCCTGCTATGTGTGATAAGTCATCTTTTACTTAAAAAAATACTTTTCTGTTAAATATGTAAGGACACAAACTGTTTTTCAAACATTGTAATAGGTAAATTTATAAAATAATATTTACTAATACCTATGATTAATCATCTGTGAAAATTTACAATTATAAATTGATTTCATACAAAACAAGAAAATATTTTTTAAGATCATTATTTTCTTATTTAACTCTATAATGCCTCTTTTTTTTTTTTTTTTAAGGAAACACTTTTTAGTTTCATTAAAACTGCCTGAGATTTGTTATATAAATTTATTTAGGATTTGTGAAACATTTTTAAAAATTTAGTAGACTTTTTAAAAAGAGCAGTTTTAGGTTCTCAGCAAAATGCAGGGGAAATATAGACAGCTCCCATGTACATCTTGTCCTGCCATGAGCAGCCTTTCCCACTATGGGAATTCTTCAGCAGAGGGCCACGTATGCTACAACTGATGAACCTGCATTCATACATCACCACAAATTTTGTGCTCTATATTGTGTTTTATTCTAAATGTTTTGCATTATATGGATTTTGACAAATGTATAATGATATGTATGTAGCCTCATTATCATACCGAATAGTTTCTGTGTCTTATAAATCCTGTTTGCTGCCTCTTCGTCCTTTCCTCCTCCCAAACCCAGGCAACCGCTCACCCTTTAACTGTCTCCATAGTTGTTTTCGTTTAGAGTATCGTAGAGTTGGAGTCCTAGAGTACGTAAGCTTTGCAGACTGGCCTTTCTCACTTAGTAATATGCATTTAAGATTTGTCCATGTCTTGTCATGATTTAACGTATTTTTAAGTGCTGAATAATATTTCATTGTCTGAATGTACCGTAGTAATTTAACATTCACATTATGAAGTACATCTTGATTGATTCCAAGTTTTTCAATTATAAATAAAATTGCTACATACATCTGGTTTGTAGGTTTTTCTGTAGACATCAGTTTTCAGTTTATTTAAGTAAATACCATGGAATGTGATTGCTGAATTATCTGATCAGAGTATGTTCAGTTTTATAAGAAATTGCCAAACCGTCTCCCAAAGTGACTGTACTAATTTGCATTCCCACCAGCAATGAATGAGAGTTCCTGCTGTTGAATATGCTCACCAGCATTTGGTGTTGTCAGAGCTTAGGATTTGTTTGCCATGATAATAGGTGTGTAGTGGTCAATTTTCTCTTAAGAAAAAATTTAATATCTGATTTCACGTTATTTCTGATATTGGAAAGACACCTCTCTTATGAAAGTGTTCTCATTATAAATAGTGGTAAACTTGTGCTGATAATTAAATCTTTTATCTCATTTCCACTCTAGTTTGTATGGACCCAAAGTGAATCTAACTCTTTCTTATAATCTTCTACGTCCTAATATAGTAGGTTCTCAATAGAGTATTTCTCTAACAAGCACATAGCTCCTGAAATAGTTCAGTAAGAAACACCAAAACATCTACTTAAAAGTATACTTAAGTCAACTTTTATATCTTTACTTTTAATTTGTTTTTAAATACTATCAAGCCCATATAATGTGTCTAATGCTTTCACAATCTTTCCTTAAAATATTATTTTTACATTAAGTTCACATTGAAATACTCTTGCTAGTCTTATTGTTATAATTTACAAAGTGAAGACTTGAAGTATCCAACATTTAAATGGTTAAGAAAATATAGAATAAGATAGGTAGAATAGGAGTAAGCAGAATAGGATAGACTAGACAAGTATAAAATGCAATAAAAATATAGCAGAGGGTATGTAAGTTGTATATCTATAGTTGGTATAGCTGGTAGAATTCTCCAGATGTACAATCAGGGACAAACATTAGTGTACAGGAGGCTTATAAATGAATGCTCTTGGGGGTTATGTGGGAAGCACCTGGCAAGGAAAGGGATGAGACAGGTAGGAAAGATAAGGAATACATTAGACATACCATAAACTCTCAAAAAATAATAGCAAATAATTAATTTCTTGACAATTTTATGCATCCTACTTGAGAATATTTGCTGAATATAAGAAGGAAGAGAGGGAAGAAGAAAAAAAAAGAAAAGAGGGAAATGAGGTAATAATATATTTTATAATTCATAAAAAACACTGAGTGCAGTCCCCTATGATAAAACATGTTCCTGAGAGTTGGACCTAGAAAATATATAAAAATGAAACTTATTGCAAGGTTTTTCAGAGCAGTATAGACATTTGTTACTGATGCTTTACCTTTTTAACTCTTTTTATCTCACCAGGGAGCAGGAAGGGAAGATCATTTTTTCCCTCAAATCAAAAATGCCAATAAGGAGAGTATTTCTAAAAGAGAAAGAATATATATTTCAGGTTGAAGTTAAATTATATAATAATAATAACAAGAATAATATATTTGAATAGTGGTTATAATATCCTTAGTGCATTCACAGGCATAATCCCATGAAATAACCTCTGTAAAGAGTTGGCACAATCTATATGCTCAGGTGGCATCTGCTTATCCACCTTCATTTCATTTCCTCTTTTTTTTGGAAGATGCTTGGGTGACATTCTCCACTACTGCGCTTTATTTCACTGCACCGACTCACATGGTTTCAACATGACTAAGGCACACAAGAAGAGCTCTGTAGCAAACACAGATGTGTGCGCGCATGCTCCTCTGGGACAAAAATCACAGATGCACAAGTGCTTAGAGCACACCAACTTCTCCCAGGAGGGCTGGCTTAAGACCTTTCCAGGAGGAAGAGCTGTAAAAAGGATGATTTTAACCTCTGCTTTTGCTCACACTGCAGCTTCATGCTCTTTCTACTGTAGATACTGTTTGGCTCACTGCTTCCAGGTAAACAACATTCCTGCTGGTGGTCACGTAATACAAAACCTTATTTAGGAATGAAAGTGATAGCATAAATCAAAACATTGTTGTAATTGTTTGAATTTCATGACAGGGAACTAGAAAACCCACATTACCTGGTAGCCAGAACTCTACCCACTAAATCATATATTTTTTTCTGGGTTGAAAGCCTTACCTCGACGCCTTGTTTTAGCCGTATGCCGAATAGATAATGAGTGCGTGGTATAAGTACTTCTCTTCACTATTGAATGAAGAAGGATAATAGGTAGGATATGGATGGTACTGAGATTTATGTGTTTCTGCACAAAGAAACAGGATACAGAAACCACCAAATGCCTTTAGTCAGGAACTAGAGAAGTACTGCTGGATTTTGTTGGTTGAACCAAAACTGTTATTGAAATACCAAAAAGCCAGCATTGTGATCTCCAGTGGGAATAAAAGGCATGCCAGTTTGCTCTCACAAATGGGTCAGATACTGAGAACTTCCCTCTGAATTTGTTGTTCCTCACACGCTTCCCTGAGGCCACATTTTGTCAAGTCAGTCCTGTTCATGTTTTTGTTGTTGTTTTACAGTTGAAGCTGTGGTACTCCTCTTCAGAGAACCATTGTAATTCCACCAGAATATAATCTCCACAAGAGCAGACAAATGATCTATTTTGTTTTCTGCTGTGCTCCCAAGGTTTAGAAGAATACTTGACATATAACAGGAAGTTAATACACATATATTGAATACATGTCTACTGTCAGGACTAAAGTGTACTTACACAAAGTCCACCACAAATTTTAAGTTATTGATATTTATCCTACAATACATAATTAACTGACCCATAGAACAGACCATAACAGCATTAACCATGCAATTATAAGTAATGGAAATGCTATGATATGAATTATTTTATCGAAGGGTCAAAAGTAGGTACTTTCTTTATGCTTACTTGCTCAGCATTGTATATGGTGATGCGATGGCTTCATAATAAATATTAAACTTGGCTCCTGAGAGTATATATAAATATGCAGTTTATATTTCAATCGGGAATGCAAGAATAAAACTTACAAAGCAATCGCAAGTGCCAAAGGTAAGGCATAGATTAGTGTGGCAGACTTGGGAAAGAGTCATCAAGAATTTCTCTCCAGGAAACATTTGTCCCAGCAGCTGGGAAGCTGGGAAAGTTGTTCAGTAGGCAGTTTCCAATTGACTTCTTCTTCTTTTTTTTTTTTTTTGCCCTGAAGTTTGTCTCCTCTGCAGAGAGACATCCTGCTGTGGAGGTTACTCCCTTGCTTTGGCCGCAGTGTCTGGTGACTGGTTGAGTAAGGCATATTAATTTGTGGCATTTTGGCTCAACATGGGCCAATGCTGACAGGAAATACTCCAGATTCTCCCATGAGGTTCACCAATGCTTATTGCACCTGCATCACAATTAAGTGTATTTTCCTGCCCGATTCTTCTACCCTCCCTGCCCTGCTCCACGTTTATTTTTAATAGAAATCCCTCTCCATCTCAGCATTTGCTGCTAGAGAACATGACCTGTAACATTTAGAATAGCTAAAGGACACCATGAAAGGTAAGAAAGGAAAAAGAACACTTGATAGCAAAGGAAGAAGGAGAAGAAGAAGAAGAAGAAGAAGAAGAAGAAGAAGAAGAAGAAGAGGAGGGGGAGGAGGGGGAGGAGGGGGAGGAGGAGGAGGAGGAGGAGGAGGAGGAGGAGGAGGAGGAGGGGGAGGGGGAGGGGGAGGGGGAGGGGGAGGGGGAGGGGGAGGGGGAGGGGGAGGGGGAGGGGGAGGGGGAGGAGGAGGGGGAGGGGGAGGGGGAGGAGGAGGAGGAGGAGGAGGAGGAGGAGGAGGAGGAGGAGGAGGAGGAGGAGGAGGAGAGAAAAGAAAGAAAGAAGGAAAGAAAGAAAGAAAGAAAGAAAGAAAGAAAGAAAGAAAGAAAGAAAGAAAAAGAGAAAGAAAGAAAAAGAAAGAAAGAAAAAAAAGAAAGAAAAGAAAGAAAAAGGCCAATGGACTTGGCAATGAGGGCATTGGGCGTTACTAGGGAAGAAATATTAAGAAAATAATGATAAAACTGTGAATTAAACTCTGACTATATGCCTTGCCTTAAGTTAAATGGTTGCTACAGCTTATGCATATTTTTTCATTAAAAGCCAAAACAACACGAGTTAGGCATTAACATCCATATTTTATGGATTAGGAAAGTTATGCATAGAGAAGTTAAATAATGTTCCTGCACTAGTGACTGGTGAGTTGTTTCCAAAACATCATATGATAAATAGAGACTCAATTATTTTAATGTTTTAAGTTCAATTTAGAGTTCAATTTAGAGGTAGTTGGTAGATAAATTTAAAGGGTTATTTATATAATATCTAGAGAAGAGGTTTCATGGAAGAGTCTCAGGTAATTGCTTCTCATTTTTCAAATCCTCATCTGTCGTCTCCTAATAGTACAGGGGTCTTGACACTGGGTGACTCTTATTCTAGACACTTTCTGTTTGCTTCTAGACTGCTTTTTGCAAAAACCTTTTGACAATTGCATCTCTTAGTTATACCTATTCCATCTCATCCTCATGATTTTTCACTCATACCTTTGGCACCCAGATAATAGACTGCTTCCAACCCTTTAATGCTTGGCAACTCTAAGATCTATACAAAAGGACCATTTGAAGTTGTGGCTTTCCTTCACCTTTTTTCTTCAACGACTTTCTGCTCTTTTCTACTTAAACAGTCTATTCTTAGAATAACATCCTAAACTGCCTCACTGTTCAGAGATGTAACATGTCTTAAAATTTAGTGTTTCTCTGACTGATTCTAAATTGCTGCTCTTCCAGAGCCCCACTAAAGTTGGTATTCAGCTTAACTTGACCAAAATGACTCTTTACTTTCCAGTCTTTCAATATTCTAGAATTTTACAAGGCTTCATTTTCCTTCCTATTTAATTTAGAAAATCTGTTAAGTACTTCAATAATATTCACACTAACATCCTCCATTCTTAGATTCTTTTTGTGCTGTACCATGGGGGGCAGCCACATCCTCAGCTCTGTATCAACCAACCAAGTTTAATAGAAGACTGAGCCATCAGGACTCTTTCCCCAGGCAGAAGAGGTGGACCAAGTTAGGGAGTAAGTGTCTTTCTTCCCCTTGTAGGTGAAGGGACCACAACTTTCCATGGTCCCTATTCTCTAGCTGGTGGGTGTCTGACTATCTGATGACTCCTGGGAAGAGCTGCGCCCAAGCCCAGATTCCTTATTACTGAATGATTCCTTTTTCTATTTTCCAGCTTCGCCTACAAATAGAAAAAGCAAGAGCATATGGCTGCCACGTGATGAGTTTTTAAAGTCTATATGTATTCTTATTTTGGAAGTAGACTCAAGGTTTCTAGACTGGGAGAAATTATTACTGTTTCAGAAATAAGCATGTTGAGTTCTCTTTGGCTCAATCCTTCTCTCTTTTAGGGCAATGTGATGAGAGGCAGATGTCACCCTACATGTACCTGGTTCTGTACTGCAGGAGAGGAGCCCTGGAAATATGAATCTGGCACATTATATACACCTTGCTTCCTTCACATCTTAATAGAAGAAAAGCTTAATCTCTCTAAGGTACACAAATTCTCTTGAGGAAGAGAAGGGTAAAGACTTTAGGTTGTTACCCTTTGGAATGCAAATCAATGTCTCCAGAGGGAAACTAAAACAAGTCTGCAGGTTTACATCTGAAATTTATGGGAGAGAATACGTTTTATTAACTTTTGAATCAGAGTAGATGGCTCTGGGTCTAACATACTTGAAATATAAAGAACAAATAAAAGTGGAGTAAAGAAGACATTCTCTAACGTGTCAATTCGCTTTCCTAAAGAAGCCAAACTATAGAAAAAAAACTTAAAAAAAAAAATCTCTAGAATCCCACAGTACATGAGAACATAATAAACACCTACTGAGATCCCCAGAGCCCCTGGGGCCACTCTCTTCGCTGTGGGGCTGATGAAAGGGCAGCTGATTCATGACCTCTCTCACCAATATTAAACTTCTCAGATTCTTCAAGGAAATCTGTTTCTTAGCCTATTCCAGGCGCACAGTGGGCTGTTGTCCAGAGCTGGGTGACCTGAATGTGGTGATTGTGATGATTCAATCTTGCACACTTCCTTTTCTGGGCTTCCTACGCTGCATATCTGATATTTTTCACCAGCCAGTCTCTCACCACTGCTCAGCAAACATCTAGTTTAGGTTTAATCAACTGCATTCCAGATTCCCCACTATGTCTGTTCCATAAGTTTAAAATCCTCTAAATGTCAGCTCCATTTCTAACTTAATGAATTTTTCAGCACCTCTATTTCTCTCTGTTTTTCTCTGTCTCTCTGTCTCTCTCTCTCTCTCTCACACGCGCGTGCGCGCAATTATCAATATTCTTTGTCTTTGTCCCTTAATCATCACTCAACTCCAACACCAAGCTTTTGCTGTCCCCTTGATCCTAATTCCATCTCCTTAACCCCGTGAGCCTTGCAATAAAGACCATGGTTTTTATTCTGACAAAATTGGATTTAAATATCCTTTCCACAATGTGTTAACTGTGATCTTTGTCATGTAACAAGTGTTGCACTTTCCTTTTGGGAAAATCGAAGGTATTGATACTATTCTGAAGGAAAATTAAGAGATAAAATGTGTAAACACTTACCTTAGTATCTATACTCAAAAGGTGGTTATTACTATTATTATATAGTCATTTCATAGTTATTCCATCTTTCCCTTTAGTCCTTTAAGTATATGTCTTTTACTTATCTTGATTCTACTCCAAAAATCAGTTTTCTTAGGTTTAATAGATAATTCTTTAACCTATAGGCTCTCCCATTATATTATTCCTTCCTTTCTGTTTTTTTTTTTTTTCTTTCTTTTTTTTTTTTCTTTCATTGCTAATTCCTTAAAAACCTAGTGTTCACCTGCTCTCTGCACTCATGGCCTCATCTCCGTTTGTTGCCTTATTTTCTCGTCGCTTTGTGCTAAGTCATGATGACTTTCTAATGACTGAACTCACAAGGCCTCTTCTCAGTTCACACTCTATTCTGTTTTTCTGTAACATTTACAGGCATTGACCACATTGTCTTAAAATTATCTTTTCCCAAGTTTTCTGAGAACTTGTTCTCTTCTAATTCTTCATCTACTTCTCCGAGTCTTTCTGCTATTTGTTGTTGTCATAGTTAGCTACTTTCCCTTGTATGCATGCGTTCCCTGGAAGCATGACCTTCCTGGTTTATTCTTTGCTGCTGTCTCCATCTGTGAGCTAATTACCAGAGACACGCTTCCCTTTCCTTGTGTTTAAAATGTTCCCTACATACTTACACTTTTTTCCCCTTGCTTGGTTTGGCCATCTGGTAAACTATTGACTTCCCCTTTCTTCTCAACCTTAACTACATAACCCCATGTCATCTGCATAACCTAAGAAATAGAACTCTTTTATTAAACTACTTCCCATGTAACCTAGTGAGATAAAAAATGTAAAAGAAGGAACAACTAAACACTAAAGAAGAAGACAAAGGGAATCATATGGTGTATTCTCTGAATGTTCTAAATTTTTGTGTGTGTATGATTGTTTTCTAAAACTGCAAGTAAAAGAAATGGTATTATTTATGATATATTTTAGACATTATCTTTACAACTCCTTCTGAAAAGGCTCTGTGAGTTAGTAGAGTGTTAAAAATAACACTATGAAGGGTAAGATGATTATGTAGGAGAGAAATAAAGAGAATGTATTCTTGATATAATTTTCTTTAAAAAAGAAAATGGTTTATAAAGTGTGACAAGCACATAAATGCACAGTCCTGACTCTGAAGCAGTTCTAATCATTGTTCCCATAATTTGTGTCTGTTTTACTAGTTTTATGAATCCTTAATTAACTTTTTCTTCACAGAACAGTAATATTTGGTGAATCTGATTATTTCTTGACTTGATATGATTTAGAAAAATTTCTTGCCTCTGTTTTCTCTCTCCTACTTTTCCTCTTACCTGAGGTTTTGTCTTTATAATCAATGTGCCTAAAAACTACCTGTCCTACTGAAGCATTTCCCCACATCGTTAGGTGCTTCTCTTTCAGCCACTCTGAGTCCACCTGATGCTGTACTCTCTGGCTCTCCCATGCCCCTGGCCTGCTTCTACAACAGCTCTGATTGAATAGCTCATAGCTTTTCGCTCTCTGCCTTGTTTAATCTTCCTTCAAGTATGTAAGGGTTTCTGTGTAGAAACAGAAACGAATACAAGTGAATAAAAATTATAATTCAAATTCTATTGCTGTGCATTATAGGTTAAATCAGATATATCCAATAGTATTCAATTTTTTTAAAGGCCTTCAGAGGAGAGGAGACATATATCTTTAGCAGATTAGAATCAGATAAAGGAAGATATTACATATGATACGGTCCTGCGACACCTTTTTTCTCTGTCTGTAGTGATGTCTCCTGAGGTTATCACTCTTTCATCTCCTTCACACGTTGGCACAAATCTCACCTTCACAATGAGAACTGCTCTATTTAGTACTTGAATCTGTTACCTCTTTCTCCTCTGGCATTCAGGATCATCTGTACCTGGCTCTATTTTTATTTCTTTTTTCCATGGGACTTAAAATCTGATAACATGTTAGATAATCCATTTAGTATATTTTCATTCTTATTTTTAATTCTTCATTATACAATTTAGTTTCATTTGAGCAGAGACTTTTGTCTTGTTGGATCACAAACACCAAGAGCCTGGCAATAGTGGGCCCTTAAAAAATAGTCTAAGAATGAATGGAGGAAAGAAAAGAAGGAAAAAAGAGAGGGAGAGAGGAAGGAAGGAAAGGAGAAAAGTAGAAGGAAAGAAGAAAGGAAGATAGTAATCACAAGCTAAATGAGATATTAATTCTTCTCTAGCTGCATGTTTATTTCAATTCTGTCAACAACTGTTGGCTGAGTGTCACTATAATTTAGTTATTGCTGAGTGTTTATAAATATATGAGATATTCATCCTCAATTAAAGGAGCTTGAAATAATTTAGAAATATAACCATATTTTTAATGCAATAAATATTATAGATATGGGAATATTGTGTAATGAAATTGTTATACCAGATTTACACTTTAGTCCATCTAGGCCACTTCTAGATAACACAGTGACTGGGGTGGGCTGCTCTGTGAAGTGCAGCATTAGAAGCATGGAGACCAGTAAGAGCTCAGACAATAGTCAGGTGAAAGGACAAGTGTGCCTGCAAGAGACCAGTGGTAACAGTAAGAGGAAAGCAGAGATGGGTTTCTGAAGTTTAGATGATATCAAAAGGACCAGAGTGAATGATTAAGGATGAGGGATTTGGTTATAGTGAGACATGGATTTAAGAATAAGCGAATTAAATCCATTCATCATTGTGACGGCCATTATTTAATATTGTTACATGAGGATAGAAGGAATAAACACAATTCAGTGATCACAGAAGAAGGTGATACAGAAAAATAACAATTCAGAATACTTCCAGTGTTTCTAGCCACAGAAAGTTAACTGACATTATCAAAACTAGGCTTTGGGAAGGAGCTGGGAGAAGTGTGAGCTCAAGCCACTGAAAACTATTCAGCTTTATTTTATATGTTTACTTATATACTTTGCTCTGAGACAAGTTATTATAATTTTAAAAATTCTAAGAGTGGGAAAAAGGAGAATATGCCAATTCAGTCTATTTTACATGGGTCCAAAGACCTAGGAAAATCAATTGAAGAAAAAATTATGAAAAGTTTTGCACTTAAGAATGTCAATGAAAGTTTCAACATATTTACTTACATGATTGACAAATATCTATTAGTCACAGAGTGCATAATTTATCACACCACGAGGACTGGCACATTATCTTGTTTCCTCTCTGCCCCTAGTGTTTAGCCCAAGTTTTGGCATTAATAAGACCTCGACAAATCTTCCTTTAATGGCTGAACAAGTGATTGAATAGCAAGGTTATTACTAATGTGGGTTTTGTAATCAGAGAAAAGTTTTACATCTAGATCTGCCACCTCCTAGTTGTAAAAGCAACTTTATTTTCTGAGCCTTGGTGTCCTTATATGTGAAATAGAAATTATAACAGCTTTACTTCACAGAGCTGCTGACATTTAAAAATAATAATGAGTTATTATTTAAAACAGCATAGTGCCTAACATGTAGTCTGTGTTCAATGAATGTTAATAATTATTATAGTATTTCAGTTTGTGGGCCAGGTAAATTTTAAGCCACAAATAAATTTGCATTTTTAAGGTCATCTTCAAAAACAATAACCACTGTGTACTTAGTAAGGTGGAAGGTAAATCCCTTTAATGGAGCCTTGGTGAGAAAAACATACCTTTAACCCTTTCGCCTATAAGTTCTCAGTTTCATTATTTTATCATTATTTTCTTTTTTCTTTGATTGCTCTTAAACAAGTATAAGAAATATCTCATCTAATGGAATGGTTAAAAAATGAAATTATTTGCCTTATAAAGAAAGTGCTGATAATCACTAGTAATCTGTAAAAGTATTTTATTCTTTTAGAGAATACGGTAGAATTATATTTGTGCAAGAAATATATTCAATGGCTTCTAAAAATTCATGAAGTAGGTGTCTTAGAAGAGCAATATAAATTTCACTTTACTCTCTGGAAATTGATGGGATCCTATGTAGCAAATGTCAGAGCTTTGATATATTTTTAGGAATGCTCCATAATCACTATACAATTGTTGATAAGGTGAGTAAAAACTGCATGATCAAGAACCATCTTGCTTTTAAAAAGTCATAGGATTTATTATCAAGTTTGCTCTGGACAGAAACATAAGAGAAAGTGTAGCGTTAGCAAGTGTAGTGTTAGAATCGCTGACCAACCACATGGCAGCTCAAATACAAAACCTAGAATAAGAATTCTAGAAGGCGCTCAAGAGCTCCAGTGAAGGGAATAAAACCTAGCAACCAAAATGGATTTGTAGAGTGAATTCTATTTGTTGTATTTATTTATGTAAATTAAACGCACTTAATTTGAATTTTAATTAAAATAACAGTTGTTTTAAGAAGACAAATTAATGCAAGACTGTAAAAATACTTAAGAAAAATATTAAAATATCTAGTTCTAAACCCTATGAGCCCAGTATATCAAAATAAATTCAAATATTAAGATATCAAAACAAATCAGTGGAATAGAAAGTCAAGAAATAAACCCATAGCAAATACACAAATACATGAATATGCATATATAGTTTAATAAAGAATGTATAATACCATTGAGAAGCAGCGATTCTCAGCATTGGCTGCATCGTGATCCCTGGGGAGCTTTCAAAAGTACTGCTATTTGGAGGCCAATCCCAGAGTTTCCAATGTAGTTGCCCTAGGTTGTGGCCTAGGTATTGGGCTTTTAAAAAGCTCCCCAAATAATTATGTATAACATCCAACCAAAGTTGAGAATTATTGCTTAAGGGAATTGACTTCTTTAATTGTAATCACATAACAAAGAACAGACCTAGGTCTATAAATGAACTAGATTACACATTTTAATTCCTCTTGTCATTTTTATTGATTTTTCTCCAGTTATGATTGCCATTATCAGTATAATTTCTAAGCACAGTTGAGATATATCAAAATTTAAAAATATTCTGTTATTATATATATATATATATATATATATATATATATATATATATAAAATCATTATTCAATTTTCCTCCAAGGTTTCAAATTATATTTATGCACTAAAGGCTTTCAAATTTGTGTCCCAGAACATAACCCCTTTACTGACTACTAAAGCATTATATGTATCTCTGTACTTGCATATATCTTTACTTGGATGTTCATAAACTTCACAAACTCATTAGATTCCATTTGCTGTTGAAAAAATGTAACTACTATTCACTCAGATTCCACATCAAAATATGTCTTTTTAAAATCTAACACCCAACTATTTGAGTTGATCTACATTCAATTTGCTAAATATCGCTTACATCTTTGTATTTATCTCTGTCTCCAGTGATACGACTCTATTGCAGGCATATTGTTATTTGATTGATATCAGCCTGACAGTTTATACCAGATTTTTAACATACAGTGAAAATAAAAATTGCCATGTAGTCAGGCATTAGGAATCCACCAAAGAATTAAATTGTAATCCCCTGATCGCCCAAGATATTTCTACTAGGAACCTGTAATTTTAACTTTATTTGGAAAAAGGATCTTTGCAGATGTAATAAAGGATCTCAAGATGAAGACATTTTAGAATTAGGGTGACCTTTAAATCTAACAATGGATGTCTTCATAGGATTTAGGAAAAAGAAAATATGAGATGAAGACAGGCAATGGAGAATGTTATTTGAATATTAAGGCAGAGATTGGTGTATGTGGCTGTAAGTCAAAAAACTTCTGGCACCAACCAGAAGCTGACAGAGGTGGGACAAGAGAGTATTTTACCATAGATACTTCAGAGGGAATGAGGCCTTGCTAACACCTTGATTTGGACTTCTGGTCTCCAGAACTCTGAGAAAATAAATTTCTGTGATTTTAAGCCACCAACTTTGTAGTCGTTTGTTATGAAAGTCCTAGAAAACTAACAGAGCATAACATGGCTTTTACTTGTTTTTTTAAGAAGTTACGGAAAAATAATTATGGATGTGTGAAGATCATGTGGTGGTTACTTACATCGCCCAAATATGGAATGGTTGTGGTCTGGACTAATGCTTGAATTGAGGTGGAAACCACAAATGCATGTTAGATGGGTTATATGGAAGGGATGGGGAAAAGTAGACATCAATATGGCTCCCAGAATGTTGGTTGGAATAGTTGAGTAGGTGGTGATGTTGTTTAGTTAAATATGAAAGACAGTCCTGCCTTATGTCATTCAGTGGATTGAGTGCCAACCTGTAAACCAAATGGTCGCTGGTTCGACTTCCAGTCAGGGTACATACCTGGGTTGTGAGCCAGGTCCCCAGTTAGGGACCTGAGAGAGGCAACCACACACTGATATTTCTCTTCTGCTCTCTCTTTGTCCCTTGCCCTCTCTCTGAAAATAAATAAATAAAATATTTATAAAATATATGAAAGACATGCGGAATAGTGGGGGAGAAGTTAGCTTTTATTCAAATATAAAATAGTGTAACGGTGGGGAATTGTAACATTAGGCCATTGTAACCCATCCCATCATTCTTTTGGCATTGTTTCTATAAATGCTGACTCTGATTATATGTAGGTTGTAGATAATCAGCATGTTTGTATAAGAATCTTAAGAACTAATTTCAAAAGATACAGACTGTGACCTTCAGTCATCCCAGCTCTGGGAGATTTGCAAACTTTCAAACAAAAAGCAGGATGACAAAAGCCAGGATAACCAAATCAGGATGACACACACCAGACCATCACTTGCCTTATGGGAATGGATTGTGCCGATCTGCACATAGAGAACTTTTCAACCTTGTCAACTTGATCTCTTTGTTCTTATTTCCCTCTCTCTGCTTATAAAAACGTCTCTCCGTACTGAGGTGTTAAGATGGGCTTTGAGACAGAAGTTTTCTATCTTCTCAGGTTGCCAGCAACTGAAAATAAACCACTTTCTTTACACCAGCACCTGTCTCTCACGTGTCATCTTCTGAAAAGGCAAGCAACAGGACCTTCATTTGGTTACATAAGATGAAAGTAAGAAAGGAGAGAAGAGAAATTTTACAGTGATTCTTAGTGAGTAAGAGTAATCTATGTACACAGATTGATGGACACACACACACACACACACACACACACACACATTTGTGTTGTGGGTCTTGGTTAAACCATAATCTTAATGTGGATTATAGTTCCCAACTGTAGTGAGATCCAGGAAGCCTTCTCAGAGGATATGGAATTTATGAAAAATATTCAGAAATGTGGGGAGTTAGGGGTAGGAGCACAGCATCATTCAGATCAAGGAATCTCTGAATGCCAAGGCAAATTGTGCTGAGAATCAATGAAACCTTTCTGACCACGTTAGTGGCATCAACAATTCTGCTTTTCCGTGAAATTCTGCTCTTTGTAGTGCTTAGATTATGTCAGAGTGGGGTGCTGGAATAAAGCGCATTGATTCACAACTCCCTCCACATTTGCTCGTCCCTTCCTTCACTTATTTTACCTGTCTGAATTATAATTCATTTATTCTTTATCAAATTGAAGAACTTTCATTGTGAATTATTACAAACACAAGATTTAAATAATTTAAAAATAATTGATTGGATTACATTACTAAAACATTCAGAGGTAGGGAAATCTTCAAGCTAGGTTTAATCTTCTTGCTCAAATCATACTAATCTCTTTTTGTATTTCTTAGCTAAATCTCCTTAATGTGGACTCTAATCTCTGTTATAACTTTCTCTTCATGGTCCCAAATTGGTTCCCTAGGTTTCAGCTTTAGATAGTTCCACATTCAGTGAATTCTCCCACATTTATATCTCATTGATAGAACTCATTTCCCCTGACCATCAAGAAAAACCTTTAACCTTTGGTCTGATAAGATCAGTTTAGATCAGGTGCTCCTTTCTGAATTAATTCCAAGGGTTAGAAAGATGAGATTAGATCAGGGTTTTCACTATCTGTACTATGACCCTTTGGCCAAGTAATTTTTTTTTTTTCTGGGTAGGGGAACTGTCCCCTGCATTGTAAATGTGTACTAATGTCCCTGAACAGTACCACCAGATACCAGTAAGCAACTCATTCTACCACCTCCCTCTTCACGAAAATGTCTCCGGGTATTGTTAAATATTCCTTAGAGGGAAAAATGCTCCTGGTTGAGAACCAATAGATTGGGCTGATGGAATCAAGTCTCAGCCCTAAGCCAGGGGTAGAGCAGGATTTCTCTAAAGCCAGGTCCTGGGAGGAAATGGTGTGGATAGACTTAAAATTTTGGGAGTAATTAAGAGAAATGAAGAAAGACTCTCATAGGCAAATAGACAGTTGCTTGATAGAAATGTATTTTATCATTCATTTGTTGAACATATGTGAATTATGAACTTAATTATATGTGTTATAAAACAGAAAAATATGAGGAAAGGGATAAGTTTGGAATCTATGTTTTGGTGGCACATACAATCTATAATCGAAGTTTATACCACTTCTAGGGTTTTAAAATAACATTTATCCCCATAGCTTTCTGAGCATAACTCATCAAACTTTTTAGTCATTGATTTACTTCCCTGTTTTACCTCTAAATACAACATAATCTCCTTGAGAGCAGATACTAGTTATCCCTGCTATGTATCACCAGTGCCCAGCACAAAGGAGGCTATTATTAAATGTTTTATGAAAGAAGGAAGCTAATTTCCATTCAACAGTTATCATCCTCATTATTGCCCAAGATTCTTGATATAGGATCTCTATATCTTGATAATTATTGCTTTGTTGCAAAATCTGAGGATTAATAGTAGCATATTCTATCTTATATTGTTTACAGTTTGATTTTACATAAACTGTGATAAAAATACAGAGCAGAAAGAATTATGAGCTCCCATACAGCTGTTACAATCTGATCTGATAAGATTACACCAAAGCTTTATCTGATGCAGTCATAATTTATATTAGCCAACTACCGTGGCTCTTATACCACTTTATCACTTGTACATATTGAGGCCTGCTTTTGAATATATATGTATATATGTATACATACACACACATACATATAACATATTAGTCAATAAAATAATGTATCACAGAGATACTATAAAATTCCTATTGGGAAATGTATTAATTGATAACAGCAGAGTGTAAATAAGAATGAACTAGTATTAGGAATTTTGATAATATATGAAGGGGACGAACAGAATTCTTAAGTTAGAGAAAGAAGTGTTTTATTCCAAGAATATCAGGTTGAGCTGGAGAGAAGTTGCATACTGTGTATGCAGTTAAACTAGCAATACAGAGCCTAAGTGTCAATAAGGATAATGTTGACCCCCTAGCTATGCCTTAAAATTTGATATAGTCCCTATGTGAAAAGCTATCAATTTCTAACAAAGTGTTGGTCTCCAACAACAAAATCTGAGCTCTCACTGCACGTCTCAGTCTTGTTCTTTACCTGTGTTGGTTGACCCTGAATCTGATTTCATGTCCTACATTTGGTTCTGTGCTTGTCCCTTAGGTATGAGGATAAGCCTGTTTTTATGGCACACCATCATTGGTAGCATGTATAAAGTGATATATGCTAACCAAGATGTTAAATTCATTGTTTAAGATTATTTCCCCGAATCTTCACCACAGTCTGAGATTTTTACATACTTCTCTTGCGGTAGGCAGAATCCTGAGATGGTGTCCAAAACATTTTGCTCCTCATGTAGGTACCCTGTATAATGCCGAGGACTACAAATAGGAAGTACTTTATTCCTGTGATCAAGTTCTATTATATGGCACTTATGTGACTTTAAGAAAGGAAGATTATGCAAGTGGGCTTGATTTAATTACATGGCCCCCTTAAGGGCAGAGCGATTTCCCCCACTGGCCAAAAAATAGTCAGAAATGCCTACTCCGGCTGGCTTGGAGGAAAGCAAACATTCATGTTGTGAATTTTTCAAAAAAGAGACAGCTTCCAGGAGCTGAAAATAATGACCAGATGACAATGCTGGGGGAAATATGACCCTCAGTCCTGCAACTATAAACAACGGAGATTTGCCAACCACAGTAATGAGCCTGGAAGCAATTTTTTTCCCCTCAGGGTGTTTAAGTGAAAAATCAGTCTAGCTATACTTTGATTCAGTCTTGAGCAGAAAACTCAGATTCCGTTCTAGACTCCTGACCTAGAGGACACTGAGCTGTAAATAGATGTTGCTTTAAACCATTGACAGTATATTTTTGTCACACAGCAACAGTCAACTAATATTTCTCATATATATTTTGTATCGCTATCAACTGGGTAAGAAATAATAAGAATGTGAGGTTTGGAATGAGATTTCCTGGGTTTGAATTCTAACTCTGCCATTTGCTAACAATGTAACTTTGTGAAAACTCTGTAATGTCTGTAAAACGCCAGTTCCTCATTCTGAAAAGGAGGTAATGGCAAGACATACCTCACAGAAATGTTGAAAGGTTTAAAACAGATGAAGGAGTTAAAACTTCTCATTTGGTGCTGGACTCATATAAATGTCTGAGATACACTAGCTAACATTCTTACCACAATGTCATAAATCCAACATTCAGGGCTTGGCGAAATGAAAAATTCAGCCCACGGCGCGAGCCTACTAAATTGCGAGTCAGGCTCCCCACTCCAACGTGTCTGGCTCTCCAGGCTCCATAGTCACGCCGACTGAATTAATCCATCACTCCCCTTGGAATAGAGTGTTGCAGGCTGTGTTGGCTTCTCACCTCTGGGGTAACTAACTTCTCCAGTTGTGGAGACGACGTCTCAGAGATCTAGAGGAGACCTAGATCAAAAAACATTCTAAATCCATATCCTTTTCATAATTCCTCATGCCTATAGAATCGTACATCTCTAAGGTAACAAATAGTCCTTTGAAACATCCTCTGAAAAAAATGCAGCAGCAATCTCCCATTTTCTACATTTTTCCATGAGTGCTCTGGGGAGGCACACTGTTCCGTGTGCCTGACCTTCTCTCCTTCCCTTACTGCTAACCTTCACCTGCCTTCAGGAAGTGTTAGCAATTAGAGCCTCACCCCCAGGTATAAGCAGCTCCTGCCTGCGGGTCAGCACTGGGAGCCGACGGGGCCAGCTCCAAGTGTCAGCATTGCTAGAAGTCCCAGCAATGCTGCGTCCTGTCCCTGCCTGTAGTAATTTAGAGGAAATATTATATCTACTCCTCTAAAACTAGGTAAAACCCTTTTCCGTGGTCCATGAAGCCTGAGAGGGGTGAGGGAAGGTTATTAGAACAGAATATTATTAAAGAATTTATCAGGTTTCTACAATTTAAAAAACCAAAAAGAACAACTCTAAAATGGGAAAATTGGCTTCTTCCAGGTATCCAGGCAGATTTTCCCCCAGCTTAAAGGCTGTGCCGTGATGAAAATGTAGACAAATTGACTGTTAGGGAGATAATTGTCTGATAAAGACGGGATTGCTAAGAGTTAACGAATTTGGAGTGCTCCTGTGGAGGACACATAGCAGCAGGCTATGAAAAGTGGCTTCTGCAAGTTCTTCTGCACACAAATAATTACTCTAAGAAACAAATGAAGTTTTATTTATTGGCAGGAGGACATGGATCCTTAGAAGTCACTGATGAAAAAGGAAACTGAAATTAATTTGTACTAAGCAAAACCGCACTCAATCTAGCAAAGCTGTCCTTTGAATTTCAGTTGGTATTTATGTCAGTTAGTGTCATCTCGGGTCACTTGAACACTGCAGCCAGTGCTTGGCCAGTTTGCACAACATTCTTTCAGTTGGGTATTTCCTTTTTACCATGCATTGATTTATAACATGTGGCAAGAACTATTATCTGTGACGTGTACTGATGAGACCATCAACCCAAAGGGGAAATGCTTAAAAATTCCTTGACCCCATGTCAAAGTTATCCCTCAAATGAATTTATCTTATGTCTTAATGAGAAAATCATTTATTGGGAGCTTTGAATTATTTATTGCTACTTGTTCTGGAGATTCCCAGGAAGACTATCACAAGCCTGCAAACCATGGCTTCACAGAGATGTGAAAAATATATAACATGTTTATTCTATTCTGAAGATATAAAAGTATTTTCCTTTTATTTTCAACTGTTTTATTTTATTATGCAGTACTGTATAAACATCATTATATAAACATTTTTTAAATGACTCTAGGGGTAGTGGTGAAGGGAAGTCCTGATTTGCAATAGTCTTCTGTTTCATTGGTGTAAGTATCTCCACCACAGCCAAGTTCAAGCTATCAACATGAGACGCCTGAAAGCAGAGTTCGGGAGAGGCGCCCACTGTCAGCTGGCCTGAGCCTGTAGAAGCTGGCCACGGCAGAACACTAGTTTTCTGGTTCTGTTATCATAAGATCTAGAGAGCAAATATCCTGATTAAAATGACTCAAACATCCCCGATAATGAATTCGTTGTAGTATTGGCCAAAATGTTCGTTTGGGTTTTTTTCTATATGATGGCTTTAGTAGTGCTTAGCTGTCTTTAACTTCATTCGAAACAGTTTTGTTAGATTATTAACAAAATTAGTGATAGCTGTCATATCAGCGTGCAACAATTGTACCATATTGCAACTGTTTGATTATTTAACAGGAACACCAACCACATTGAGTTCTAATATCAAAGGGTCTCCTGGTACTAAATGCTGAGACCACCAGAATACAGAAAAACTTCTGTTCTTATTCTTTCAGATATAAGATAGAGGATAGAGGCTTGTGACTAAATAGAATACAGCGATTTATTTTTTCTACAATAGTTAACATATTGTTATGAAACTAAAATCAGAGGGTGATTATTTTTACCTGTGAATCAGAAGAGGTGTCACAAAATAATTTCTGCTCAGTCATTCACAGAATAAAATCATCTAGTTTTGAATTAATTTGAATATGATTTGAAAGTAACAATGTCTTAAAATCATGGATATGAATTGGTGGTTACTTTTTGAGTTTTACCAAATAAAGTAGAATATAAGAAGAGAAAAAAAATGTATCTTTATATTTTGATGGAACATATATTCTTGTTTGAAATTTTGTGTTACACATTGTCAATTCTCTTTTTTTTAATGCCATGATCTTTGGAAAAGCTGTTATTTTTCTATCTCCCAATCCTAATAAAAGTTAAGTGGTTAAGAAAAACCATGGTCAATTAATTTGTAAAAAACTACAAAATAGAGTAAACGTATTAATCATCTTTGAAGTAAGGGATGTTTTTATACATTTTTTATTTTTAAAAAATATTTTGTTCAGCTCTTTGAATTAAACGTTCTCATTTGCTCTCTCTCGTTCTCTCTCTATATATATTTAAAATAAAATATATATTTATATATTCATATTTAAAATATGTATATATTTTAAAATCTCAGAGAACTGTCATGTGAACATGATTGTGAAAGTTCAATAAAAATAATTAAATATGTATTAAATACATTTGTGTGTTATGATAAACACTTCATCTTGAGAATTTTTATGAGGATTAATATACCTCATGGTTTCCTGTAATGAACATAAAGGCAGTTTTGAGGAATTAGTTTTATGCACAGGTTTATGTATAGGTCACATTTCAAAGAAAAGACAAATTTAAAATCTGAACACTATCCTAATTTTTACTTTTATATGTTTGTAAACCTATCTTGCTTCCTCTCTCCTACCTTCCTGTCAATGTGTCTGTAATATAACCTTTCTCTCCCAAAATGTGTTCCTTGTCTGACTTTCTTGCTTTTATTACGAAGCATAAAAGAAAAATTAACTTTTACAAAAGATTTTAAAGACTGATAGTCATTATGCCCTCAGAGTTAGGAGCTGCTCCTTCTGATCCTCTGGCTGCCCAGTAATTTCCTTTCCTTTTGGGGACTAGCCATCCTCAACATGCCATGTCGTGGTGAATTGTAAGTCAAATGAACATCTCCACTGCAGACACAGGGCGGTGGCATTACCAAAGTGTGACTGGTTAGTATCTCTCCAGTGAGAACTGTGGACAAGTAGAATTGGAAGCAGTAAGTCACTAGCAGCAGAACTGCACTTAGCTAAGCCATGAAGAGCTGCCATGGCAGGTAGGTACCATGAGATGCCCCAGACTACTCATTGGTTAGGTCCCATACATCAAGGTAAGGCGGCTCCCCCTGTCCCTCTGATCTTCTTACCCTCCAACAAGAGAGTCTTCCTACAATTACCAGTAGCCTGCACCCAGCTTATGAGAGCATCCTGTGGGTGGGCTGCTCCAGGACCATGCTTTCTCCCTTCTCCTCTTCCTCGTGCTGGTGGTGGGCCCGGGGACTCTGCTTGCTGGTATAGTCCTGAGTAATAAACCTTTTAATTACTTGTGATCTTCTCACTAAAATAGTCTTTTTTTTTTTTTTTTTTTTTTTTGGCTGTGACATCATTAAAGTGCAGACCCTGTCAATAGGCAGAGGTAGGATCCTAATAAGAACCTTGAGTCTTGAAGGGAAGCATGAAAAAAGCAACTTGAGTCTATTCATTCTGACAGGAGCACCCATTGGATAATATCTTGGGTTTCTTACTTCTCTGGGTCTGCTTTTTTTTTTTTTTAATCCTGCCTATTCCTCCAACCCCCAATACATTTTCTTTATAAGTAGTCAAAGTTTATATTGCAAACACTTATAAATGATATAGTGATTTTAATGAGACTAGTCCTTTATTTGGAAAATAATCAAAACAAAACACAAGTTAAAACTGTCTTTGAACACCCCCCTCCATCCCACCTACAACTCACTCACACGTGCACACACATATACCCATCTAGACAGCTGGCCAAACTAGAGAAGATCCAACCAGTCCACTCACCGTCTTGGCAATCGCTCATGTTTTCTACTTTTATATCTAGAGATACATTTTCTTCCTCCTCGTAGCTCCCATGGTTCTGAATGAAACCCTGTATTTTGACTCTGCTATAAGAATAATAGTAAAAATAACTGACATTTATTTAATGCTTACTGTGTGCCAGACACCAAGAACTTTATGTTTATGCTCCTATTTCTGCCTCAGAACTGCCATTATTTTTATTATTCCATTATGCAAATGAGAAAACCAAGTTCAAAATAAGTAACTTGCCCAAGGTTTCACAGCTAGTATGGCAAAAACAGACCTTGATTCAGAAGGTACTCATCTGATCATTACCATGTATTGCATATAACTTATTTTCACACTTCACCATAAACCTGTCTCCACTGGAACCAGAGAGTGTGTGTTGGATATTACATTTGCCTTGTGACTAGCAGAGTGCTCAGCACATTTAGGAACTGTTATTGTCTGTTAAATAATTTCTTGTAGAGTTTGAGATCAATTGAATTTTTTTTACTTTTCCGTGAGCTATTTAGACATTATGTCAACATAGAGTACATTTCTCTCAATGCAGGTGAAAATTTTAGTTAGCAATTGCCCAGGAAAGAGTCTTTAAAAAGTAAGTTGCAGCTCTGAAAAGCATTTGGTGAATAAATTATGTAAACCCATAAATAAAGAAGCTTAAATATCTGCATGAAAGAGAAAAGGGCAAAGGGGTTTGAAGATTATCAGCTGATAATCAGAGACAGGAAAGCTCTAGAGAGCGTATTATTGAAAAATATCAACTACTAAAGAAAAACATACCCCAAAGTGCATGTATGAGACAGAGCTAATTGTTTCATTTCTATCAATAACTAAGGAAATGTGATCTTGTATTCTTAATTGAACCCTTCGGCCTTTATATGCTTCTGGGGAAGTTACAGTTCCATTGGTTTAATATAGCATGACACTATGAATATTTTTCTTAAAAAATAAATTGTATCTCATGATAAGGAATAATGTCGAGGGTAAAACAGACTCATAGGCTCCAGGAGACAAGATGACATGAACAGCGAGAGACTGGAAAATGTGATGAACAAGGCTGGCTTTAGGCACTTGGGTTTCTAAGGGAGCCTGCATATAAGGTAAGCTCCCCAAGGATCATTTTAGTCACTCATTTAGCATAACCTGGGGTTGAAGTGTGATGTGTATCAACAAAATCCCAGCAATGTACCCATGGAAAAGTGCTCATTTCTCTCTCACCCGAAGCAGTTGAGTCCCATGAGCTCACACAGAGTCCTCTTAAAGCCAGAAAGAAGTAATGAAGTTACTAATGGAAGCAATTAAGAAGTGATAATGTGACTTACATCTGTCACAGTCCAGATATTAGGAACTATTTATATTTAAATATGTAGACAAAGATTTTGGTTATTACCTATGGATAATTAGACTTCATGCTTTCGAACCATTTTCACTCTTCAAATTATGTGCATTCCAGGCTTTTTGGTGTTGCAGTATATTTACAATGCTGAATATACTTTAGTGTATTGAGGCCAGCTATGGCTGCAGAATGAGAAAGGATGTATAAATGTTCAGAATATGTAAAATTACTTAACCTATAAATGAATTTATGAAATTCAACTTGAATTCAAATACGTTTTATATATGTAAGTGTGTAAAGAGTGAAAATATGTTAAATTAGTTCCCATCTATAATGAGTCGTTCATGAATACAGTGATCCCTCACTTATCGCGGGTATTAAGTTCTAGACCCTCCCCCCCCCCCCGCATTAGGTGAAAATCTGTGAAGCAGGAACCTTACATTTATTTTAGTATTTACTGTACAGTACAGCAAAATCCCGCAATATAGCGAAAAATCCGCAATAAATAATTAAATATAATATTTTTTAAAAATCCCGCGATACAGTGAGGCTGCGATAAGTGAACCACGATATAGAGAGGGACTGCTGTATACAGATGAGGCTAAAGCAACTGCAAGAATTTTTAAAATGTGCAACACCTGACAACTTACTCAGGGGCACTGATCTCTTTTCTCTTAGATTGGGGGATTAAAAAAAGACAACATCCAACACAGCAATAGCTGTCTAGTGTGAATGCTCTGATTTTGAACCATAATATATAGGTCATATAACAGAGCTGGCTTTTATTGCTCACATCACGTAATAAGGTTGCATCTGATTAGGTAATTCTTGGTACCAGAAATCCTTATATACAAACATAGGTACCAGATGTTTTAAAGTCACTTTGGAGCAAAAAGGGTTGGTGAGTACTATTATTATTATTATTATTTTGTAAATTAATTAAAATTATATCTAATTTTTTTTGGTCTGATTTGCAAAAAATATTTTTTGGTATACTGCAGAATTTTATTAGTTAGTTTATTCATGCCATGATATTAAAAAGGCTGAAAATCACTGGTCTAAATGACGCCAGTGAGGTTGTAACGGCAAAACAGATACCCCCTCCAAAAAATCCTCTCCTCCTCTGATGCCCACTTCGGAACTCCCTGTTCAGATTTGTCTGTTCTATTTCAAACTCAAATGACAGAGTAGATGCTGACCTTTATCCCAGAGGCATTTAACAAGACATGTTCTGACTTGCTCGTGAATGTCTTATTCTTTGCAACTGGCAATTGGCCACCCTGACTTATGGTACAGAAAGTAAAGTTGATGCTGCTTTTTTTTTCCCTTTTGCCTTGTTTGGTGGTGGTAGTACTGCTGACCCCACCTGTAGGGACACCCCTATTACCCCAGCTCCATTCCACCATAGGCAAGCAGCATATCTTTCCTTTCTCTCCCTCTTAAACATTCCTGCAGTTCTGCAACCTGAGATGGAAGGATCATTATATGAAAAAAATACACTTGTCTGTTTCCATTTTCTTTAGCCACTATAATTTCCAGTCTCTCTGTTGCAGTAGCTTACTTTTTATGTTAGATAAAAATAGTGATTAGTTGAAGGGGTAGTTGCTTTCTGAAATGGAAGTCAACATGTTCTCCTTATGCACTCACTTTCTCTCAGGGAATTTAGGTCTACCTTTTTTTTTGCTTTTTTTTTTTAATGTGTGTTTGGTGATGTGTGGGGTAGGGCAACATGTACACTGATTGTTGCTGAGTGTCAGGGCAGAGTAGGCAGGGTCCTTGCTCTGCAGCAGCTCATCCCTTGATGATGTTTGCTCTGCTCTTTGCTCTTCTGCAATAGAAGGATGCAGCTCTCTCCTGATCGCTGATGATTCTCCCTCTTCACCTAATTTTCTTTAACAATTGATGTGCTCACTACTTTTCTCTGTGGACCCAGTTTTGTTAGTCTCCCTAAGGGAAAAGCCAACACTTCAATCAATTAATATATTTAAAATACAATTCTCTCACATGTTAGTTTAAAGATTTCATGTATTATCCATATACAGTGGAACCGTGTGTGTGTGTGTTACACTGTTCATTATTTTACTGACTAATACTATATAAAGAGTATAGTTTAATTTGAATTTCCTTAATACATGAGCCACATGGTCTCAAGTTGGTGGCCTGATTGACCAAAATCAACTTGAAAACTGTGGCACACTTGAGGCTCAAGTGAGTCCTAGCACTGAGAAAATAGTGAAGAATGCTGTGAAACAAGAAGGAACATGTGAAATCCAGAAATAGGGAAGAATTTAATTAGATTTTATATGACAACTTCAACATAGCTAAATTTATTTGAATTCTAGATAACAATCTAGAGAAATTCAGAAGTTCATTCTATGATAAGTGTGTGTGTGTGTGTGTGTGTGTGTGTGTGTGTGTGTGTGTGTTTATGCTATTGATACACATTCCAAATTAGGTACAAATTTAGGTCACAGATTCATGCCAGCATGAAGTTAGACTTGAACACAGCACAACCTAATCATTTTTATTTTAAACTCAATTTAATTGGATAGTTAAAAAGAAAAAAAGTTCAACCACATAGAATTTCTTTGTACCATTTGCTTGATTTTCCCTAAAGTATGAAGACATGGTGGTGGTGATGCTTACGTTTTGCCCCAGGATTGTAAGAGGAAACATCTGGCCCTTACTAGCCATTGCTCCATCTGTCCACTTTGGAATCCGAGGTGTGACTGGTCTTGTCTTGTGTTTTTTTCTTCCCAAACATGAGGCTTCTCTAAAATCAGGCCTAGCAGTGTCCACTTGTTGTTTCTTTGGGGGCCACTCCGATGCCTCTAAAAACTCTCTTATGGAGTTTGATCCTCTCTATTTAATCAATCTTAATTTTTAATACTCCTCCCTTGCTTTCCTGAGCACATAGTCTCCCTGAAATACACTTCTAATGTGAAGAGTTAGCACCCTTTACATTCAGACTCCTCAAAACCTGACTAAATTTTCTCATATGCCTCTACTCCCTTGATTTTGGATAAGACAGAACATCACCTTTCAGGAAGACAAAACTCACCCTTATCACCCTGCCTCTAAGTGGAAATGGCATTTTCTACTCCAGGGAGTGCAAATAAGCTAGTTCAGCTTTATAATATACTCTTCCAAAACTTTTAGTCTTATATCTGGTACTCAGCTTTTAAAACCAAATGGGTATGTGTCCAATATAAGAGAAATATCAAGGAAAACCTATGCTAAGTAGTATAGCAAAATATCTTCCTGCTAAATTGTATTCATATCAACACTGTAAGTTGTTATTTAATGCTTAACTTCCTCTTTAAAATGATCATACTATATGGTCATAGTAAATATTAACTCGATTTTAGGAATAAGGTAAAAATATTCAGATATGTGAAGTTGTCACCTAAATCTTGGGATAAGAACTAAGCTGGAACTCAGGTCTAGTGACAGTTCAAGACAACAGCATGCACCTCAGAAAGAATATTTCAAGTTCTCTTCACATTTTCCCCCACATGATCACACTAACAAACATAAAAATCCAATTTCTAAATGTCTAACAAATAATCAAATACACATTGTTGGCATGAGGGAATAAGTTGTATACTTTGCCTTTAAGACGTAGCGCCCTGTCAGAACATGCAAAGAATAGCTAGCACCTGGTGGGACCTCATTACATTTAAATAAGTGTCTTGAGGTCATTGTGTCTTCTCACAATGTTTATTATATGCATTTCTGGTGCTTAAGGCACAGATGCTATTTACCACCATAGCATGTTTACAAATTCAAACTTTACAAATTCAAATAGCAGGATAAATATTCAATTTTATCAAGCTATAGCCCATCATGTTCTATATACCCTTGGAACCCTTGCTTCAGATTAAAATTACCTATGGAGATTTCTATTTCCAGAAATTTTGATTTAATTGGTATGGTTAGGACCCAGAATAGGATTATTATAAATTAGCTCTTCTAGGTCATTCTAAAATGCCAGGGTTGAAACCCACTGCCTTAAAAAACTGACTGTGTATTATTTATTGTCTATTTGTGCTGTACTTAAACTTCCACTAGAGCAAGCAATACCTGCTCATTTGCATTGAAAGAGCTACATTGATTCTAGATAAATTCTCTCTCTCTCTCTCTCTCTCTCTCTCTCTCTCTCTCTCTCTCTCTCTCTCTCTCTCTCTCTCTCTCTCTCTCTCTCCCTTTCTCCCTCTCTCCCATTTCCTCCTTCCCAGAATCCTCTAGAAGGGAAAACAACCTGGGAAGATTGATGTCTCCCCCTTCTTCCCATTCAAATATTCCTAGTGTTTGAGTCTTAACTTCACTGTTACTCTTCATATCTTATTGGGACACCTATAGGGAGTAAGATGAGGGTTCTTGCAAAATGAAATAAACATATGTACAATTTTATTTTTCTTTCAGAATGCAGAATATCTTGTCCCTGTCCATACTCTAAATCTGTAGCCCGAAGCCAATGATGCCCTTTTGAATCTCATGAGTGATGATATTTCCATCTTTATTGAAAAGTGGTCCAGATAAACATGTAGCAATATTGACTTGAGTGAGAAAGTGTACTTTTAAGTCCATGGTTTGAGTCATTTTATCTATTTATTTATTTATTGAGGGCAGGGAATGTTCACAACTTTATTTTTTATTAAAATTTTTTTTTTGTTCATGCCATTATAGTTGTTTCAATTTTCCTCTCTTTGTGTCCCTCCCCAAGCCCTCCCTTCCCATAGTCAGTCTCCACACTGTTGTTCATGTTCTGGATAATACATATATGTTCTTTATCTAAACCCTTCACCTTCTCTCAACCAGTCCCACCCTCCCCCTTCCTCTCTTATAGCTATCAATCTGCTCCTTGTTTCTGTGCCTCTGATTTTATTTTGCCCATTAGTTTATTTTATTCCTTAAATTCCAGTTATAAGTGAGATCATATAGTATTTGTCTTTCATTGCCTGGCTTATTTCACTTACCAAAATAGTCCCGAGTTCATCCATGCTGTCCCAAAAGGCAACAATTCCTTCTTTTCTACTGCTGCATAGTATTCCGTTGTGTAAATGTACCACCGCTTTTTTATCCACTCATTTACTGATGGGCACTTACGCTGTTTCCCAATCTTAGCTATTGTAAATAATGCTGCTATAAACATGGGGGTGTGTAAATTCTTTTTAATTGATATTTAAGGATTTTTTGGATATATTCCCAGAAGCGGAACTGCTGGGTCACAAGGCAGTTTCATTTTTAGTTTTGTGAGAAGACGCCACACTACTTTTCATGGTAGTTGCACTGGTCGGCATTCCTAACAACAGTAACTAACGTTCCCTTTTCTCCACATTCTCGCCAGCACTCGTTTGTTGATTTATTAATGATAACCATTTTAGCAGGTGTGAGGTAGTATCTCATTGTCTCATTGTGATTTCAATTTTCCTCTCTCTAATTGCTAGTGATGTTGAGCATTTTTTCATATGTTTATGGGCCCTCTGTATGTCCCCCTTGAAGAAGTTCAGGTTCTTTGCCCATTTTTTAATTGGATTGTTTGTCTTCCTGGTGTTGAGTCATATGAGTTTTTTCTGTATTTTGGATATTATATCTTTGTTTGATGAATCATTGCAAATATACTCTCCCATACAGTTGGTTCCCTTTTCATTCTGATGATGGTTTCTTTGGTTTGAGTCATTGTATAGAATTAGCTTTGCACTTATTTTATTGTCAACCCTCCAAAAATGCAGTTACCTGTGACAGCCGACTTATTGCGTTTCCCGTGAATTCTGCGTCTACCATAGGCCTTTATTGCTGTTTTCCTTTTATCCATCTCTCCTCAAAGCAATGTATCATCTTCTCTACTGAAACACTACACCTTTCATATCATTTAATTTATGTTTCCTGTGCAGAAACTTCTAATAACATTTAATAATATCAAAGAAGAAGCAGACATGTATTCTCTGCAAAGCCTTTTTCTAAATAATAAAATAGCTTGTACAGATAGGAAAGAATTGACCATTTTAGCTGAAGCAGTCAGAAAAGATCTCTTACTCAGTTGAACCGATCATCTGTCTCTAAGCACACGCACTCTTCTACTGTAGATGCTTGTGTCTAGATTTGCCTCCACAGTTAAATAATCGGCACGCACACATTCGGAATTGTGTCTCCCCCATCTTGCTCTTCATTATAGCTCCTGGAAGCAATGCTACTTAGGCAGAGCTAGATCTGTTCTATACATCATCTTTGTTTTACATTACAACCACTGAAATATTAGACTTACATGCAATAATACTTATCAACATTAACTAGAATGGTTTGCCTTTGAAAAATATTCTTAGTTGTCAAGTACACACAAAAACAGTGGAAAATCAAAGAACATGCTTATGTTAATTGTTTGTGATGAATGCATTTTGCCTTTTTGAGTAAGAACCCAAAGGCACATTACTTAATAAATGCTTGCTGATCAATTCATTCAAGCAAATATGTGCTAATGTGTATTTTCTCTCAGCTATAATTGTCACTATGATGTGTCATCTCCCCCATGTCAAGTACACTTTAGAGAAATGTACCTGATGTGCTCAGGCGACTTTGTGTATTTTTTCTTTCAAGCTCTTGAGGTTAAAAACTCAGAAAATTGCCTTTGTGGAAAAGTACTTGAGATTTAACATCAGAATGAAGGATGAATTCAAAAAACAAAAAATGATCAGGTAGCTACCACTAGTGTTTAAGCACGTTTTTAAGTAACAGCATTTCAACTTCCTTTGAACTAGATAGACAAAGATTATATTGACACTGCTTTTTTTTATAACCTTTAACAATTGTGGTCTAGGTCTTAAATAAAAAACCTCTCATTTCAGAATTTTGAGTTTTGAGAACTATTAAATATGGAGAAAGAGGAAACATAATTTTATTTTCTACTAACTAATTAGCAATGTTTATGTATACCCTTCTTTTCAAGCAAACAAACTCAACAGAAGCCATTTGTAGCTAGTGAGTATTATAAAAATACATCAGCTCACTCTGGTTAACAACAAAAAGTCATGTCAGATAAAAGGTGAAATAATTCTTCAACAACAGCATAATTATCTCTCACATGGTAATTTCTGTTGAATTTTTGTTCTCTATACATCCTCCATTAAGATAATCTAAAAATCCTCAGGATGTAACAAAATAGGCAGCATGGATAAACACTTAATAAATGTTGAGTTATTGCACATAGAATAAGACTAAGTAAAACTTGATAAATGAATAGAGGAACAAGTGAATTAATGAAAATAAAATACGATAACATGGAAATGTCCACATTTTAAAGAAATAGACTTTTAAACTTAACCATTCCTGACATAAGATCATATTACCTATCTTCATTGGTTTATATTCTTAGTCTCCATCTCAGGATCATTTAATTCTCCATTTTTTTCTAACAATAAAAGTACTACATATTGTTTAATTAATTCCAATGTTCTCTCCTTAAAAGCTGTAGCTTTTACATCTTTACCTGAAAATTTTCTTTTGTTGATAAAAACAGCTTTTACATTTTTGCTTTTCCTACGTACAGAAACCCACATTTAACTCTAGCAAGAAAAATTTCTGAGACTTCTTTAAACTCTAGTGGCTTTTTGTCAGGGTTGGTATTTCAATGAAAGCATTCAGCCAATTCTAATAACATGTTGGTAACAATTTTAGATTTGGTCATCCACATTCTGCATGATCAGTGAGACTAAGAGGTGTATTCAAGAAGACATGTGGGATGTATAGCATGTGCATGATTCTGAAACCAGTTGCTCTATAAAGACTGCATTTGGTTTGCAGTTTGAATGTTGCCTGGCTAACTCCAGCTGAATATATTGGACATTTTAACTCAATTCTCTGTAATGGGCTCTCATTGACTAGAGAGAAATCATACTGAAGTACATGTTATCAGAATCACTAACGTAAATCAGACCTGAGAGATCACGTAGGCATCTCTTCCCCTCTGCTATTTAAGTTTCTTCTGTGTTTAAGTACTAAATTGCATGTCAAGAAGCTCTGGATATTTTAACATAAATGTCTTCTCTGTTTTTCTTAGAAACAGGGACTGGGTAAAACCAGCTTTAGTTGTATATGGGATGTACATATATATGTGTGCATTCCTGTTATTGTTGTTGAGTGAACTCATTAATTATTATTTACTTGATCCATATATGCTGCAACTGCTAGGATGCTAAGAAAGAAACACAGAAAGAGATGTCATGTGGCTTTTAGTATTGTACTTCCATGCAAAGTGAACACTGACCCTTAGTTTTATGCTGTAATCTATTGTTGTAGAAAATCATTTCAGTAATCTCACTTATCTATGAACCAACTTTGGCTGACTCGTGTTGATAAAATTCATAAAAGTCTGTAAACATAAGTCAAGATGCAAAATTATTAATATTTTACTGCCTTTTTGATGACATACTTCTGTCCATCTGAGAACCTTTGGGATGTTCAAAAAATGATACATGTTCTTCATTTGGGAAGCTTTTCCCACTTTCCTCAAGTAGAGCTGGGCATCACAGCAGGTATTTGCAAGTGGCATCTAAAAGAGCACCAATCATGGTAACTGGCAATTTCAGTTTTTAATTTTCTGAGGAATGACCATATTGTTTTCTACAGTGGCTGCACCAATAATTAACTTATCAGCCATGCATGAGGGTTCCCTTTTCTCCATATGCTCACCAACACTTGTTTGTTGATTTATTGGTGATGACCATTCTAACAGGTGTGAGGTGATCTCATTGGAGATTTAATTTGCATTTATCTGAGGGTTAGAGATGTTGAGCATTTTTTCATATGTCTATTGGCCATCTTAATGCCCTCTTTGGAAAAGTGTCTCTGTAGGTCTTCTGCCCATTTTATAATTGGACTGTTTGTTTGTTTGGTGTTAAGTAGTATGAGTTCTTTATAAAATTTGCATATTAATTCTTCATCAGATGTATCAGTGACAAATAACTTCTTCTGTTCAATAGGTTGTCTTTTTGTTTTGTTGATGCTTTCCTTTGCTGTGCAAAAACATTTTAGTTTGATATAGTCCCATTTGATTATTTTTTTCTTTTGTTTCCCTTGCTTGATGAAATATATCTGATAAAAAAATTGCTACAAGTAATGTCTGAGATTTTGCTGCCTCTCTTTTCTCCTAGAATTTTTTAAGGTTTCAGGTCTAACATTTATGATTTTGATCCATTTTTAAATGTACTCTTGTGTGTGGTGTCAGAAGGTGGTCTAGTTTCATTTTGCTGCACGTATCTGTCCAATTTTTCCAACATCATTAATTGAATAGACTCTCTTTAGCCCATTGTATGTTTATCAATATCCTTGTTTTGAAAACAAGGAAACAAAGACTCAGATATGGAGTGACTAGCTTAAATTCTTTCTGGGAAGGATATGTAGGGTTGGGTTTCACAACAGATCAATTTCACTCTAATGTTTATGTTCTTTCTGCTGTCCCACGTGTCCTCTTCGTGTTCTTGTTCATTTAGTTTGTCTCTATCTGAGAAGACTAAATTACAGTTTCAAGAAACTGTGGAGATACTAGACCTTGTCTTTAGGATGGTATATTTTCTCAGTTACAAGAACACAGGCACAATATTCAAGATGGGAAGATTTAAACCTAGGTATAGCTGATGATCTGTTGTCTTCATAGCTCTCATTGTAATTTCAAATGCAGGAAGAATTATTAAATAATATTAAAATAATATGACATGCATTATTTGCTAGAGCTATAAATCATGTAATATCAAATATTAGATAGTACACTTAGACAAGACAAAATCTTGTCTTTCTCCTCTATACATGTGGGTTGCTATGGTTACAAGAGGTACTGAAGTAAGAGATGAGTAGTTTGTGAGATGTTAGTGAATGTATAGAGGAGTAGGTAAAAGAGTAACAATTACCTATGTCACAGTAAACACAAGCTGACTAATAAAATATCTCAAGATTAATTTTTTTGGTGAACTTTTTACTTTACTTTTCCCCTTTATGTCACCCTGTAATACAAAAGAGCAGTAAATAAGGATGAGCAGGAAGGGTCCTGGTACCTACGTCAGCGTTGCTCTCAAGATCACAGATTACATCCACGAAACACTTCTCTGAATTTCCTGCCTCCTCTCTTCCTCAGTATAACCTATAATTAAAACTGCATTAGATTTGCTAAAGTTCACTAATTGGGTCTAAAGTTGGATCTTATAAATAAGCTTTTTCTGTGTATGTGTATATATGTATGTGTGTGTGTGTGTGTATATGTATAAACACACACATATACACACATAAATACATGTATATACATGAATAACAAATATATTTAACAAATTTCCATATTTGTTACATTCCCATATTTCATTGGAGAATGGAAGTCAGGCAGCTGTTTTCCTCCTTTCTTCCAAATTTTATATAGCCATTAAAATAGCAGCTATATCAAAGTATTTTTTATTGTTTTTTATAAATTAAAAATGTTCTAAACACTAGTATAGTTAGCATGTTAGTGGTAGTTGGAAAACCAATAACATTGGGTTTGTCCTTTTTAATATCCCATCCAATTCAAAGGATTAATGTACTTCTGTAGGCATTAGGTACATGCCTATGTGAATCAATAGTTTATTGTTTTACAAATTAAAGGGTTATAAGACACCCTGTCACAAGAAAAAGTCTGTATATGAACAGTAGAAACAGGTTCATTTCATTTTAACATTTTCTTAAGTTATATCACCAAATAAACAAAATGATGTTTTTGAAGAAAGCATCAAACATGGTCTCATGGGAAAATAGCAATTGGGGAGAAATCCAAATTAGGCCATTCTTGAAAGTGGGTAACTTGATGCAATCTGAAATAACCATTTCACTTATCTGTGCCCATTGTTTCATGTAGCTACTGCATTTTGTGCAATGGAATTTTTAAAAAGGATAACTTAAAAATAAGTTGATCCTTCTAACCCCAGCTGATTTGACAGTCTTATTAAACTTAATTTTTATGAAGAATACTCTGGGTAGACAAATTGGAACATGTTGGGTGTAAAACACTCCAACTAGCATGTAACTGTTCCAGTTGAGTGAGTCCCAGAAGGAAGATAAAGGCAGGACCCTCATCATTGAAGCAAAGGTAAACATGTCTCACCCATTGACCCAGTAATCTTGAGCCTGGTCTGATAAGTCTGCGATAGAGAAGGAACAAGAGAGCCCTTGAAAGTCTGTGTGTGTGTCATCTCCACTAGCTGGGAAGAGGACAACCTTGAGACTGTGTATTCATCCCAAGGCCTGGAAGGCGAGGCGGATTACAATGCCCAAAGAAAACCCCCTAAAACAACCTTGGTTAACTGCCTGCCTCCCGTGGCATATACAAAATGAACAAATAGTCCAGGGCAAGATAAGAAGCTGGGCTAACAGACTCCCACCCACACCTACATTTGGGTAGTCACATCTCCCCATATAAGCTGGCACCATCTTTACCCGCCAATCACACCCATCACACCAACTATATAAGTCCGCAGAACACAGGACTCGCTCTCTTCTCTCTTGGCCCTTTTGCCACACACGGGAGGCCTGGCCTCCTGGTCTCTGGTCACGCAGCCTCTGGCCACACTCTCTCTTCTCTGGCACCCCGGGCTCTGGCCACATGGGTGCTGGTCACTTTTTGGCCACCCTCACTTTCGTTGAGAGACTCTGAGAGAAGTCCACCAAAGCTGAATTCTAATATTTTTAGGCTGCTATTCTCAAACTTCTATAGAAATATCCTTAATAGCAGAGGAGTTCGATATGTTTTCTGTGGGGTTCCGAAGGGAGGATTCTAGAGCTAAGTGGTTCTGAAATAATTTATTACAAGGACACCATTTATTTGCAGTGTTTTAGTTTAGTTATAGTACATTACACCTGAATGAAGTAAAATGCCTGTTGCAGACAGGTATGTCACATATTAATCCACAGATGTTTGAGGCACAGGTTTTTGGTATTGATGGCTCCTGGTAGAATTAAAATGTTTTTTTGAAAGTGGAATTTTATAAATTCAATAATACATATTAACATAAAGTTCAGGTCACCTCATCAGGCTTTCTTCATTTAATTGTAAAGACAATGGAAAATAACTTGGAAGAAACAGAAGAGTTCAGAAAAAGATGCTTCATAGCAAATTCCAAAGAATACTTAAATATCTCAAGAGCAGCTTCAAATTGCAGAGTACCTAAAGTTAAAACAGCAGAAGTCAAAAGAATAGCTCATGTATAGTACAGATGAAGCACTACCCAAAGCATGTGTCTGTGTCGTGGGAGCTGTGTGGACAATAGCTATGACAAAAGAGTGTGGTAGCACCAGGAAAGACAGAAACTTGGAGAAGCAGAGAATGTGAGCCCAGGGCAAGATGGGGGTTCTTGGGGCTGTCCATGGAGAATGAAAGCTTCTTTCTTTCAGTGACTTGCTAGGTATTTGTCATGTGGCATTAACAGATTGTTTCTTAACTTTGGACATTGTTAATAGCAGAGGAAATTTTCTGTCAGTTCTGACATTATAATTTATGAAACTACATATTTTTAAAATTTATTTTTTGTTTTTCTATTTCAGTTGTCCCACTTTTTTCCCCATTGCTGCCCCGACCCCACCTAACTCTTTTTCCACAGTCAATCCCCACCCTGTCGTCCATGTCCATGGGTCATTTATACATGTTCTTTGAGTAGATGCTTCCCCTTCTTTCCCCCCTCTATTCCTTCCCCATTCCCTCCTGGTCACTGTCAGTCTACTCCTTGTTTACATGCCTCTGGTTCTATTTTGCTTATTTGTTTGTGTTGTTCACTAGTTTCCTGTATTAGGTGATATCATATGGTATTTGTCTTTTGCAACCTGGCTTACTTCACTTAGCTGAATACTCTCCAGTTGCATCCATGATGTTGCAGATGGTAGGAGTTACTTAGTTATTTCTGATGCATAGTATTTCATTGTGTAAATGGCCGTCATCAGCAAATCAACAAACAACAAGTGCCGGCGAGGATGCAGAGAAAAGGGAATCCTGGTGCACTGTTGGTGGGGATGCAGACTGGTGCAGCCACTATGGAAAACAGTATGGAACTTCCTCAAGAAACTAAAAATGGAACTGCCTTTTGATCTAGCAATTCCACTGCTAGGGTTATACCCAAAGAATCCTGAAATACCAATTCAAAAGAACCTGTGCACCCCCATGATCATAGCAGCACTATTTACAATAGCCAAGGGCTGGTAACAGCCTAAGTGCCCATCTTTAAATGAGTGGATCAAAAAACACATATTCTTTAATTGAACATTCATTAAATCACTTAACCATAAATCTAAATAACAAAATGTCTATTATGCTATTCTGTGTGTAATAGACGTTAGGCAAAACATTTCCTCTGATAAGAAAGAATAAAAAGTAAAGTAAAATCCACCCCCTGGTGACAACTTTTAGCACTTTCATTTTATCTTTGTCTGGAGAAGTGTGGAACATGCATAAAATACATGTTCTTGAGTTAATCTCCCTTGAGTGAAGCGAGAAAAGATCTCATTATTCATCTAACAGGTAAAATTTGATTTTATTGATGCCCTAGCAGTATGTCAATTGCTCAGTATATCTCACTATGCTATAGTCTTACAGACTTCATTTGTTTTAACCTTAACAATTCTATGATATATCCACATAGATACTTCTTACACTATGTTACAATTCACTTCTGGAATAGTAACTATAATTTCAATGAAAACAATATATGCTTGTTTACTTCATGAAAGTGGAGTGTGTCTACTTATTTGTAAGTGGACTATACTTTGCACATATTGGATAATGAATACATAAATCCAATATAGGATCTATATTAAAAGATACAATTCCATAAAGGTAGGGATTTCTTTTTTAATTCATTTTGTGAGTTCATGGGATTGCTCTGTGATACACATCCAGTAAGTATAAAACAAATGTTTGTTGAATAATGAATAAATGAAGGAACAAATAAATGAATGGCTGGATGGATGAATAAGTAAGTAGTTATATGTACCAACAAAAATGTTGGTGAATATATAGAATTAGAGAATTTAATCGCTGAGATCATCTAGTTCTACTAAAACTTGTTCTATAGATAGAATAATGACCCAAAGATGTAAAAATCCTAATCCTTAAAATTTGTGGCTATGTTACCTCATATATCACAAAGGACTTGGAAGATGTAAGTTAAGGATCTTGAAACAATATTATCCTAGATCAGTCAGTCCTATTATTCAGGTGGGCCTTATATAATCACAAGAGCCCTTAAAACAGGAGACCAGAAGTCATAATTTTTGAAAAGGCAATGTGACTATAGAAAGAGAAGAGATGTGAAGATGCTAACCCAGGAGCTTTGAAGATGGGGGATAGGGCTAATCTCCAAGGAATGCTAGAAAAGAGATTGTCCCTAGAGCTTCAAGGAGGGACTAAGCCTGCTGACCCCTTGACACCAGTGAGACCTATTTTTGAACTCTGACCTCCAGAGCTGTAAGAAAATAAATTTGTGTTGTTTTGAACTACAAAGTTTGTGGTAGTTTGTCACAGAGACCAAAGTTATTGGGTAGTCTTACTCGGTACATCTAGAATAAAGTCTGGAATGTGACGGTGCTTTCAGTATATCTGAGGCAGGAATTACCTAGGAAACCCTAATTGACTGCATCACACTTACTTTGTACTTGGGAAAAAGAACAATGTTAAAATCTCAACAACATTGGTATAGTAATAAGTGCAATTCAGCATGTTAAAAAAATCTGTTTGGAAAAACAAGCTTAAAAAATAAACTATTAATACTATATTCTATAAATAATGTATTGATTTTCTTCTCTTGCTTTTGCAAAGATAACAATTTTTAGCATATGCTTTCACAGAGGGTGATTTGGGTAATACTTTTCATGCATTGTTTCAAGCAGAAATTCTCCATGTGCCATTTCTGTCTGCATTATTTCATATCCTTCAAAGATGCTCGTTTACCTGTCATTGCAGGGAGCCCAAGTCCTGTGTTACATCTAACTGCATACCAGGGTGTTTACTTTTCTTTCTTTTGAATAGTGTTGGTGTTTTATTTTGTTTTTAATTTTTTTTTATTTTGTATCGATTTGAGAGAGAGAGAGAGAGACAGAGAGAGAGAGAGAGAGAGAGAGAGAGAGAGAGAGAGAGAGAGAGAGAGAGGGAGAGAGAGAGAGAGAGAGAGAGAGAGAGAATCTGTTGTTCCACTTATTTATGTCATCACTGGTTGCTTCTTGTATGTGCCCTGATCAGGGATAGAACCTGCAATCTTGGTTTCAATCTTGGTGTATCGGGCAATGCTCTAATTGATTGAGCTACCCCACCAGAGCTTAGCTCTTTCTGTGAAGAGTGTGATAAATATGTGTTGTGAGCTTATTTTCTCTGTTTATTCAACTTGTTCTATTACTGTGTACTAACCATGACTCTATTAAATATAACATGTTGAGAGTTTGTAATGATTTTGAGCCATTCAATAGAAATGTTAGTACTGCTTATTTTCTGAAACTATAAAAATTAAGGATAGCATTTAAATATGGCATCAGTAACATAAATCAATGTTAATTCCTTAAGAGAAAAGGGGAAAATTATATTGCCAAAGGAATCCACAGAAATGACTCTACCAAAACAATAGCATCTTGAAGCAGGTATGGGGAAGCCACGCCCATTACAGATCAACAGTTGGAATCTACATCTTGCATTCTCATTTCCACTTCTTTGGTATCATTGCGCAATTCTAACAATCATTACTGTTTAGTTATTACTACGTGCGCTGTCATATTAAAGTTTTCTTGGGTGCATCCACTTGTACTATATATCTCTTTCTTTAAAAAGATGGTGTCTCTACAGTGACAGATTTCAGTTTGGGTGCTGATTTCCTGCTTTCAGAATGATTATCCAAACAGGTAAGATCCAAGGCTCTGTGTTTATTATTTTCATTTTGTATACAGGAAAAAAAGATAGGCTCGGAGACCCACACGTTTCAAGGGACTGCAACTGTCATCTGTGCTGCTTCCCACTGAAGGCTTCAAGTTTTTATTTTACTAAATATATTGGAAATTGAAATGCCATTAATAGGATTTCAAGGACTCATACTACTAAGAGACCTGGATCTTGAGCCTCAGTGTTGGCATGATATGTTATTGCCTGGGACATTAAGGTACTAGGTGTACCTGCTTTACAAACTAATATAATGGATTAATACTGAGGAAATAAGGTTTGCCAGTGAGGCTTTCAAGCTCTCTTTATTTTCTCCTCATGCCTGCTTTAGTGGCTACAGAGGAAAACTTTCTCAACAGATTCACATGCAGTAGCACAAACTGAAGCAACTCTTTCAACTAATGAGCTGCAGAATATAAAAGTTTAGGGCAGTCTCTATGGAAATTTTTGAATATGGTGACCTATCAGTGCTGAATGCATACGAGGTGACTGTTCCTCCTAGAGAGCAAATTGTCACAAATGGGGGACAGTAGGACTTCAGGACAGTGTCTAAAATGATCGCTGCCTTTGTTTACATCACTGTAAAAGAATTATCAAAGTAGTAGTTATATTATCAGAGTTAAAGAGTAATCTAAATGACATTAAATTTCTCAGAGATAGGCATTATACAAATGGGAGCTGCTCTAATAAATGGGCAAAAGCTCAAGAAAAAGAAGAGGGTAAAGGTTATATATAGAATGTGGTCTCAAATGTGAGTAGCTGACCAGAAATCAGGATGTTGGGCCAATTACTGGACATCTAATCTGTGTCATTTGAGAACAATTGTACAGAACATACTTTCTTCATTTCCAAAATTTGCTTATTATATGAATTAGATAATTTAGTACTAAATAAGGAGACAGCTACAGTCCCTCCATGTATCTCAGACTGCTAAAAAAAATTATATTAAATTGGTAGTCAAAATCTTTCCCCAAATAATGATAATTGGATCTCAGATTCAAAAGACACCATTTAGTTGGAAAGAAATGGCCAGAGGAAATGTAAGGGCTCTGTTCTCAGCATAAAATGTTATATTTTCTTAGGTATTATATCAAGTTCACTTCCCAAAGGGAGGAAACGTGGACCTAAACCATATATCTGACATTTAGCTTAAAAATGTCATGCCTTAATTTAAGTTTGTCATTCTGTGAAGTCTCTTTGTAGGTGACAGGAATCATTAATTTTTATTGATAGCCACTGAATATACAGTACTTTGCTAAGATATTTTAATGAAGTCGCAGTAGAGAAACAACCAGTGCAGAGTTATTGGAATCCTTTATCACAGTTAGTATGCATAATGTCAGTCCTATATAAGAATATCTCCATAGCTAATCATTCGATTTTTTATCAGATGATACTGAGAGTTTTAGAAGATGCAAACATACAGTGATCTGAAGGAGCCCATCATTTTAAGATGGAAAAAAAAAGTGTATTCATGTAGAATGTCTTGAAAGTTTGTCCTGGGTGACAAACTTTATATATATATATATATATATATATATATATATATATATATATATATATATATATCACATATATGTGTGTATATATATATATATATATATATATATATATATCACATATATGTATATATATATCATATACACCCCTGGCTGGTTTGGCTCAGTGGATTGAGCGTCGGCCTGCGAGCTAAGTGTCGCTGGTTCGATCTTCCAGTCAGGGCACATCAGAGAAGGAAAACTCTGTCTCCAAAAAACCTCCGCTGCCTTGCGGCATACCTCTTCAGGGGAAAGGCTAAGGGAGTAAACCCCGACAGAAAATCCGGAGCCGGAGTCCCTAAGGCGGTTCGACGTTGTAGTCAACACCGGCAACTCCTGCGGCGCACCTGAAGCCAAGCTGTATTGACTCCGTCTTTCCCTTGGACCCTTCAGCTGCGAAGAGAGGGGGGGTCTGCTGCATGGGCAACAGCGGACCCTCCATATCACCCTGCCCAGGCTCTGTAGCTTCAGCTTCACTGGAGAGGACACTCCAGCGTCATCGTAAGATGTCGATTCAACACGGGAGGAGACAGATACCGTGTCACTCCCGAGTTGGACTGCACAGCCATTCTCGGCGGTGCAGATAGACTCTTAAGAAGCTACACCATCGTCTCTCGAGACGGACGGCTGCCGACGACGATATCATATACATATCACACACACACACACACACACACACACACACACACACACACACACGTATATATCCCCCCTGAGGACATTTTCTTGCTGCTCCTAGAGAGAAAGGAAGGGAGAGAAAAAGAGAGAGAGAGAAACATCAATGCAAGAAAGAAACATTGATTGGTTGCCTCTCATATGAGCTTGGACTGGGAATTGTATACACCCAAACTTGGGATCCAACCCGCCACCCAGGCCTGTGCCCTGACCATAATTGAACCTGCAACCTTTCAGCTACTGAAGGACACAACGGGATATCTATTTATGACATTACAGGTTGTTTAATCAAATGATGCTTCATTAAGTTGAGCACTGTAAGCTGGAAGTAATATTTTGCTGGAAGTATATCCATAAGAAACTATATGAGTTTTCCAAATGAAGAGAAAGAAAGTAAAGATCACTTATCTGGAGCACAAGTTGAGGAGGGTTATAACAAGATAAGATAGACATAAGGTACTACAGATGAATCAGGATGATACATGAGCCCCCAAAAGAATTGAACAATCTTTGAATTAAAAGGTTCTGAAAAAATCTTATCTAAATGAGTCATACTGTGCTTTTTCTAATGTCCCCTTGTTGACCACTGAGAAGTCTTGGGTACCTCAAAGGAAGAGAAGTGTTAAGTGGGTCCACAATTGCCACACCTAGATGGTTGGTATTTCAACTCAGTTAATTACTTGGTACAGATTGTTAAAGGAGACAGAATTAAATGACCATACTGCTCAACAAAATTTCCCCAACTGATTGTGTAAATATCGTTCATGAGGATATATTTATAACAAAATATTTTATAAATTCTTTTATCCAAATGTATTTTTCCTATATTAACTATGTAAATGCTTCTGCATGCACACACACAACATTTTATTTTGTACATTTATCTAAATATATGCCAGAAATTGTGCTATTTTACATAAATATATTCATTCTATTTTTACATTTATAAAGGTGTCTTAGTTTGTTAAGGCTGCTGTAACAAAAATAAATAAATAATGCCGCAGGCTGGGTGGCTAATAAATGATAGAAATTTAGTTCTCATAGTTCTGGAAACTGGGAACTCTAATATCATGGCTGCCAGCATGGTCAACTTCTGGTGAAGGTCCTCTCTTGAGCTGTAGACTGCCTACTTCTCATTGGGTTCTTACATGGTAGGAAGAGTGAGGGGAGCTCTGTGGGGTCTCTTTGAGATAAAAACTAATTCCATTCATAAGGTCTCCAACTTCATGATCTATTTATCTCCCAGAAGTCCTACCTCCTACTACCATCACCTTGGGGGTTAAGATTCAACAAATGAATTTCACAGGGATATGTGGAGACCATGGCAAAAGGTAAAATATAGATATTTAGTTGACAATATTTCTGTTTTTTTATTTTTATTTATTTATTTTTAGAGAGAGGGGAAGGAAAGGGGAGAAACATCAATTGGTGATGTGTCCCCACTGAGGACCAAACCCACAAGCTAGGCATGTGCACTGACCAGGAACTGAACCAACGACATTTTGCTTTGCGAAACTATGCTCAACTAACTGAGCCACACCTTTCAGGGCAAAATTGCTGTTCTCGTTAAGTGTAATGACTAAAGGGTTGTGTCCAAGGATGAAGAAGCTAAGATAAAGAATGTTTAGAGAAATGTTTACATGTAAAATTATTTAATACTCATTAGCAATGGAGCAAATATAACCAGTAGATCTTGAGGAACTTCACCCCAGAATGGAAGATACTAAGTGATATACCTATCAGAATGCTCATTCTATTTAAATATCAAAACTCCATTGTGTAAATGTACCAGTTTTTTGATCCATTCATCCACTGGACAACTGGAATAGAGCAATAAATTTAAAAATATATATTATAAAAATAAAATAAGTATCAAAACTCCATTTGAACCTTACAAGTATGACTCTTAAATGAAAACATAGTATTGATTTTATTTCTTGCCTCTTGAGTAAAAACACATTCAATTTATCATTAAACCATGAATTTTCAAATTCTTCCTTCCATAGGCCACTATTGCATTTCCCCTTTATAACACCTCATAATAGAGGAACATTTTGTTTCCTTTTGTAATGTGATGTCTTGATACAGAATGGGTCATATATCATTCAAGTGACCCTTTAGGCCATCTTATTTTGAAAACTACAGTTTTCTGACCTAATAACTATGTTGTAGCTATATAGAAATAATAAAGTCAACATAACTGTTTGGTGGAAATTTGGGGGAATATGTGGTAGATAAAGCCTAAAGCTAGATGTGCAACCAAAATTATTATTTATGTCCAAATTCTTACATCAACATTTTGAAAATATATATCCCAAATTATTAATTTCTACATTAGTTAGCTTTGTGTATACATATATCTAACTGTATTAAGCTTTGGTCAAAAAGTACCCTTTTGTTTGCTTCAACAAATATGAGAAACCATATTTAAAGGAAGATAAAAATTACTAATATTCATTTATTTTTGAAAATGTATATAAATATAGTTTGATATATTTGATATATATCTAGTATGCATTATATTTGTGTTCCAAATACATTTCTAACAACTACAAAAATTTAAAATATAATTTTATATGCTATAACTCAAAAGTAATTACTTCTTACCCCAATATCTTGTCTTTTCTGATATAAAGAAAAATATAGAAAGCTATTCTTTCTCAAGCATGTCTTCTTTGACCCACAGTTGTTATCAACTACTGTGGTGAGAAATAAATGTAGAGCTCTTTATTTACAATATTGGCCAAAGCAGGAGCTATATTTCAAGGCAAAGGTTTTGCAGGCTTGAGTAGCTCATATTTTTAAATATATAATTCCAGAGAACATTTCTTCTGGTTTTCTTATTCTTTTCCTTTTCTTTTCTTTTCTTTTCTTTTTTTAGTTAAAAAGAATTATAACATAGTTTCAAACTCAATTCAAGTCTCTGACCCTAATCTATTAGAAAAAAAATATATCTCATCTAATTACATCAGTGATCCAAGAACACTCTCTAGTTCTTTGGAGATACTTTGTTTCATTGTTTCCTGATGATAAGACAGACTTAGTGAGTAGAAGATTGGAAGACCAGGTATATGGAAGAGTAAGAGCTTTCAAGACAGAGTTTCATTCAAATGCCACAGGAAGACACCACACTTTGATGATGGTGTATGTTTCAGTCCAACTGTTTAATACACTGTTCTTTCTAATATAATAATCTTTTAATGTAACTGAAAAACTAGAAGTTAATAATATTTCATTATTGTTTAATATTTCATTATAATATTTCATTATTGCTTAAGTAAATCAATTCCAAAGTAAATCAGTTACTAGTGCAATGATATTCTACATATTTTCATTATCTACCAAGTGCTGAGTCCCAGAGACTTATCTTGTGACAGAAAATAAAAGCATGCTGGAGTTATTTTAAAAACTTTTATGCCCAAACTTTGAAACAGATCAGTTAAGAAAAATGCATCATAAGGGAGAACAATAGGATTCATGGGTCTGTCTGTTTTTCATTTTGCTTTATTTTTGCATTTTCAAAATATTTATTGACATGTGGAGATTGCTTTTAAATATGCTGCATTTTAGTTTACAATTACAAATATGTATCCTGCAAATGAGAATGCACAATGATAAGTAAACATACGAGGGCAATATATCATTGAAATCCAAAAGAAGTTTCCAGGAGGATGATCCTTTGAAGAGTTTCTTGTTATGATTGAATTAGAACAATCACAGGCACAGCAAGAAATATGTTTTGAGAAAAGATTAGCTATGTGTCCTAATGTTTGGACCCACTGAGGGATCTTATTTAAAAAAAAAAAAAAAAAAAGGAAGTAGAACTTTCTAGGCTTTAGTGGGCTATGATTGTCCACTTCATGAAATAAAATACTAATCTATTGATATGAGATCAAAGAGAAGAAGAAAAATATTAGAAAGTTAAAGTGTATTGCATGTGCATAGTTAAATTATGAATTTTCTATTTATATATGAGTATTAGGACACTTGAACACCAACTCCAAACATATCCATAATTTCTTTGATAAGACATAGTCATTCCCCCATAACATTGCATTCATATCAACCAGAAATCATCTAAGAAAATAGAATTTTTTTCACTCTCAGAGTATAATGTTATTTCTTCTTCTTATAGAGTTCAGGACTACGTGAAAATTCCAGCTATAATTGAGCAGGTGACTTTTCAGTAACGTGCCGTACCTATTCACGTTAAGAAAGAAGAAGTAGGCTCCTTAGGTCCAACCAGGTCAGGGATAACTTTGCTTGTGTATGGTTTTAGTGAACTGGAATTGTTTCTGAGACAGTAAGTCCCACAGCTTGCAGTGAAATTTAACTTGTAAGAAGAAATCAGCTTTGGAAATGTCAAATTCTTATTTTAATGAGTTTATAATTAAGCAGAACACAGGTTATTTTTATTTGTTTATTTTTACAGAGTCCACCCACAAGGAGTCTATTGATTTAATGTTTGATTATATGAAATAGCACGTCAGGGTGAAGGTAAAGTGGAAAACAAATTATGATCTAAACTAAGATGCAGATCTATATTGGACTGAGATCGCTGACCTGTGAAAAACATTCAAAGAGTATTTATAAAATCATTCTTTTTTAAAACTTAATCTTTACTGTATTTTTTTTCCATTACCATTGAGTCCTCTCATAACCCACTCTCCTCAGCAATCACCACACTGTTGACTGGTGTCCATGAGTCTTTTTCTCCTTTCTGCTCAATCCCTCCACCCCCTAAATCCTGTCCCCTCACTACAAAATCATTCCTATTGTCAAGATGAGGAAAAAGATGAGGAAAGGCGATCTTCTCTGAGTGTTGCAATAGAGATTGAGAAACCAGGAAGTTTCTGAAGGTTTTTAAGAACTTAAAATGTTAAAATAATTTTCACATATTTACATAATGAGAAATGTATATTTTAATTGTGGAAAGAATAATTTAATACACCCTAATGTGTCTTTAAATATATTTTGTTGGTTATGTTATTACAGTTGTCCCAATTTATTTTCCCTTTGCTCCCCTCCTCCTAGTACCCTGCTACCCTCCAGCAATCCTACCCCCCTTAGTTCATGTCTATGGGTTCCACATGTAAGTTCTTTCACTTCACCCTTTCCTATACTATTCTTAACTTCCCCTGTCTATTTTGCAGCTACTAATTAGGCTTCTTAATCCCTGCACCTTTTCCTTATTTCTCCCCCTTCTCCCTCCCAACCAATAACCTTCCAAATGATCCCCATACATATGATTCTGTTTCTATTCTGGTTGTTTGCTTAGTTTTTCTTTTTTTTTTTTTTTAATTTTTATAAGTTCTGTTGTTGATAGTTGTGAGTTTGTTGTCATTTTAATGTTCATAGTTTTGATCTTCTTTTTCTTAAATAAGTCCCTTTAACATTTCATATAATAATGGCTTGGTGATGATGAACTCCTTTCCCTTTACCTTGTCTGAGAAGCACTTTATCTGCCCTTCTTTTCTAAATGATAGCTTTGCTGGATAAAATAATCTTGGCCATAGGTCCTTGCTTTTCATCACTTCGAATATTTCTTGCCAGTCCCTTTTTGCCTGTAAAGTTTCTTTTGAAAAACCAGCTGATAATCTTATAGGAACCCTTTTGTAGGTAACTCTCTGCTTTTCTCTTGCTGCTTTTAAGATTCTCTCTTTATCCTGAACCTTTAGCACTTTAATTATGATGTGTCTTGGTTTGGTCCTCTTTGCGTTTTGCTTGTTTGGGACTCTTTGTGCTTCCTGGACTTGTATGTATATTTCCTTTGCCAAATTTGGGAAGTTTTCCTTCATTATTTTTTCACATAAGCTTTCAAGGAATAGAAAGAAGGAGAGACAGACAGACATCAATTTGAAAAACATTGATTGTCTGCCTCTGGTACACATTCCAAAAGGGAATCGAACCCACAAATTTTGGTGTATGGGACATTTCAACCAACTGAGTCAACTGACTAGGGCTGTTTCAAGATCAATGTGGTGCTTGCAGGGGCTTTGGTGGAAGTGGAAGGCAGTATAGGGGAATAAATGGTAATGGAAAAAATACAATAAAAAAAAAAAGATCTTGGTCTTAAGTCTAATTTTGAAAGATTGCTTGCAGTAGATATTTTTGATAAGATATCACAAGAATTCATTTAAGTTTCATATCTGATAAATTCAAAGAAATGCCAAAGAGAAACAATGTGTTATTAATTTGTCCTCTTATGAAATTTTGACTGTAAATTCCCCATAGACAGTTTTCATCTGTGGACTAAATCAGCTTCACCATAGAGCATGTTGAACACATAAATTAGGACTTACTATAAAGAACAACAGGGTGGGGGTTGACCGTGTGGGGGGGGAGCAGGGGAGAACAATGGGGGGGAAATTGGGACAACTCTAATTGAACAACAATAAAAATTTAAAAAATGGAGAAAAGAATAATGTTTAGTTAAACCCATTTTAAAAATCAGTTTCCTTTAAAAAATAAAACATGATATTTTATTTGACACATCTTTAAAATAGAAACTTTTATCTTTAGTTTTAATATAATTATTATAATAAAGTATACTGTTTACTAAGAACATTCTAAGTATCAAAAATAGTAATTTATTCATTAATTCATTCTTTAAAAAAAAAGTAGTGAGTACTTATTATGTGCCAGTCACTGTCATAAGAAGTGAATAGTATTTGCTATTAATTATTCTGAAATAATTCAGAGCCATTTATATATTTCTAATCTATAAGGAACTTTATTATTATTAAAGTTGCCTTCAATAGTTTCACAAGAGAGAGTCTCACAGTAAACCACACATGTACAACCTAAGAAGGAATACCACAGTTTGTGATTTTCAGAAGTGTGATGTTCAACTTTATTCTAGCGGTCTGACATGGTTAGAAACAGAATTCAAGATAGGCATGTTGTAAGTCATGGAAATCATAAAACCGATAAAGCTCAGCAGAAGACAGAAACCAAAATCTTGCCTCCTGCTGTGTTACATTAAGAGAGAAAATGTTTCGTGACATGTATAATCTTGGGTCAAACTGCATTTGTTTGAAAAGATTGTGATCTGTCACATTGCTCTCTCTGCAGAGTCCCTCTGCTAAATGATGCAATGAAATGCTCCCTAGTTCTCAGTAGCCAGACAGATGTTTGTCTTTTCTAGATTACCCAAGGTGCCAAAGAATGCAAACCCTGCTGGGGAAAAGGGCAACATGGTAAAAATGCCTTCCATTAGCTTTGGGGGGCCTAACTAAATTTTTTGACCCTTTAGAATCCTTGCCTCTGACTACAGTGACAGTGGTAAAAGTAAGGTTGGAAAATCATTAGGAAATAAATTGGTATGGAAGTAAATGATGAAAATATCAAAATATTCAAGAAAGTGCCTGATAAATCCTTCAGAAATACAAGCATTCTGGGTCACAAATTAAACACACACACACACACACACACACACACACACACACAAGAGATGTTTATTATTTCAGAGATCAATGTAAATTAAAAAACACAAATGACAGTTTAATTCCTCAAGCACATATACAATCTATATGTCAATCATTTAAAAATTAAACATGCAAATTTCCCCTTAGGCAAGAATATAATTAAAAGTTTCAAGTCTTATATGGAGAAGGAAATAGAAGCAAATATCAAGAAATCCAAATACAATCTATATTCACTAGAGAGACTTCAAGTTTATAATACATGTTTATATTTTATCTCATTGAAGTTTGATAAAAATAATGGTATATTTATTATCCATAATTTATGATTCAGAGAGGGTAAGCAAGCTTCAGGTTTTCAGAAAATAATAAATGATATGTCCAGGATGCTGAACTCGGTCTTCATATAGGAAAACCAATTTCTCCCAATGGAGAAGGAAAAACGAATTGCACTTAGCATGTCAGCTATCCACGTTCTCTTCCTTTTGTATGTTACACTGAGTGGGGAAAAATGGGAAAGAGACATCACAATATTTAATTACAGTCACCTGTTACTTCTATCATTTTGTATGTGATTTATAGAAATTAAAATTATGAATGTTATTAAGTCTCTTCTTTATTATGCAATAGCATCCACATTCTTCAAGATTTGGGTGATATCTGGACAAATAATATTTTAAATTAATCATAAAAATAGTGAAATAGCTGATGATGTTTTTTTGGAATAAATTATTCATATATCTACATTAAGAATGCCAAGGTCTTGCTCAAACATTCAGATATTTCAAAGCCAAATGAATTTTAGCACTTAAAACTCTATTACCTTAAAAATATTTCTGCAATTGTATCAAAAAGGCTGCACAAGCTAATAAAGAAAGTAATCATATCTTACATGTAAATTGGACTTTATAGGCTCTTTAGTGGAAAAAAGGGAAAGTAAAAAGAATGGATCCTAGAACATGATTTATTTCTAATGGAAAGAAAATCCTCATAAGGATTTCATTCCAGGCACATGTAGGGAGTTGGCAGCTATACTCTATTCCAATTTTGCTAAGAGAAAAGAAAATAAAACAGGTTCTTCTTCATAGAAAGAGGAAAGAAAGAAGAGAGCTGATTGTTCTGCATGGAAAGGTGAGGTAAAAGTTTTTGGATAGAACTGGCTGCAAAGGATTGCTTTTCTTAATCAGAGTAGTCTAAGTAGACTTTCTGCATAGCAAGAACACTTCATATTCAAGCATAGTTCCCCTTAAAATCTGAGGAAAGAAAAAGCTTGTAAGTAATTTGGTATCTGTGGTATATTTCTTAGCTATAGACTTACTATTAATTTTTTTATTGTAAATCTATCAAAAATGTAATGTTAAATCTTTTGAATTTCGTGCTGCTGATGAACATATACAAATTAATGATATCTTTCTCTGTGACACTAATAGTTTACATTGCCTGACTGCATTGATTGAGAAATATTTTCTGGAATAGTTTATCCAAACCTTTCAAATTCCACTTGTAATTTTTTATTTTGATTTCTTTTCAGTCACATCACTTAAAATTCAAGAAAACAACAACACCAACCAGTTTTCCAATTCCTCTATATACTGGTTTCAAATAGGATATTCTTAAAATCCAGACATTCTTTTTTTTGGTGGGGGGGGGGCACATGTGACTGATGCATGTGTAATGTATGTGAATTTCCTAGGCCAGAATCAGGCACATGAATTTCCAGTTTTCTCATCCTGGGAAATCCAGAAAATAATGACCTGGACACTATCTGAAGAAATTCAACTGAAAAACTTTAGCCTCCACTCCCATCACACAACAGTCTTCAAAACAGGGTCATTTCCTGACTGGTCCATTTCCTTGCTCAGCTGTAATATAAGAATCAGAGGCTCCTGGGTAATTATTTTATATCTTTGAAAGACTAAACCAGAGGAATGTCTAATTATTATCTGAGTTCAATTGCTTTATGTTACTAATTGAGACAAAAGGTACTTAATACAAAAAAGAAAGAAAGAAAAGGACTTGACCTATATAAAGTTACCTTCAAATATTTTTTTAACTTTAAAATAACATGTACTCTATACATTTTGGGTACTAACTCTTATCAGATGTATCGGCAAATATGTTCTCCCATTCTGTGGGTTGCCTTTTATTTTGTTGGTGATTTTCTTTGCTGTGCAAAAACACTTTAGTTTGATGTAGTCCCATTTTTTTTTCTTTTGTTTCCCTTGCCTGGGAGATCTACCTGATAAAAAAATGTGCTATGACCAATGTTTGAGATTTTGCTCCCTATGTTTTCTTCTATAAATTGTATGATTTCAAGTCCAATATTTAAGTCTATGATCCATTTGGAATTTATTCTTGTGTGTAGTGTAAGAAGGTGGTCTAGTTTCATTTTTCTGCACATATCTGTCCAATTTTCTCAACACGATATATCAAATAAACTATCTTTAATTCATTGCACATGCTTGCTTCCTCTGTAGAATATTAATTGACTATAAAGATATGAGTTTATTTCTGGGCTTTCTATTCTGTTCCATTGACCTATTTGTCTGTTTTTATGGCAGTACCATGCTGTTTTGATTATTATGGCCTTATAGTACAGTGTGATATTAAGTAGCATGATTCCTGCAACTTTGTTCTTCTTTTTCAGGATCGTGTTGCTATGTTGGGCCTTTTGTGGTTCCATATAAACTTTTGCAGTATTTTTTCTACTTCTGTGAAATATGTCATTAGAATGTTGAAAGAAATTGTGTTAAATCAATAGATTTCTTTGGGGAGTATTTACATTTTAATAATGTTAATTCTTATCCATGGACATGATATGTGCTTCCACTTATTTGTCTTTTTTCAGTTTCTTTCTTCAGTGTCTTATACTTTTCTGAGTTCATCCTTGGTTGGGTTTATTCTTAGGTATTTTACTCTTTTTGAAACAGTTGTGAATGTGGATTGTTTAAAATCACCACCAAAAAAACCCCAAACAACCCAATTAAAAAATAGTTAAAGGACCTGAATAGACACTTCTCCAAGGAGGACATACAGATGGCCAATAGACATATGGGAAGATGCTTAATGTCACTGATCATCACAAAAGTGCAAATTAAAACTCCAATGAGGTATCATCCCACACCTGTCAGAATGGCCATCATCAACAAATCAACAAGCAACAAGTGCTGGTGAGGATGTGGAGAAACGGGAACCCTACTGCACTGTTGGTGGGAATGCTGACTGGTGCAGTAACTGTGGAAATCAGTATGGAGATACCTCAAAAGTTAAAAATAGATCTGCCTTTTGATCCAGCAATCCAACTGCTTGAATTTTCCTGAAGGAAACCAAAACACTAATTAAAAAGAACATAAGCATCCTATATTCATTACAATGTTATTTACCATTGCCAAGATATGGAAGCAGCCCAAGTATCCATAAATAGATGAGTGGATAGAACAACGATGGGATGTTACTACGTTACTACTCAGCTTTAAAAAAGAAGACAATTTTACCCTTTGCAACAGTATGGATGGGCCTGGAGAACATCGTACTAAGTGAAAAAAAGCCAGGCAGAGAGAGAGACAAATACCATGTGATTTCATTCATATGTGGAATCTAATGGACAAACTAAGCTAACAAGAAAAATGGGGACAGACTCATAGATAGAGAGCAAAATGACAGCTAGTTTGGGGGGAGGTTATGGGGTGGTGGGATTGAGCAAAAAGGAAAAAGAACACATGGGCATGAACAACAGTGTGGTGATTGCTTAGGGAATGAGGGTATAAGGGAAATAAATGGAAATGGAAAAAATACAATAAAGATAAACAATTAAAATAGATTTTATACTGAAAATGAAATAAAATAAATTGTACTCAATAGCTGACCTCAAAGATAGTATTAATTTAATTGCCTTTTGACATAAGTGGAAGTAAATGAAATAAAAATATGTGGAAAATTGTCAATAAAGAGCTGCCAGTTTGAAATATTTTACCCCATCTTCCCTCCTCAGGCTGAGGTAAATACAGATATTATATGAACAGAACTTCTCAATCTATCTGTGGGAAAGAATTACTTGTTGTTCGTTTGTTTGTTTGTTTGTTTGCTTGCTTGCTTAGTTCCCTGGTGATCACAGACCAGACTCATACTTTTGCAAATACAAAAAGGAAAAACAAAGCTTGGAATTTGCATTTATGTCAAACCACTTTAGACATTTTGAAATGCCCCTCCCCACATTCTGTACTAATTGCATGGCAGACCATAACAATGTGAAGATTGGAGTGAGAACACTCTTAGTTGCACTATCAGAGAGTATTGTACTTATTTGTTCTTGAATGTATCTCTCCTATAATACTACAGCACCTCGGGGCTCTTTAGTGAAAGTTTATGTCCTGTGATTGCATCCATAACAATAGAATGTTGCCCGGAACACAACAGGTGACTAATAAATACTAGTATGTTGAAGGTATAAGTTAAATAATCAAAATCCTTTTGAAATACCCAAGAATCCTGAACTTTCCTGACTTGAGAAAGCCAGAAGTATAGAATCGAAGTATAAAAATAAAAAAAGAGCAAAGCTTATAAAATTATTTCCTTACACCAGATTTCATACATTCCAAGAGAAGTTGGATTAAATTAGAATCACTTTCAGCTCTGAAAGAGCATTTGTGGGTATGGAGGGTCAACCCAGTCTGTGAACTGGGCTGATTCTCGTAACACACACTTGTGGGTTATGTGCTAGTCAGAGCTTTGACAGGCCAATTCTCTTTTTCTTCAAATAGTTGCACCCATCTTTACCTCGTGTATTAGTCTGGTAAGGTTTCCATAACAATATACCATAGGCAGGATGTCTTAAGCAACAAAAAATTTAACTTCTCACAGTCCTGTAGCCTTGAAGGCCCAGATAAAGGTGTGGGCTGGTTTGATTCCTCCTGCATCTTCTTTCTTTGGCTCGCAGACGCCCATCTTCTTATTGTGTCCTCAGATAGTCTTTTTCTCTTTGTGTGTGCATGCCTGGGTCTCTACCTATTCTTTATAGGCACACTAACCATGTTGGATTGAGAGCCCCACCATTATGAACTCATTCAATCTTAAATACCTCCTAAAAAGCCCAATTCCAAATATAGTCTCATTTCATGTTAGGGCTTCCACATATGATTTTGGACAGGAGGCAAAATTTAGTTCATAACATCTTGATACCTGATTGTGAAAAGTTAGTGACAACCTGTAGTGAACATATTTGATAGCATTTATTTTGTACTGGGCTCTCATCAACTTATATAATGAAGCATATTTCTGCACTATATGCGGTTTACCTATTGCAAAGTCATGTTTTATGTACTTGCAAACTTCCTTAAAATCATATCTAATTAAATAAGTGCTTAACAAGGAGGAAACAAGGGTCACTTCTATAAAAAAACAAGAAGCAATCACAGAGTGACTATGAAGTTACTTGAGAGCCAAGAAACATTAGAAAGGTACCTTGATAACAATAATAATATAATAATAATAATAAAAACACGGGCTTAAATTAGAAGAGTTTAGAGGAGAAAACAAGTGTCTTGGTCTCCTGCTCTCAGAGTTTGACACTGCCATCTCAACCTCGCCTTAGCTTAATGTGTTAGTGAGCCTCAGTACCCACCAGGGATCGCATTTTTACCAAGTAGTTTATTTTCCAGAAACTGTAATGATTACTGATCAACAATTATATTTTAACAGTGACTTCACAGTGGTTTTCTGATGCAGCATGAATAATTGCCTACCATCCGTATCGCTTGACTTTCATAACAAACCTCAGCTACTGAATTGAAAACTAAATGTGCTAATTGACTCACTGCACTGAGCTCCTGCATGAAATGCAAGACAACGCCAGAGAAGTTATACATTTATTTACATCGCCTTTAAATTTTTTTCTTCCACCCTCTCTTAATGCTTTCAGCCTGGACTTCCACCACCATCCACCAACATGACAGGTGGTAGCCTAGGCTTCTAGCTCGTCCCATTTGCGAACACTTGATTTCAAATAGTTTTTCACTCATAAACAGAAGTAAAGGTTACTGGTTAGCCCCATCCCATTGAGGCAGTAGATAGGAGGGAGAAAACTTTGGAGGCGCCCCAGGACTAAGACAAAGGACATCGATATCAGACAGAGACCCTGTTTAAGGCCATTTTCCTCACTTTCTTGAAAAGCGCTGAATCATGGTAGAATCATGACTGGGTCTGCGCAGAAGATGATGCATGACACCTGCTTCATAGTAATAGCGTTATAATAAGTTAGCTTTGTGGGACTTCCTTCCCCAGCGGGCAATCAAGGAAAATCATGGGAGACCGCAAGCACAGCAGCTTAAAAGTAATATAACTACTTGCACATGCACAATAAAAGCTCGCCAAAACTAGCCAGGAAACATCTGTGCTATAAGAATAGAATCCCTCCAGTCCCTGAGGTCAATCTCTGCTTGGAGTTGGCCCGTTCCCATGTTCTGTGGAGTGTACTGTCACCTAATATATCTTCTCTCTCTCTTTCTGCTATAAACTCTGTGTTTTCGGTTCAATACTTTGTCCACAGTCACCAAGAACCTGGTTACCTGTGCCCACCTGTGACACTTTGCTCTGGAATAAATGTGTCTGCATTGCAAAATGTTACATCCTTCTGAACTGTTTGTATTTATTTCTTCACTCAGAAGAGGATTGTAATTGTAAAGGCCAAGAAGCTAAGGTCAAGTGTCCAACAGAATAGTGAGCGAGCATTGAAGAATTACTTACTGAGATAGGTGGTAGCTTTTATTCAGGGCTCTTAGTTCTTCACTATTATGAGTGCTGCATTGATCTAACAGTTAGACAAAAGATGTAGTTTTCTCAAAAGTTGTTTATTTTTACACTTTAAAATGAGTAAAGCTCTCTCTTTGTTGAATGAATGGTTGTTTGCTGTGTCTCTGTAGAATCCCCCTAAAATAAGGAGATAATGCTCAGAGTGAACAGTGTTTATGAATCAAAAAAAAAAAAAAAATCTTTTCAACTGTAAGGTCCAAATAATAGATATTATAGCCTAGTGATAAAAGTATCAAGGACAGGACTTTACCATGGGGACTTAGGGCACAGAACCTATTGAGGACTAAACCAAGGGGCAGAGCCAAACAATAGTTGGTGGGGTGGGCTAATAATAGAAAATAAACACCCTTCTGGGGGATGTCTTCTGATTTCCATCCCCTCGTTTTGCAGTAGCCCCCTCTGATCTACAACCCAATAGAGACTCCAATAAAGACTCCTTTCCCCTAGTGATTTTATTCAGTGATTCAGTTTGTCTGGAATCAATCAGGTTCACATCCCAGCTTTATCCATGACTACCTGGATGACTTTAGGGAGGCTTTTCTCTTTCAAAGTTTATTTCCTAACTTGTAAAATGCTGATAATTAACAGTAACTCCTTTATGTGTTGGTAATAGGATTAAGTGTATTATTATATTTAAAGTAGTTGCAAACTGCTTGAGACTTTGGAGATATGCAATAAACAGTGTCAATGGATACTTGTTTTTATCTCATGGAGGAAAGATCTTGGCTTTGAAGACCTTGGTGCCTCTGGTGTTACCTGGCTCTGGACTGACTGAATGTCCTATTTCCCAGGGGGTGTACATGTTTTATCTGCATTGGTTTATAACTACCTCGAGTAGTTGAAAAAGGTAAAGTCTCACAGATGGGACAAAAGTGATCAAGTTTGGTGCGTTTGGGTAGAGAATTATGTGATATGATGCTTTGATATTTAGCTTATTTTAGTTTTGCAGTAGGAGCAAGCAAAAAGTCATTGTCAATCTTTAATGAAGGTGTGTTACAAGCAAATTAACACAATGATGGATTTCAAGGAACTTTTGTAATGCTGATATTATATCAACCACAATTTTTCATATGGAGAAAACTGCCAAAGAGGCTGAAATATAAAATCATTTTTGTCTTGTTTTTGTTTTCACTTAACACTTTGAAAAAAAAATTCTCTTTGTAATTTAACTATAAATAAAATTTATAAAACCCTTTGAGGATGTTTAGTAGAATCCTTCAAAATGCTCCAAAATCCAATCTTTATAGACAGTTACAATACAGAGAATCCATTTTTTAGCTTGAAATACCTATCGTGCTACTGTGGATTATTTTTAGTCAATTCTAACTCATGTTATTTTTTAGAACATAAAGAAAGTTTATTATGTGTTAAAATTGGAAATCACAAGATATGAATTGTGTCAAAAAGTGATAGCAGATAAATGTCTGAAAAGAATATCTATTATAAAGAAAGATGGAACTGAAATACAATAGACAAGAGCCATTTTGAAAAAAATAAATTACATCTTATTCCACATTCTTATGTTCTACTTCTTTGCCTCGTATATTATATACTCTATTTCTGTTCATAAAATGTTATTTAATGCAGTATAAAGGTTCACATTTACCATTCCATATTCTTTTGCATCATAGCACAATATTAACTGAAGACTGCTTAGTGATAGGCAAGTATGTTCTTTGAATTTTTCAAGCAATTTAATTTTCTCTTAGAGATGTGCCAGAAGACAAAAATTTATTAAAGTCCTTTATTTGTCACTTGTTGCTGATAAAGATGATACTATCTAGTAGTTATAGACCAACATTTATTTTGTGACCCCAGTGTAACCTTTAAGGTGAAACTGCTCAGATCTTACCAGCTAAATCCTAAAAGTCGATTTGAAACTGATGAGACTGGTACGTCATTATGAGAATTCAAAAAAAAAAAAAAAAAAAATTAAAGAGCTGCAAAATCCTGGAATAAATTTATAACTTAGGTATCTGAAATCAGTCTTCCATCATTAATTTTTAGTAATGTTAGGTGACCTTCCAGAATTAGCATGAGACTATTTCTTTTAGATATCACATCCTGATCCCTCAAAACTGACACAGGTTCCTTTAACAGATTCTTATGATGCCTGTGTTTACCCTAACAGCATTTGTCAAGTGGTATTTTTGCCTGTTTTCTTATCTGTCTCCCTTGTTAGACTCTAGTTCTTGGAAGGACTTTTGTCAGTTAAAATTGTGAAATAAGGAAAAGAGGGAGGGGAAGAAAATAGATAGGATGGGAGAGGTAATAAAAATAGAGATAAATATAAAGAAGAGGAAAGAATCAAATTCTATTTCTTAAAATATGTAAAGGGAAGGAGCAGGCAAACTTTTCTTGGGGAAAACTAGTACTACGCATTTGTACACAGGTGTACATGAAGGGTTAAGTATTTTGAAAAAATATGTAATGCTAGTAAGAAGCTGTGATGAAAGATGAAGTTGGTGATGGTTGATGGCTGACAGAAACAATGATGATCATGATAAATGGTGTTAGTGATTAAAAAGAAGAAATTTAAAAGATAGCTTTGATTTCAGGGTGGTAACTGTTCTCTATTAGTAAATGTATTATGAAAGTTTCAAAGACTTTTTGATCTTCTAAAAATATAATGTAAAGTCTGTTAAATATAGAAAATTAATTCATACTAGGAAATCTTGGAGAATAAGACTGTAATGTCAGTGACAGTTTTAAAGTGTTACAATATGCTTTATATAGAGAGAGAGATACAGAAGAATATTAAATCTAAAAATCAAAAAATAAAACATTTCAACAGCCTTCTTAAAATAATAAAACATGTTAAATACTTTCTACATGTATACACATCTTATCAACATAGTTTCATATGCAGTATTTGCTTTATATATATATATATATATTTAATTTTAAGGTAATATATATCAATGATATCTCTCCTCCCCATTTGAATAAGAGCAGTAGTTCTTCAGACACATCCCTAAAGCCAGCAAATAAATATGATGAGGGGAAAATGTGCTACCATCTTGTTAATGAGTGTGTCAAAATATAGCCTTGTGAGATGTCACTGTGCTATCAGTAAAGGGCTGTGAGAGAGTCAACGAATTTTCTTACCTGCCTATAGCAGACAGGGCCTATAATGACTTGGATAATGACAATGAAAATGAAAAAGTTTAAAATGCATCTAAAGTCCCTTATTTCTGGTCTTTTTCTTCATTTCCTTTTTGACCACTACTTTGTAATCCATTTCTTAGGAGAATAAATGGACTAGCGTACTCTTCATATATATTTAAAGCCAATTTTTTTTTACTTCCCCGACTCTACCTGACAAACACAAATTTGCTCACATCTTGCAGTACATAACAAAATAGTTTTTATTTAGCAAGAAATTTTCATCATTACTCTTTTTATTGAGATCATGCACATTTAATTAAAAGTTGTATTGATTTTCAAGCTTTTAAAAAAATAAGAATTTCTTTCCAGTTAAGTCACGTGGAATAGGAACCTTAAAGCATAACCTTCCTAGTAAGATAATGGATAATTCCAAGGACTAGCAATATTTTCTATCTTGACCTTCAAAAGATTTCAAGTATGCAACTCCTCTGATCTCTTGGCTGAAATAAGCTTCCCTTCCCTTCCCTTCCCTTCCCTTCCCTTCCCTTCCCTTCCCTGCCTTCCCTTCCCTTCCCTTCCCTTCCCTTCCCTTCCCTTCCCTTGCCTTCGCCTCCCCTTCTCTCCTTTCCCCTCCCCTCTCCTCCCCTCCCTTCCCCTCCCTTCCCTTCCCTTCCTCTCTGAGCTGCATTAGTATTAGACAACATCTGAAATGACCTCAATGTGCTTCCATCTCTGAGGAAATATTCTTTTACATCATGATAAATTTTTACTGGGGCTAGAAGGTGAAAATATAAATTGTTTTTGCCTTCTTTACCTATTATATACAAATACAGGGTATCACAAAAATGTATACACAATTTAAATGATTATAAAGTCTGTGTTTATTGGCCTATAGTTCCTTTAAAATGTTCACAATAAATTACATAAGAGTTTTTTTTTGTTTTTTTTTTAACTTAGCACCTGTTTTCAAACTGATGACCATTCTGGTCTAGGCATTACTGGCAACATGAAGCAATGGAATCAAACATCAAGAATAATTTCATTTAGTATTTGGGCACATTCTCTTTCCATGGCTACTCATAATTTTTCAACGGTTTCAGGTTTTTTAGCACAAACGTTATTCTTGAGAATCCTCAAAGGGAAAAGTGTCGTGGCGTGAGGTGTGGTGAACGTGCAGCGTCATCTACAGGAACCCTTCCCCCGATCCCTTTGTTTGGCAGGTTCTCATTGAGATAGGCCCTCACACCACGATGGTGACGTGGAGCTGCTCCCTCTTGTTGGGAATAAAAGTCCTCATCAGGAAAATCTTCGTGAATATGTGGCATGGCCGACTCCTGCAGTAACTTCAAGTGGCCCCAGTTGCAGTCCCTGCAAGCGCGGAGAGGCCGTACCACACCGTCGGGCCGGTGTTTGCACTTCTGCCTCCTTTGTGTACTTCCAGCAGCACTTCACAATAAACTTTCCTTGTTCAAAATTTAATCTGGTTTCAGCCATTATTTCTCAATGGTTAAATCTAAAACAAACAAACAAAAATTCAGCAAGTTACCAGCGATTAAAGTGTGGATGCATTTCTTTGTGACGCCTTTTGTAAGTCAACATGAAGCTGAGCAATATAAATTAAGAGCTCAGCACGTGATCACATACTCTGGGCATCATTCTTGACTCCACGGCTACTAGCTGTGTGATCATAGGCAATTTACATAGCCTTTCTCTGCTTCATTAAAAAAAAAAAAAAAATTCTTAGCATTGTTATAAGCATTAAGTATGTTAGTACACTTTAAATGAGGTAGAATTTGGAATAGTGCCAGGCACATAATAGGTCCTCAGTAAGTACTTCATGTTATTTTAAATACTCTTATACACTATTGCTAATTACCAGCTTTTAGAACTACTGCTGGTTAGCAGAATTTGGGGTCTAAATAAGTATCTTTCCCTTTTAACTCTTTTCCTCTTCTTCTTTACTTAATTGCAGATATCAATGGAAAATTAATGGATACCAAATCTATTTTGTAATGGTTTATTTTTCTCAAGCATCTGTATTATGACAATGACGATTCAGTAAATAATCAGACAGGCTTAGAAATATTAGCTATTATTTCTTTGCTAGATTTTAAAATAATATTTTAATTTTTATATGTATGGTTTGGGGGGCTATAAAGCAAATAACATGTTTTTAGATTTCTATTTAGTTAGCATAAAGTATTGGGGGAATTGAAATAAATTCAAGTTTGTGTATGTACACATACATGGATAAGGCACTCAAGACCATAACAAGCATAGCTAAGCTGTAGGAAATCACCCCCAAGTGCTAAATTCCTGAGACAGAGGAATTTTTCTCAACGTAAATTGCTCTTTGCTCATGGCTTAGAATTCCCAAAGAAGACTATTTTAGAGTCCACCTGGGGAAGCTCACATTCATAAATCTTGGATTTCCAATTCAAACTCTCAGGAAACAAGATCACTTAACTTGGGAAGAAAATTGCACAACAACAGTGATTTGCAGTTAATTTTTTGTCCAGCTCCTATAGCATACAAAGTCCAGATGAGGTCTGAAAAGCAAACCAGTTGAGAATGAAAGTGAGAGATGAGTTTAAAAGGTTGGAAATTTGGAATTTGTATAAGAGGATGTTGAATGTACCTTATTTGGCCCACTCAGCTACTATCTTTCCTTTCTTTTCATCTCTTATGACAATGTCTGTGATGCTTAATGATAATGATATATTTTTCTAGTATTTCGTATTCTTTAATAACAACATTATAAGTATTATACCCACTTCTACAACTACATAAGCTCCTGATCTTATGCTTACAACCTGCTCTGCAGAGCTAAATTTTAGTAGACCCTAAAGAAATAAATGTAGTTTGGTTCTTTCTGTGGCCTTTGACTTTGTACATCTAGTTTTGCTTATCTGAAACAATAAATATATGCATTTTCTATTAGTTACTTTTTTTTGTTATTGTTTTTCTATTACAGTTGTCCCATTTTCCCCCCATTGCTCTCACCTACCCTGCCTACCTCCTCATCTCCCACAGTCAATCCCCACCTCATTTTCCATGTCCATGGGTTTTTTATAATAGCTCCTTGACTAGACCCTTCCCCTTCTTTATCCCCTTTCTCCCTCCCCCACCCCCCCTGGTATTAGTTACTTTTAAACACTATTAATTCCTAGATTTTAAAATAACTTTAGAACAAATACTAAATAGTTGATTCCATTCCATGCTACACTTCCATAGCGTCCATCAATCAACCTATTGTATTGTATATAGAAGAAAGTTATCTATGAAGTCCTTTGAACTTAGGGTATAGTAAGGGAGGTCACTTTACTAATTGCACATATGTAGCTGCCTCAATGTTAAGTATATTATTAGCATAACTCATTTGTTCCTCATTAAAATCTTATTAAATTATTAAAACCTTAATATGTCCATTAAATAAATGAAGAAAACAAAGCCCATGAAGATTAAATACCTTGCCTAAGACATTGGTAGACTTAAGACTCAAACTTGAGCCATTTGATTCAGGCCTATATTCTTGGGCATTACACTGTGTTCCATCTCTATCAGTAAATAATTGAATTATATCACATTATCCTTGGAATGAATCTTGGGGGTCAACTAATTTGACTATTGATCCTAGATTATTTGTTATTATTAATTATCATCATCATCAATTTTTATAATTATTATATTTAATGTTTTTTAAAGAAACCCACATTTGTTAGGATAAGAACTACATCTGTCTTTATTTTCCTGGATAAGTAGTGCTTGGTCTAGAATCTGGTAAATGGTGGTGCTTTATAAAAAATTATTAATTGAATAAATAATGGAAAAAGAAGAAATCAATGAATACTTCTAAAAGATAGTTATACAATTTTCTGAAACATGGTTTATGATGGGGAACTCATTAATTTAAAAGTCAACAATTCATAAAGATAACCGGTACTTCCTACCAGTATGGCTTGAATTACATCATATCCCACATAGGATTTAACCAGTTTTAATTCTTTAAATTAATGAAAATTGGATGGAAATAATAAGTAGATGCTTACATGAAGTATTGAAAATAAAGTTAAACCTCAAAGTCATATTAGAAAATATTTTTGTATTTGAATTTGTGTATACTATTTTTTTAGATAAATGCATCTACTCAAAGAAGCAAATTGAACACTTTGCCCAAGTGGTCACAATTTTAATTGACTCAGGTTGTGGAGCACTTCACCTCATAACTGCTTTTAAAAATAAAAGGGTGTTTTATCAATAGACACTGAAACTGAACTTTAAGAAGATGACAGACAGGGCACATAAAAGTAATTCTTGTGTCTTTTAAAGTGCCTAGGAATGAAAAGCACATAATTTTGAGAAACATAGTTTCGAAAAACAAAAAGCTGTACTCTCAGGGATAATGGAACAGATCCCCAAAAAATGAAGAGCTCTTAAAGATACAAGGTAGGAATATATATTCACCTAAAAAAATGTCAGCTACCCAAGGATCACTATTAGGAGCTCTAACTTCAAAACCTGTAAATACAAAGAACAGTGTAAGGACCGTGACAAGCTCAGAGAGATTATTAGAGAATAATGCAAGGCAGAACTGATTTGATCAAATTCTTTCCTCCCCTCTGCTTGTGCTCTGCTTTGGGGTGCTAATGTCTTTATCTGCAGACCAAAGCAGCCAAGAAAGAGTTGGGTGTTTGAGTTAAAGATAATACAAGGTGCCCATATTGCAACCTTCTCAGTGTCCACAACAAAGGCTACCAGTGGAAACTTCCTACCAGAATGTCTGCTCACTTTTCCAGAATTACTAGAAATAAATTCCTAAAATCAAAAATCACTTGTTTGCTTCAGTCTCAAAATCTTGCCCAAGTTCCTGTGACCAACTCCGGAAATTTACAGTGAAGGGGATTCTGAAAATATAGACTCCAGCTTTGACCAGTATGTTTCAACACATTCCCCAAAGGGGCTAGAAAAATGACAGCAAAGATAACACATTTTTTTTGCCAAATTCTAATTGATAATAAGTAACTAAATAACCAAACAAACAAATACACATGTGAAATATTTTTAATTTGAAAATAAAACTAATTTATTTTTCCTCTTGAAGAAAATACTCTTAGAATTTAGGTTAGCTATTTTATCAGATAGGAGCATTTTAAATGAGTAAATAGATATTTCATTTTACTATAGATTAAAATGCATAGGTAATACAATCATATCATGAATGGATGAAAAAAGTCACATTTTAAGTTGCCTATGAATTGTACATGTCTCCTCACTAATCTAATTAGAAGAAATGTGTGGCATATGACTAAATTTTCTGAGTTTGTTCAGACCCATCTACTACCCTAGTAGAGGAAGTGAATTAAATAAATACACCAGGTTACCTGAGGAAAGGCGGGCAGGGGTGGAGAGCAGAAAAAAGTAAAGAGGGTCAAATGTATGGTAACAGAAGGAGACTTGACTTTGGGTGGTGAACACACAAAGCAATATACAAATGACATTATAGAATTATACACTTGAAACCCATATAATTTTATCAACCAATGTCACCCCAACAATTTTAATAAAATAGTAGATACACAAAGGTCTAGGCATTTTATTCAAGAAAAAAAGACAGAACACACACACACACACACACACACACACACACACACACACACACACACTCTGCCCCCTGCTAGGCAGAATGCCCCCAAAATGCCCATGTTCAAATCATCAGAATATGTTAATATGTTCAGAGAATTAAGATTGCCAATGAAATTAAGGTTGCTAATCAGCTGACCTTAACATGGGGAGATTTTTCTGGATCATCTGGGCAGGCCTAATGTTCAACAGTAGAAGGAGGCAGAAGTGGAAGCCAGGCTGAAGCAATGAGAAGAGGATTCAACCTGCCATTCCTGGATTTGAAGATAAAGAAGAAGGAATGTGAGCCAACAAGGCCCAGGTCTTGGAGCTGCACACATCTTAGGAACGTGGAAAGGTTAAAATGAAAGATAGTGGCTATTCTTTTTGGAAAAAAATAATCAAGAACAAAGGCACGGGGCCTCAGCAAGACATATACATAGAATGAGTAAAAATATGATGTAAACTCTGAAATGAATATATTATTCAGTCAGATAAAAATGTACCAGCAAAAAGGAAATAATTACTGTGGAGGAGAGACTGTTTAATGACATGAGTGATGCGTGACCTTGCCTGACCACTGCTACACCCTGGTGCTAGGTCCTGCTAACTCTGGGCCAGAACTGAGATTGTTTCTTGCAAATGTTGAAAGATGGTCCAACCCTGCCCTCTGCTCCAGACATGCTGGTTCCCAGGACAGGCCCTTGCCCTGCACTGGGTGACTTGAAAGCACAAAGTCATTGCTTAATTACTGCTAGCTAAAAGAATTAAATAAGTAGTGATGTTTAGGAATGATAGTATTGTAAAAATTGCAGAAAGTGATAGAATCTTCATATTTTAAAAGGCCTAAAAAGTCATCTAAATGAAACTTTTAATAAGTGCAGGAACTCCAACTTTAATACAACATCATATTGTTATTAAACACAGCCATTTTGTATCAGACTCATTATTTGAAAAATTGAGAAAATTTCTATCAATTCTGAAAAGCTGCAATTCTCAGAGTGTTCTTCCTTATATTGTGTTGAAATGTGATCTTTCATATATTGCACATATTTATCAGAGTTCAGAATAGCAATAAAATACATTAAGTGTAGCTTCTACATCAAACATTGCAATCTGAGTGTGTAATACAGGTGCAAATTTGAATAGAATATGAAAAGGTTTATATAGTTAAATCAAATCTCTTCAAGTTTAACATAATGAGACTTTGAAGTAAACTGCTGTTATCTGCAATAAAATTATGTAATTGTCTGAAGAGATTCAATATTCACACCACATATAAAAATATATTTTCCCCATCTTTAGGTTAAATGTTAAACTCAGCATCACCTGACCAAGACAGTATAAGTTAGATGCAAAACATTTTGGCTCACTGAAACCAATATAATTTACTCACACCAATAAAAGTAATTGCTGAAAAGAAAGATTTATTGTTCAGCCAATCCAATATATTACAAACACAAACCAATATACAGTGAAAATCAATTTAGTATACTATATAAAGCATTCTGTGTGGAAAGCAATTTATAATAAACCAAAGACTTAATGCTAACCACATTTTTAAAAAGGCTTGATATCATATTCACATAAATTTTATGCAAAAAAATAAGATGACTTTATAGATACCCCAGATAAATAAAAGTAAAAATATACTGCCTTTTTTCCACTGCCATGAACTTCCAAGAAAGTCAAAGGTTTGTAAAAACCAGGTTTCTTTTTTTTCCATTGTGAATATGAAAGAAAGGAATCACTAACAAAACAGAAGTGGACTCTCCTTGGAAACATTAAGAATCCTTTAAGTCTGGTAAGTTGTGGAACTCACTATGAAGCAGCCACTGTAGAACCATGTTTTTGTTGACTTCAATTTCATTTAAAGAAACAATTTAGCAGCATGGATTTTGCAAACACTAACACATTCCTCCCATTCACATTTCAGATGTGCCGTAGACAAAGGAGCACTTGCCAAAGTAATAAAGTCTTTGCAACTTGAAATGGGTGTTTTCAAAACACTTCAATTATTATTCTATCAATGACTCTAAGAAACATTCCAGAAACTGATGTAAGGTATGTGAAATGTGACATCAAAAGAAGACAGGTAGGGGCAGTCACAATGTCCACTCCCACACATTCTCATCTCTTCTGTCCTTTACACAGGAATCACTATGTGCAGAGATTTCTAGGGATTATCGAGTAAGACAAAAATCAGTCAGGGAAATGTTAGAGGACAGCTTTCCAAATTTATTTCAGTGTGACTGAACTAGGTAATACTCATTAAGATTCATTAAGGTGTGTCCATCTTACTGCTGATTAGATCACTAAAAATAATAGTCCTAGTAATCATGGTGGCAAGTCACTGGCCTCAAAAATCTTTCATGATATCCTATTGAATTAATGAATTAACATTTAATCTCAAGCCTGTGAACATAGGTTATGCAGGATTAACTCTCACTTAAAGACACACAATTTGTACACAATGTAAGTTATATTGTAAAATTTAAATCAACCACCACTTCTAGATGATCTGCATTCAGTGACACGGGAGCACATGATGCTTCTTTTTAAAGTGACATGTTTTGTAAAAGTACGTTTCTCTCTCTTCCTCAATTAAGGCTTGTAAAATAAAACAAGATGTCCACTAGACTGAGAAGGCTTCTATGACATGGTGGCTCGTGTAAGTGAATAAAACTCTAAACCAGTAACACCTCGAGGTTATGAAATTGAAACCGAAGAACAACCAATCACAAATAGCCAACAGTAGGCTTTAAGCTGTAGACAATTAGTAATTTCCTGACTTCACTTCCACCTTTTCTCCTTAAAAGTCTCTCCCTGTTTGGTGTTGCGTGATTTAGAATTGATTTTGCTAAAAACAAAAACAAAAACAAACAAAAAAGTCAAAAATATTAATATGCCTCAGTTTATCTTTTAACAGGCTTCACTTTATAGTCTTAATTTATTTTTTTTTTTAAATGTAGGTTATCAACCAGTTAAAACAACCTGGTTACCTTCTCCCTCTCTAGTGTTGACCTTTATTTCCTTTCCTATACCTACCATTTCTCACTATGAAACCACAGAATTTTAAGTTTGGAAAGAACATCTCAAGTGCATCCCTTAATTTTAGGATGTTTAAACTGAAGCCTGGGGGTGATGACTTTCTCAGCCTGTACAATCACCTTGTCATTCCATGACAATGCCGATATATAATAACTTTTTAAAAAGATGATTTCTTTGAGCTTTATTGTTAGGCATTTTTCTAAGAACTTCATATTTAACATTTTATTTAATAACAACAATAAACTTATTAATGAAGGTATATTATTTTTGCTATCATTTTAAATAAAGGAACTTATTCAGCTAGTAAATGTATTAGTTGATTAAAGAACCACCATACTTATAATAATAATTGCACTAATCTGAGTGTGTAATACAGATGCAAAAATTTTGATTCAACCTAACTCCCAGTCCAGGTCCATATTTACTTGTCCTTCCAACTTCTCTATATCATTTTCTGTTTTTAGACCACTGCTTTGTTAGGGAAAAAAAGCAAATGGACATGAAGAGGTAGGTAAACAGGGACAAGTAAAGAAAACACACTTTTGGTGACGTATGAATATGAGGATTAATTTAAACATTTACTTCCAGGAGAGTTTACTAAACAAGTCAACTCTTAGGACACCATTAAAGTGGGGATAAATACCAAAGTAACAGGCCAGGCAAGGCTCCCACCAGCACATAAAGTAATTTTGTGAATGTTAGGAAAATGTCTTCAATCTAGGTAGTTACATAGGAATCTACTTTAGGCAGACCACTTAGGAAATATGAGCTCCCACTTGCAGGATAAATTACAATGAGGAATGCCTTCTTCCAGGCTGATGCAACCCCATGTGGGGGATCATATTTGCCAAGCAATTCTGCTCCTGGATTTCAGCTGTCATTCCTACCCACCCGACTGGGTTCCCTGGTTAGGGTACATTGTGTACAAGCCTAAGGTAGTAGAAAGAATCCTACCTCCAGCGCAACTAGGTTTATCAGTCCAATCTCCGGTACCCTTACAAATGCACCCAGTGTGTATAGTGGATTTACTGCTTCCTTTTGTCCTACTCTAGTGAAGGAACACCTGGACTTCCCTGGGTAGTACGAAGTGATCAGTGACAAGGACAGAGGGGTATAATCTGACGTGGAAGGACAAATTTCCATTTTACTAGATGATAACAATGATGATGATTAACATGGACAGAGAAGAAATTCAATTATGTCTCAGACTGATATATGTTGTTTACTTTTTAAATCATCATATTGCTATTTCAGGTATCACAAACATTTTTCCCTCTCTTATACAAGCTCCATGAAGACAGATATTTTGTCTATTGTGCTCACTACTGTATCTCTAGCATATCATAGTGACAGAAAATGTTATTGAATGAATGAATGAATGAGATATGTAAATACAAATGTGTGTGGTTAGACAATATCTTATACAAATAAAAAGTTTCTTAAATCCATTCAAGCAGTTCTTCTACTCCTCTATTACAATAATAGAATAGAATGGAATAGAATAGAATAGAATAGAATAGAATAGAATAGAATAGAATAGAATAGAATAGGATTCACCACTAGTTTTTAGCAGATATTTAATGAAGTGTGTTCAAAAAAGGATGAGTTTAAAAATAAGGAAGTTATTTCTCAGATCTGTCATACTATTTGCCCAATATAGAAATACCTTTTTCAGTTCACTTGGTTCAAGAAAAACTCACCTGGACATAGTAAGGGAGTTGCAGTTCAAGAAGGAAGTGACGGTTTGTTAAAGGTTTACAGGAGATACCAAACAGTATGTTAAACTCTTTGAAGAGTGCTTCAGGAATATTTCTCCCCCAATCTGTAACTAACTGAGCTTGTTCCTAGTTTGGCAAAAGGACACCAAAACAGTTTTTAAACAAAAAATAAAGGGGGACACTTTAGTCGCTTACAAATATGGGCAGAAAAGATAATTTCTTCTATGTTTTATTGATTGCAAAAATAAACTTTTCACTCAAAATACATGTGTTCTCTAAGAAACCAAATATTAAAATAAATTTTATTCAGGATTTTCATTTTATGATATTCAACTCTGCATCTCTCACACCTAGTTTACTGATTTGAAACAATGTCAGTAACAAAAAAACTGTGAAATAACTTAAAAGCAGTTACATTTTGCTGAATTTTAGATCAAACATATCAAGTGACAGAAGCTAGAACCTTGTAGACAAATGTCCTGTAGTATTTACAGAAGTGCGTACATGTATGTGCTTATTTTACTTGTTTTGCTTTATTTTCTTTTGATCTGTTCTGGTTTTGAAGATGTAAGAACAAATTTAGAAATCTTAGGTCTTAGAGTTATACACATCTGGCTTTAAATTGTAGTTCTAATATTGTGAACAGTTGAAGTACTTGTTCAGTTTCTTCACTTATGAAATATTTTCAATAATAGCCAAAGAATTTTACAAATTATAAATAATAAGCATTTTCCAAGACATAATATATACTCAATAAATAATAATTATTTGTTTTATTATTATTGTTTTCTTGACAAGATACCAAACCATTAATTCAATCTTATACATATTATTAAGGACTTTTTTTGACCCTTCCTAACCTGTATGATTTGGAACAACTATTTTGTTCTTATTGATTTCCCAGAAGATTATATTGTAGGCTTTTCCAATTAATGTTTATTTCAAAATTACATTGGAAAACCAAATTGCAGAAACTCGAATTTCAATCTCTCCAAACCCACAGTATTTAACTAAAGACTGGCTTTGATTGTAGGTTTCCATTAAAAATAGAACAAACCTGTCACCTTGACTATTTAGTAACTAAAGTAGGAAGAAAGGACCAAATAGCCTGTACATTATCAAAATAATTTTCTCTAATCAGTTATATTTAGCATAAATTAACAGGATTTTTCTAGCTTTCTAGTTTTTCAAGAGAAATTAATTTGAGACTACCTACCCTACTAGGTTCTGACTTGGAAGGCTAAATTCACCAATTAAGTTCATAGCAGATTAATTAGCTAGTAATTTGGGAAGTTAATCATCATTCAGTGGTACTTATTAAGTGTCTTTATGCTCACAAAACTTGTGTTCCATGGAAGATTGGTTTGGGAGAATTGAAATCTTGCTTGAAGAAACATTTAAGTGTTTTGAACATTCTGACTTCAACCTAAATATTCCCTCAGTGCGTTTATCACTGTTTACAGGCAGATATTAAATACAACATAAAAATGTGTAAGAAACATATTACATATATTAGAGTTTTCATGGCTTTCATTAAGACTTGATTAAATTATATCCCATGTTAAATGTCCTGAAATAATTATGTGAACAACCTACAATCTTCCTTTCTTTCCTTCTTTCTCTGGAGAATTTTTCAAGTCCTGTCTCAGTTCACAGGTGGAAATCAATTTTGTGATTTCTTCCTAGAACTAATGAAAATTTCTTTAAATCACAAACTATCACACAATTTGCCCAACTCAGCAGAAATACCTGTTTTCGTTCACTGAGTTAATAAAAGGCCCAGTTTGGAACAGAAAGAGAGTGCCTGGCATTAGTGAGGCGAATCAACAGTTTGTAAACTCTGTCCGTAAATGGTGACCCATTGCAGCCAGCTTCTCAGTTCTTTGATTTAATGTGGATGTTTCTTTAAATAGTTATGTAATAATGAGTGCAAATATAAAAATAAAATATACTTATAGTCATATATATGTATATTCCCAGGCATGCTAAGCACCTTCCCGCATATCCCGGACTGCACGTTTATGTTCAGAGGACTGCAGAGGTAGAAGACACTGCTGGCCAGTTATGAGAATCCTCAGGGGGTTCCCTGAGCTGCATTTCCTTCCTTTACTTTTCTGTATTTGTGAAAGCTGATGAAAGAAGATCCACTCTACACTTAGAATGCTAACCTTAAACTTTTCAGACCTTAGGTATATCCTTCAGGAAGGGTAGTAACTGTAAGAATTATTCTCATATCCAGATAATTCGGACAAAAGTTTTTTTGGAACAGCTTTCCTTGGTAAGCCTTTATCCACTTTCAGGAAACACTTTTTTCCCTCCAATCTCCTTCTGTGCATGGCTCAGAACAAGCAGGCTCTTTCTTACTTTGGCTTTAGTGTAACCACAGAACAGCAGGCTCAGTGCCACCTTTAACCTCAATATTCTGGTGTAAGAGTAAGTGATTGCAGGGGTATTTGCTTCTTGAAATCAGTCCATAGAAGAATCTCAGAACTGACAACTTCAGAGACATCCTGTCCTCTAGGCAAGCTTGCTACAATGCTGTGGGCAGACTATTTTTAAGATGTAGAATTATCTGATTCCTTCTGGGGCATGAGAGGGGCAGGGCTAGGAAAGATGAGTCAAGATGACATGTATTTGGGATAGTCTTACCAGCTAGCAGAGAAAAGGTCTCCAGCAATGGTGATAAGTGCAACTGGTTAGGATATTAAATTGTTCTAAATGACATGAAAATGAATCCACTACAACTATTTTACAAATAATTTAAAGGGTTTCTTTGTACTTAATAAATTATTATTTTTTATGTTAATAGTCTCTTAATAGACTAAAGTATGAAGCAAGCTGAATCTTGATACAGAAAATAGAAATATTCTTTATGAATAATCTTGTTTTAATTTTTTTTTAAAGTAAGTGTGCTTTCCGCCGTTGTCCAGAGACAGCCAACTGACCTGGAGTCTGCACGATCCTTCCCCATGTGGGAAGGCCACCCTCCCCTCCACACCCCCACTCTTACTAGGGATTTCTGGACCCAAGGGTAGGTAGGACGATGACCATGTCCAGCTTGAAGCAGCTAGAGGAGCTTGAGACCTTCGCCCATTGTCCTTTACAAGATTACAAAGGGTCTTAATATCTGAGAGGGGGGGTAGTTATTTTTTACAAACCATGGGTATGGACTTGGGGGGGGGATTGCTGGGGGAGGGAGATGCTGGGGGGAGGGGAGTAAAGGGGAGAAAATTGGAACTATTGTAACAATATAATCAATAAAATACATTAAAAAAATAAAGTAAGTGTGCTTTCTGCACCTTTTATTCTGTGAGAAAAAAATAAATTTTGTGATGATTTAGATGAATACTTTTGCTTCAGATATTTGCTAAAATCTTACATTAAAATAAATGCTGAACAAATAGTTTATTATCATTTCCACAATCAATGTATAACTAAGTATTGTATTTATAATTCATTTTTTTTGAAAGGTAAGAACAATTTTTAATACAGTGCCATTTTTCATTAATTCTTCCCAAAGCTATTCTGAGTAAATTAGAGACAATGTGGGTAAAGAGTAAGATGTGGGTATCATGTGGTGCTTTTGCCAGATGATACTAAGGGACAAAGGATTACACATGTGTGCAGTTGGCCAACAACCATTGTTTACCGTCATTAAATATCCATCTACCATCTACCCTAGGCTGCCCTTTTGTGAAAATCTTTTCCTTTTTGTGCTTGACCTGATGTTCACATTAACCTGACTTTGTCAATATATATTACCAGCCAAGTAAGGGAAAGGTTGAATCCATGTTATGATCTACCACTAGCCTAGACCACAGGGATGCCCTTGGGCTGTGCACTCCCAGTGTCCTCACATTTGTTAGAGAGTTAAACTAGTACATAAAATTGCTTCAGTTTTAACTGCCATGGTTCATCTCTGACCCTACTCCCCCAGAGGATGCAGACACGGAGTTTTACCACTTTCGCTATATTTGAGAGTCTAAAGTAAACTGGACTTCTCTTAAAAATCTACCTCTCAGTCAATTTAGCATTAACTTGAAGAAAAAAAAAAAACACCTATTGCTGTATATGTAAAGAACAGTAGTATATTATCTTGCAATTATTAAAACTTTATGAATTTGATTTCATAGCATCGCATATGTCCAAAAGTTTTGGAAATTTACCATAGCCCTTTTCTCCGGTGTAGATGCAAAACCTTTAGATATCTCTAGTACCTTTTGCAATTTGCTGCATGTCAAAGCCAAAGCTCTCATTTGGATGCTGGTGACTCATGGGCACACTGCTTCTCCTGGTGCCTGTTGATGATAACCAAGCTGAATTAGTTGCTTGTGTAAATTGGCTGATATTGGCTTTCTGACTGTCCATGAGTAATATTGAGCATACAGTGTCTATATCCATCACTACTTCCACACAACTCCTTTTCTTTACAGAAACAAATAGCACCAAAATCACTCATTCCTAACACAGAGAGCTCTCATTATGCTTAGAGCCATAGAACAAAACATAATTATTTCCAATTAAAAGCTTCCTATCCTGTCATCTTGGGACTCAATCATGGGTTATGTGCCTGAGGACATTCTCAGTAAGACTCTCCATGTTGTCCTCAAATTAATTAGTAGACAGGCCTACACATTCTAATTAATTGTCTTGCCCTATTGTTTTCCAACAGAATTTGTGCAGCTCAAAAACAATGCATAATTTCACTAGAGAATCATTAATTACATATGTGGTAAGAGTTATGCTGAATGTATTTGCTAATAAATTTCCAGAGCCTTGAATCTTAGTGATAAATATAAGTTCTTTGTAAAAGAAAAAAAAAATTCATATAAAAGAGAAATCAAAGTGTCCTAGAGCACTTAACAGCTTCATGATGGAGGTGAAGTGATGCTGTGAATAATTTCAGGAGGACATTCTCCAATCCTTACATACTCTCACTGCCTATTCCTTTGCAACTCACTTCATCTTAGTAAATTAAAATTATATTTATTTCGATTTAAATAACATTTATTTAGCTATAATGAATTATAACAATATAAAATATAAACATACTAAATTGAACATTTAATAAATTGCTTCTTGAAAATAATAAATTGCATGAAATTAAGTAAATTTAAAAGATCAGAATCTAGGGTCATATTATATAGGTTAGGCATGCTCTTAGAAAGTATGTTTGATGGCTACTGTCATTTTATATAGTGTTTTAAATAAAAATGAATAAGTACTCTTTAATAGGTTAGTTAAATAAGATAAGATTATTTCACAGGAACCTGGACATAGGGACCAGACTTACAGACACAGGCAAAGAAAGAGGTTATATTTCTCTCTTCTCATTTTAGATCACAGGTGTTATTTTGGAAACTATAGCATTTTTTGTGTTATAATTTATAATAAATTTCCTTCCACATGCATGAGCAAGAGACTCGAAGATAAGCTTAACTGATAAATACCAGAAAAAAATATGACATGTCTATTACATATCATAGTTAGCATCCCATTCTTTCACACATGTTCCTCAAGTTGTGTTATTTGAAGACATGTCAATTGATGCACAGGAAAATGACAAAGACACAGTAAGGTCGGACACTTTCAATAAGTAAGGCAGATCTAAGGAATAGAGGTCAATTACATAAACTATCAATTGATTATGAATCCAAAGTAAATGTCCATCCTGTTACATGCCTCTGAGAAAGAAGAAGGCTGAAATATAGAAAAGCACATTGGCTGGCCACGGACTCTTAAACCCTGATAAAATAAATGCCCATGTATAGCTCCTTAATGTGCAGCATAATGAGCCATAAAACAGTGAAATAAGGCATTTTATTTCCAACAACCAAAGTCATCATTAATTTGGAAGGACATATGTGTATCCAGGATGGGATTTTAAATGATACTAAAACTTTCCATTTGTTTTCACTCCCAACTTCAGTGGTCACATGGAGAGAACGTGGGCAAGATAGAGAGCCATAGAGGGATGCACTGGAATTAAAGGCTCACCTTAGAGCCAGTTCCTCCTGTTTTGTGGGTCATAGGATTTTGTGTTTGTTTTTCTTCTTTCTTTCTTTTGTTAGCTATTTATAATCAGGGGACAGATCAGGGTGAGAATTTTAATTTCATATTCTTGTGGTGGTATTAATTTATTCCCATTTGTACAGGATTCAAGAGATTTTTCTCTAATGAGCTATGCACCAGCTTTTGAACTAGACAAGTGTGGGTTAGAACCCTGGCCCTGTGGTGTTATTATCAGAAAGCTGTCATGTTTCTTAAAAAGAAAGGTTTAATTTACTCCTCTTTATAATTAAAATTATAGCTACTTCCTAGAGATAATTAAATAAAATGATATTGAGGAAGATTTATCACAAATAATGGCAGAGTAAATATTCAAAGTTTTAGTGTTTTTCTCCTTTTTTCCTCTTGTGAAATATGAAGTGAACACTGACTAATCATATAATGTGTACCAGCCCATTACATTTTTCTATATACATTTCTTACATGATGATTACATCAAAATATTTACTACGAGGGCTTGCAAGTACTTTTGTGATTCTTTATGAGTAAAGGGCAGAGGAAACTACATCACTTTCTGTTATTCAGTTGATTCCATCTAGTCCCAAGGCTTTAACCCCCATCTTTGTTGAAGGTTTTTTTCTCTGTATCCCCAGCCCCACTCTTACCCTTGACCTACAAACTTAACTGTCCATTTAACATCTAATTGAGTTGTTGGGCGGTATCTCAGATAGGACCCGGCTAAAAGGGCAATTGATCTACCTGCACACCTCACACCTGACACTTCTCTGCAAATCTATCAATCTCTTTATCTGACACTATTTCCACCCAGTTGCTCAGCCTGAAAGCTGAGGAGGCTGCATAATCTTGGATTCCCTCTTTTCTGATGGTAAATTCAGTCAAGTTTATCTTAAAAACTATATCCTCAAAGACCCTTTCATTTACATTTTTCCCTGCTATAGCTACCGTTATCTCTCATCTAAACCAACATAACATTTCAGCCTTGATTTGTTACACCCCTTGGAGTACATTTCATACATAGAGGTAATGACAAAGACTCTGTCCTTGACCAAACTTCCGACAGTCTCTTTTGTGCCCTCTTTTGGACTAGGCCTCGCCACTGGGCCCTGTTCTTGACCCACTGAAGCCAGTTTTAGCAAAGAATCTTGCTAAGTCAGCTTGGTAAGAACCCCCCTCACTTGACATCTGATCACTCTTAATGTCTGATAAAATTCCTTACCCCCCCCCCATGTTGATGTCATTGGCCTGTCTTTAGCAAGAATCTCCTTAGGCCAGTTTAATAAGAATCTCTTATGTTAATGTCTCTTCTTTGTAATTTTTCCTCCACTAACCTTTTCACTTGACTTGTTGGCCATAAATCCACAGCTGCCTCTGCTGTCTTTGGAACTGAACTCATTTCTCTTGCTACCCAAGTCTCTTTCTCCAAGTCCAGTAGTTACAGAATAAAAGCTGTCTTTATAGCTTTAACTAGTGTCCAGCTTTGTTTCTCTTTGACAGTAGTCATCTTCCTTTAGAAAGTAGTCACACTTTATAAAATATGACTCACTTCTTTGTTAAAGGCTTTGATTATTTCCCAGTGAAATCAAACATAATGAGATACAATGAAATCCAAGATTCTTCACCATTGTCCTAAAGATTGTAGATTATCTGAGTCTCTCTGATTTCTCTTCTACTTTATTTCCTCTTTGCATCTTAAACTTTCATTTGACTGCTTCCTTCTCAACAGTTAGAAATTTAAACATCAGTTTCTCAGAAAAGCCTTTGATATAGTTCCTACTTAAAATAGCATCCCCACTGTCCCATCGCTATGTTGTTATTCTATTTATTTTCTTTGTTGTCATTCTCAGTGTTTTAAACATTCTTGGTAGATACTGAATAAATATTTTTTACTAACTATCTGCCTGACTGCTTGTTTATTCTGTAAAGCCACGAGGTGAGAGTTATAAAGGCAAAATAACATAAAGAAATGAAGAAATAAAACACACTTACAACCTAGAAAAACGATGTGTTTCCCTTCAGTAATGAAAACAATTTTTCAAAGGTTTACATCAGGAATTGTCCCATTAGAAGTGAATAAATAATATATATTGGATACACACATTCTTAATTCAAGGACAGATCTTAGTTCAAAAGGTTGACTAACCTCTTAAAATCCTAATGTTCCAGATAAAAAGTCACTTTGGGGGGCAATTAGAGGATATACTCATTAAACCAATTGTACAAAGGCCATACAGCATGGGTATGAGAGGTTAGGCAGTGCCATTAAGAAGTAACCTGGAAAACCAGTCATTTGAAAGACTTTGCCTTTGAGGTTACCTCACAGCAAGCTGAGGTCAAGCAACTGCGTTTGATTTCAAGTTCAGAGTCACAGAGTACAAAGGATAAAGGGACTCTGTCCTCTCTTCTTAACTAGTTTTAATTTGAACTTCAATATCGTAGTTCAATAACAAAGTTGTATGTCCTAAGGACTTTACAGAATGTTAAGGTTATTCAGGTTGCATAAGGTATTTAAAGCAAGAGTAGCTTTAAAATAAAGGTATGATCTCTTCCTCTTCTCCAATCAATAATATCCAAAAATAAACAAAAACATTGATATTTAGTGGCTAAAGCTGAACCCTTAAATCGTAAAATTGGCGTCTTCTTTTATATAATTGTCTTTTGTACATCTAGAGAAGAAAAATCAGCTTTAAGAAACTTTGAGAGACTTAGGCATGACAGAGACCTACAATGGAGACAGAAAATGATTTATCTTTTTATCTCATGAATAAGATCTATAGCAAAGTAGAGATAGAACACTTTATACAAAGTAATCATGGACATATATCAGACAAAGTCAGAAGAAAAATGTCTATTCTCCATGTCTTTCTAACCTCTGCTACCAGTTTCAGAATTACATTGTTTTCTTTTCTTTTCTTTTTTTTTTGAGTTAGTAATTTATCTCTTTGATTTCTCAGTTATTGATAAAACAAAATATCATGTTTGCTGAAAGTCAGGCAGTATGTCTTCCTTTTCTGGAGGAAAGAAGATACCTCCATGGGACTAATCCTGGGACAGAGCTAGAAAATAACACATTTAGTAATTCTCTAGGGCTAGATGACCCAGTCACTAATACTGATGAGTTTTCCACACATAAGCTTGATTTTTCTCATGTAGTACCTAGACACTGAATAAACCTATGGTACAAAGTGTGCTTCAAACAAAGCTTCAATCAACAAATGTAAAAGGTTGGAAATAAAACATGATTATTTCATGTCAAAATTATTCTTTATCATACCAAGTGGTCTTTTGACAACTATGTCTGTTTAATAGTTATGTTTAATAATTAAGAAGATAATTTAGTAGAGTCAAATAACAACATAAGTTGTATCTCTGTTAATGCTTTTAAGTCCTAAGGGTTTGACCTTGGGCATTCCTTGCAACCAGTGAATTTTACAAGTTTATATAATAATATAATGGTTCCTTAGATTTGTAAGCCTGTGTTAATGTTATCGTTCTCTTCATATGTTACACATTTATATGTATTAACTAATTTAATACATATTAGAACATATGCCGAACTCATAAATGTTTAATTTTAGAAATGGGAGCTTGTTAGATTAATAAAGGACTTTCTTTTGCTCTGAATTATTGCATCATCTTAATGATTGCTCGTATGATAAGTTTTTATTTGATAGCTGATTGGACTTTTCAACAAACCTCTTATTCACTATTGTCTGTCTCTTCCCATTACTCTGAGCAGTCTCCATGATCTCTTTCTATTCCCATAATTTTAGCTGAAGTGTTGTGAACTACCTTTGGCTATATGGCTTCACTTAGGTCTACTTTTCTTAAGAGCTATATTCACTGCTTCTTCCCGTCTGCCTGTATGTCCACTTATTTGTTCAAGAAATCCATAACTAACCCATTTCCTTCTTCAAGTTATCTATTTGCTTTGTACAATATCTAAGCTTTCTAGCGGTGTCTTCAATATGTGGTAATCCAAAAGGAGAGTCCCTTTTTAGACCGCAAAAAAGGAGACGTGTGGGAGGCCAGCAGCTTCACAACAAGGTTATCTATGGGTATATTGTATAGTGCAAACAAAAAAAAATTGGAAGAATTCTAACTGGATATTCTTCTGTGAGAAATGAATTTCAGGAACACATACCTGAAGGATTTTAAGCAATAGTGGCAAGATGTATTAGCATGGAAAGAGATGGATGGTACACCTTCAAAGAGGTAGAGACCAGGTAGGTTGTTTGATAGTAGTGGCTGCCCTGCGGTCCTTGCTAAGCCTCTATTTATTTTATTGGATTTGGGAAGAGCAGGCTTTCAATCTATGAATCTCTTCTCTGGTTTTTACTGGGGCTGTGTTGGTGTCCTCCCCTTATTAAACCCCATTACTGGCCCTTCGAGGTTTGGTGCCCTTATCCTATGGGATCTTTATCCCAGACTGTCCCCAGGCTAGAGTCCGCCCCTTTGGGGTCGCCATTTTGTTTTTTCTGTGCGTGCACTTAGTAGAAGTACCTTCTCGTGCACGGTCTCCACTTCCCCTATCAATACGGCCTAGCAATGCCAGTGGTTCCTGGGGTGATTGCAAAGCTGATCTTTTCTGTCCACTCTGGTGGATTGACGCTGTCTGTTCCCTGCAGTAACTGTGAAACTGTCCTTTATTAATTAATCCAGATTAATCATGTGCCTGGCTCCCCTTTCTTACATTAATATCTACTGGAATAGAACCACCTAACTACCTGCACCACAATCAAGTGTAATTAAATTTATCTAAGACTCAAATTCTCAGGCTTTCCCTCAAACTATATCCATATTCACATTTCAAAGCTTTTCTCTTGAGATATATTATGAGATTGCCTCCAGGTCTCAAGAGAAAAATGAGACACATTACTGCTTTAGGCGTTTCAAAAATGAAGGTAGAAGATAATGTAAGCATTTTTCAGTGAAAAAGATGCTAACATATTCCTGAAAAACAGCTACCAAAATGCTGTCATAAAAATGGATGCTCCATAGCTCTCTAAAATTATTTCAATTACAACATTGTTTCAAGTAGTTAAAAAAATATCCATTTGTTCCCCTAAAGCTACATTTTCTACCTAGACTTTCTTTTTTAAGGCATTCCGTAAATAAGCCACTCTCTTAAATTCTCTGCTCTTGTTATGAAGGGAGAGTGATCAGAGGAAAGGGGGTTTTAGTTGGTTTACACTGTTCTTCTGTCATCTTCTTAATTTCCTGCTGTGATACAAATGATTCTCTTTTGCTTGCTGCAATGGCATTTGCTTTGGGCTAAAACAAAACAAAAAGCCTCAAAACATCAGCTAGAAAAGTATTTGTTAGTTCAACAAATTGCAACATCTCAAAAATTCAGCATTTGTCATTATTCCACAGTTGTAATAATGAAGCCACAGATACACGTGCTATCAAGAACATCATGGTTGTGAAGACTGTAATAAATATGTTAATTGGGGAGAAGCTTAAACACATAATAAAATAATAATTATATATTATGGGAGCTTAAGAGTTAAAAGTTTTTAGCTTTAAGTTGTAGTTAATATGCTTAATGATTAATGTATGCAGAAAGCTATTGTTCCAGAAAGTGAGTGTATGACTGGATCTACCCTGACACCAGGAGACCTACTAGCAATTCGAGCTTTGTGCCCCAGGAGGATTGCATGCAGTCAAGGTGGTATCTGAGCCATTGTGCTCCAGGGAGAACTGTCTGCTGATCAAGAAAAAGGTAAAAAATTATTGGTTAGGAGATGAAAGAGTGCTAAGAAAATTTAAGGACTGTGACTTTTATCTAATTAAGTTTTTCCCAGAATTCCAAACCTTTTCCCTACTTTTCTTCCTGAATTCCAAACCCTGTTAAGATGGTTTTTTAAGGTACATAACCTGCTGTCTTCTCAGATCACTACCCATCTGAATAAAGAGCCCATTAAGATTCGATCCTTGTCTCTATTTATTGGTTCTGGTAGTTATAGGCAGCATGAACACCGTCCTTTCCAGTATATATAGTTATTTGCCTCCAGCATTCCACCAAAGCTACTATTTTCAGGATTACAAATGACATTCTTTTGTGTGTGTGTGTGGCCTTTCCACAGTATTTAACACAATCTCTCTTTCAGGCATACATGATATCACAGTCTCCTTGTTTTCCTTTTACTTCAGTAGCTAGTCTTTCTCATTCTAGTCCTGCTTCCTCCTTGTTTCCCTGCTGCTTAAGGTGCAAACTGCCCTTGGACCTCTTAGTTTTTGGATCCTCACTCACTTTTCTAGTAATCTCATCCAGTTTGATGGCTTTAAAATATCTCTATGGTTAAAAAAAAAAAATCCTGGTTTATGCATCCTTTAATGCACTCAACAATTCCACCTTAGATGTCTAATAGGAATCTGAAATATAACATGTTTAAAAATAGCCTCTTCATACCTAAAACTTGTCCTCCCATCTTAATTAATGGCAACTCCATTCTCTTCATTGTTGAAAACAGAATTATCATTGAACAGAGTACACATTACTCCATATCCATTCTTTCATGAAATACTAATGGGTTTAATTTTTCAAAATGTACAGATTCTAAATATTATTTCACTACTTTTCACCACCATTATCACTCTAATCTAAGCTACTCCACTGCTCATTTTTATTACTACAAGTGTTTCCTAACTGTTCTCTCTGCTTCTGCCCTTTTGTAACAGAATGACATGCTCATTCTCTCTGACTTCAGCTTATTGAAGCCTGCTTTGTTCTTATGGTCTTCAGGCTAATAGTTCCTGTACTGGACATGCTAATTAGAGGAATTCTGCTTGGAACTTGAGTTTATACCAAAAAAGTCCCTTCCATTTCCCTTTCCCTTGGTATAAAAGAAACCTGAACTCCATACTTTCTTAAGATGAATTTCTTGTCCATTGGCACCTTCCTGATCAATAAACCCCCTTTTTTTTTTAACTCCAAACTTTGTTATTTTGAGGTTAACCTTTCAAAGCCTCATGCACATGACATAGACTTTGGATCATAACACTTGCCTGCACAGACATTCTTAACAAGAGAGGCATAGTGATCCAGTTAAAACTAAAGACTAATGATACTCCTGTATTGGAAATCTTCAAGTGGCTTCTCATCTCAAATTAAAGTCTTCAGTGCATACAATTTTCTCCCTTTCTTTCACCATTCTGATTCCATTTCCTACCATGTAGTGGTTCAGAACATAGACTCAGGAGCCTAACATTTTAATTTCAAATGATGGCCCCATCACTTAGCAGGTGTTATTTAATCCCTCTCCTCCTCTGTTCTCTTTTGTACAATGGGGATAATAATGCTTACATATATTTTTAAATTAAATAAGTTAAATGCAAAGCACCAAGAATATTTATGACACATTCTCAATGTTCAGTAAGCATTGGTTTCTACTGTTTTTCTTCTCTCAATCCATCCCCAAGACCAGTGACCTTATTACTTCCCAAATATGTCAAGTTTATTCTCACCTCAAAGCTTTTGCACTTTTTTTTCCTTTTTGCTCTCTTTGGTTTTTACAGCCTGCACATATTATATATTCTTGTAATGTCTATTTTCATCTAATTTTAGTCTTTGCTCAAATTTTATCTTGTTAATGAGGTTTCTATGGCCACAATATTTAAAAATGAATTTTCAGCTCTTCAATAACCTTCTCCATTCTCGTCTCCTTGATGAACTTGTCATTGTCATGCATATATTCACTATTCTTTTCTTAATTATTGCATGTTCTCTGTTTCTCAGGCACCATGCTCAGCTTATATATATAGCCATACCTCAGTACTCGTCAGCTTTAGAACTCGTCAACCCTTGTTATTGGTTGCATGTTGACGAGAAAAACATGTCTCAGCACTCAGCGCTTGCTTGGGACTAGTTCCACTTGCTAGAAGTTGTGTGAATCACAGCGTCACTCCACAAGAGAAAATGCCTCATCATTTGGTACCCATCCATTTTGGCACTCATCAGGAGTTCCAGAACAAATAAAAGATGAGAAACAGGGGGTCACTGTACCTATCATAGTTTGTCCGTACTATACTCCTGTTAGGCAGATATTGTAACCTTTGTTTTATAAATGCAAATGCAAAATGTCAGAGACTTTATAATTTGCCCAAGATCACAAAGCTAGAAATTGCCAGGAATTGGACTCAGACTTGTTGGGAAAAAAAAACACAAACCCTAAATGGCATTTAATATCTGATCTAAATGCTGTTTAAATCTCTCCCAGAAATAATCTTAAAGAACCAGTCTGGAACTTTTTATTCAATACCAACAAGGTAATATGTCACAAGAGCCCAATACACCCCTTATAGAAACAAGATACGATATACATGATTGAAACCATTCCAGTTCTCTTCCTCCCCCCACACCAAAATGTCCCTGCTTGAGAATAATTGTTTCTTTTCTTTTGTTAATCGATTTGATCTCTGCCCCACCCATCTTCCTATGAAAACCATTCATTTTGTAAAATCCCCAAGAGTACCCTTCTGTTTGCTAACTGGGCTGCTGCCTGATTTATAAGTTGCTTAATTAAACCAATTAGATTTAAAAAGTAGTTAATGAATTTTTTAAACAAATTGATGCCTTATGAAGCTAATATATATTACATATGGCCCTTTAAATAATCCACTGGGCTAATTCTATGATTTTATGTTGCAAAAATATTAGAATTGTATATACTTTATACCTAAACATTAATATTTATCTTGGATGATATTTGAAAACTGAAACTTGTATTTTAGGATGTGCCATCTTTTAAAAAATGATTAAAGATATTTTGTATATATCTGATAAATTTTAAATCATATCTCAAAAAGAAATGACTGGTTTTCATGAAGAAGTAGAACACAAACACACCATTATTAGAAATGCATTATTGTGGCATATAATGAACATTTTTACAATTAACATAAATGCATTTCATGTCGTCAAGAACTATTATATAAAAGTTTTTGAAATTCTGAGAACACATAAAATTGTGTCCTATATTTCACAAAATTTACTTGTTTGAAAAATAATTAGGTCCTTAACTGCAATTGCAAATGAGCAATGCAGCAACACCAAAGCTTTATGTCTGATTGTGAGCCCAAAAATTACGACCTTACTAAACAAGAAAGCTCAATTTATGCGCCAAAACAAAAACTATTCTTTAAAACCCAGAACCAAAGGAAATAAATTATCTCTTTGATGACTATTCAAAGTAATATTTTCCAATAATTTAAAAATAAAGGACAATATGCATACAGAATTTCTAACAAGAGGGAGATTTAGTTTAGTTAAAGCAACTGACTCAGTGTGAAAGTAATCTAAGATTTTAAAAAGGTAAATATTTCTAGGTAGTTGACCTTTATTATTACTGAACTAAATAAATTAGTTCTTAGAAATATGGCAGAAACTGAGAAGAATTGTAATTTTCTCATTAAGGAGATAATTACCCAAATAGGAATGCAATTACCCAATGATGAACAGTTAGAAAAGTTAGATTCAATTTTACTAGTGAGAATTGAAAAGCTGTCAGAGAAAGTCCCAGAGGGAACAAAAGAAGTGCTCACCACGGTCACAGATCTCCACTATTGTTAATGAAAACTATGAACATTTTACCTTTAAAAAGATGCCTGCTGAGCCACACAATGCAAGAGATCTGGGAGGAATTGATGCTTTTACATATTCAGGGCATTTTAGTATTAGATGATTGGATAGATAGAGTGAGAGGAAAAAAGTGGGCAGCTTCATTTCAAAATATTTTATATTATCTCATAGCAAGGCATTTTTGCTCTTCACTGACTGATCACTTGTCCTTTTTTTTTTTTTTTTTTTTTTTTTTTTCTGGCCATTCTCAAGATTTCTTGTACTTCAGCAATTATTTTAGTTTTTTTTTTTTTTTTTCTTATTCAGGCTCATTTTATATGTGATAAAGCTTAATTAAGTTACATTTATAAGGCTGGTTTATAATTTTTGGAAAAAAACATTTGAAATAATAGAATTTTATGTACTTGCATATTGGTTAGTATTTATAATACTGAATTTGTCAGGTAGTGTGTATCCACCAAAATACAAACAAAACTGGATAAGATTCTTTGAGATATAATATTACAACAAAGGGTAGAAGCATATGGATTATTCTGAGGTAAAGGCTGTTGAAAATAGCAGACCAGAAAAAAAAATTAAATATAGAACACACATTTTCCTTGTATAAAGGAAATGTAGCCCTGGCTGGTTTAGCTCAGTGGATTGAGCGTTGGCCTGCGAGCTAAGTGTCGCTGGTTCGATCTTCCAGTCAGGGTACATCAGAGAAGGAAAACTCTGACTCCAAAAAACCTCCGCTGCCTTGCGGCATACCTCTTCAGGGGAAAGGCTAAGGAAGTAAACCCCGACAGAAAATCCGGAGCCGGAGTCCCTAAGGCGGTTTGATGTTGTAGTCAACACCGGCAACTCCTGCGGCGCACCTGAAGCCAAGCTGTATTGACTCCGTCTTTCCCTTGGACCCTTCAGCTGCGAAGAGAGGGGGGGTCTGCTGCATGGGCAACAGCAGACCCTCCATATCACCCTGCCCAGGCTCTGTAGCTTCAGCTTCACTGGAGAGGACACTCCAGCGTCATCGCAAGATGTCGATTCAACACGGGAGGAGACAGATACGATGTCACTCCCGAGTCGGACTGCACAGCCATTCTCGGCGGTGCAGATAGACTCTTAGAAGCTACACCATCGTCTCTCGAGATGGACGGCTGCCGACGACGACGAGAAAGGAAATGTACATTTATAAAATTTTTTCTAGGTGTAAATGTGTCTCCTTCTCCTATACTAAGAAGTACACTTAACAACTCTTATTAACCATATTTTTCCTGTCATGTTCCCATAATTTACCTCCCCTGCCCAGAATCCTCAAATCCCTTTCCCTTTGTTTAGTTTAAGATGGTATATAAGTCTTAATGATCTGATCACCAGAGTCATGTTTTTCTTTGTGAAGTCCAATGTATAGATACCTAATTAACACTATTTTTGTTTCTCTTGTTAATCTCTCTCTTATCAGTTTAATCACATGCCAAGGAATCTAAGATGGGTAGAAAGAAAAATGTTTTTCATTCACTATTCTCTTCCTTTTATCTCTCTCACCCCTTACTCCATCATGTTTGGGCTCAGATGCTGCCTAAAGACTTCTTTCTGGTTTACTTTACCTAAAATAATAGTCCTAGTCCATTCCAAATCTGTCACTCTTTTCCTTTTCCTCCATACTGTTGCCAGAGGAAATAAGAGTCTTCCACAGTATCACAGGAAATGCATTTTAGGAATAGACACAGGAGGATTTGAGGCTGTGGAGAACAGGACCAATAAAATGGCATTGGTTCAGTCAAGATAGCATAAAGTATAGAAAACAAAGGGGAGTCTCTCCTGTCAGCCAAGGTCGCTGTCAGTCAGCCATGACACTTTGGTTCAAGAGGGAAACTATTAAGTCAGAGCAGACATCTGGCAAAGAGACACACCTAAGATATCTGCACATGTGATCAGAACAGCCATGTCTGCAGAGTGGAGCCACCTATAAATAAGCTCCTGGGGAACTTTCCCACTTGCCATCAAGGGTGCCAATGTTACCGAGTGAAAGGGAGTTCTTTCACGTGGCACGTTGGTGTAAAACCCAACAACTAGTATTGAGGAAAACAGGTCTTTATTTACAATATTCCAACGTGGGGAGGGCGATGAATACTTCAGCTCAGAACCCTGTTCTCCCATGGGACCTAGCACTTCCCTTGCTCCCCAAAAGGCTATAAGCCGAAACCAAGCCCAATAGTTCCCCATCCCTTATCTGTCAGTTCTCTCCTTCAGAATCTGGGGTATGATGTCATCAGCCTCCATATAAACAGTCCAGCAAAACGTACTGTGTTGCACTGGATCACACATGGTTCTCTCCTGCCTTTCCCTTCAAGGCCATGTGGTTCTCCCTTTTCCCTTTCAAAACCACATGGTTCTCTTTCTGCCTTTCAAAGCTGCATGAATCTCCCTATCCTTCTAAAACTGCATGGTGCTTTCTTTTCCTTTTCAAAGCCACGTGCTACTCACCTTTCTTCTTGCAAACCATGTGGTGTTCTCTCTGGAAATGGCTGCCACCTTATTCTTAAATCCCTGACCATGGCTTTGATGCAGTGGGCAGGGAAACTGGTTCTGACCATTTGCAGAACCTTGTACCGGCTCTGTAAATTCTTTTGTCACCATTCTATGGTCAAAACTCCTCCTATCTCCTTGGGGCCTTGGAAAAACCAAAGCCATTTGCATAACTAAGACACTAGCTACCAGCCATAGATATGCAATAGCATCTTGAAAGCTGCCCCCTTTCCTCATCCCCCAACAGCAGGCTCTGGGAAATTTGGGGGACCCTGCTCTGTAACAACACCAAGAAACTTACCAAGAGCCCCAGAGGGTGAGGTACACCACTTTCAAGGCTCCAGACCCCTGCGGAGACAGCTAAGCTCCACACACCAAGATGCTGGTCCACACCATGCTGATCTCTCTTGGCATCGGCTACTGGAGGCTCTGCCCTGCTGCCCAACTGGCTCTGGAGATCCTTCCTTCCAAGACACTGACAACTCTCTTACCCACCATGCTGTCTCTCACACCTGCAGACTGAGACTCTGAGACTTGGGTTCATCATCCTCTACTAATTGCTGTGTGTGTGTTATATTTATCTTAGATTGTTAGAGTGAGAGTAGGGTATTAATGCACGTCGATGTTCTACTTTGAGTGAACCTGCATTCGATAAAAGCTGAGTGAATAGCATAGTTACCGTGTGTGGTTCTTGTCTGTGCTTGGTGCCAGGCTGCCCAGCAGGCAGCTAGCTGCGCAGTTGCCTGACTGACTTATAGGGAAGATTATATTGCAAACACATGCTTGTGACAGAGGTATAGGTCCAAGTTTTATCGGAGCAAAAAGGGACTGCCCCCAGGTCTATCATGCCCAGTGCCTCATTCACGGCAAGGTAGCTCAGTTCCTTCTGAATGTGGGAAAAGTAAAACCTCTGGGGCCACAGGCTGCGAATGTCCCCACAAAGCCCAGGAGTAGTGCAGGGCCAGGACCCAGAGCTGCTGTGGCCTTACCCCAGCACCTGAGGATCCTGTAGTCCATCGCTGTCTCTGTTCCCATCCGGCCCTTGGGTGGTGCTAGAGAGAGAGAGAGAAGAGAGAGAGGAAGAAGAGAGAAAGAAAGAGAGAATGCTTTGGGTTTCTATTAAGTTTGGCTATATTTCCTTGAGTTTGGGAAGGGGTAAGCTTTCTTTCAAACTATCCAATCCCTTTCCTGAATTGTTCTGGGGCTATGCTGGTGCCTCCCCCTATCTAATATTTTTCTCAGGTTTCCCCAGCTTTGTCAGCTCCCCTTTATGCTCCCATTTTGGCTCCTACTGCAGCACACCCCAGCAGAGAAATGTCCCCTCACTGTTTATCCCGCCCTTCCCCGTAATCCAGGTGAAGGCATTGGTTGTTCCCTGGGATGACGGATACTGGGCATCTCTTTCAACTGGGAGTGGCAACAAAGGGGAATCACTCCCTTTGGCTGGGCAATGCTGCTATGCCCTGGAGTGTCTGTGAAAAGACAGTTTCTCAAGTTAATCCGGTTCAACCAGTTTTCTCCCTTCTCTTTTGTTAATGCCCAACTATTATAACAATGCTGTTACAGAGCGGGGTCCCCAAAACTCCCCAGAGCCTGTGGTTGGGGGATGGAGCAAGGGGACAGCTTTCAAGATGCCTTTTCATATCTATGTTTGGTAGCAAGTGTCTTAGTTATGCAAATGGTTTGGCTCTTCTAAGGCCCCAAGGAGATGGGAGGGGTTTTGAATATGGAATGGTGAGGAAAGAGCATACAGAGCCTGTGCAAGGTTCTGTGAATGGTCAGAACCAGTTACCACACCCACTGCGTCACATCACAGGCTATGGTCAGGGATTTAAAAATAAGACAGCAGCCATTTTAGGGAGAGGAGATCCATGTGGCTCTCAAAGGGAGAGAGGGAACTCCACGAGGTTTGCAAGAAGGTAGAAAGAGAACACTACGCAGTTTTAGAAGGACAGAGAGGTTCATGCAGCTTTGAAAGGGCAGAGAGAGAACCATGTGTGATCCTGTGCAACATGGCACATGTCTTCCTGGACTGTTACACGGAGGCTGATGGCATTGTACCCCAGATCCTGAAGGAGACAGCTGACAGATAAGGGATGGGGAACTTCTGGGCATGTTTTTGGCTTCTAGCCTTTTGGGGAACAAGGGAAGTGCTGTGTCCTGTGGGAGAACAGGGCTCTGAGCTGAAGTGCTCACTCACCTCCCCAGGGTGGAATGCTGTAAATAAAGACCTGTTTTCCTCAACATTAATTGCTGGGTTTCACAGCAACGTGCCATGTGAAAGAATCCCCTTTTGCTCTTTAACAATGCCTCTTATTGTAACAGAATCCCTGGGCTTCTCCGATTGAAACACAACCCACGGGCTGTTTAATTAGTGGCCCAATTGCCTGCCGCCAGAATTATAACTCTAAATACCAGAGTTTGGTGAAAAGAAAAAGAATTGTTTATTTACACATAGGTCTGCCTCCCCCTCCCAGACCTGGCCAGTCTTAGGAAAGTCAGAAACACCGTTTCCCTACTTCCTAGGCACAGTTCAGCTTTACCAGCAGCTGCCAATCACTCAGTTCCAATTGGGGAGGTCCTCTCTGTGCTGTGGTGCCCTCCAGCTCTCAATGCAGGACTGCCTGGATTCTCAGCCTCCTTGTAAACTGCCTTCTTCCTGTAAACTGCATGGATCTCCTCTCCTTCTCAAAGCAGCCTGGCAAGAGCCTCTTCTTAAAGCAGCCTGGAGACCCCTGCCCCTCCAAGCCAGATGGAGGGAGCCCACAAGAGCCAGAGAGTGAGGGCGTGAAGGCCAGAGAGAGCCTGAGAGAGAGAGAGCTTCCTAGAGCCAGAGCCAGCCCAAAATATGTCTGCAGCTCCTCTCTTTCTCCCTGCCTCCTCTCTCCCCCTGAGTCCTCTCACGCAGTGGGTGTTGCAAACAGATCTGACCATTCACAGAACCCTACGTAGGCTCTGTGTGCTTTTTCCATAACATCCCCTGGTTCAAGACCCCTCCCATCTACCTGAGGCCTTGGATGCATTAAAGCCATTTTACATAAGAAAGACACTAGCCACCAGCCTCAGGCATGTGGAGGCATTCTGAAAGATGCTTCCTTCTCCCCATCCCCCAGCCGCAAACTCTGGGGTTTTTTGGACTCCCCTGTTTCTGTAACATTATCACTATGTGTCATTATGTAATACAGTTTTGTGCTTATGGTACATCTTTTCTTCTACAATGCAAGTTTGATAAATACAGGATTAAGACCATTACCTAGAATGTTGTTGGTGATTAATGTGCAAATGTTGGATAGATTAATGGACTCCTCCTTCCTAATTAATTTTCATAAACAGTTTATTGTTTGATGTATTGGAAGTGAATTGATATCTTTCAGGAAAAGAAAAACACAAACAAACAAACAAACAAAACCCTTAGGAATTTTCCTAAATGATCAAGAGTAAGAAATTATGAAACTCTAAAGGTAAAGGTATGAGTATTTTTTGAGGGCATGCATTTTTGGCTTTACTGAATTATCCAAAATTATCCATTAATTTTCCTTAATGTTAACAAGCAAAAAGGGGGCTCATTCACATGGTACCTTGGTGTATGACCCCAAAATTAGTGTTGAGAAAAACAGGTTTTCATTTACAAGATTCCAACCTTGTGGGAGCTGGGAGCACTTATGCATGGAGCTCTATTCTCCAAGGAGACCCAGCACTGCCTTTGCTCCCCAAAAGGCTATAAGCCAAAACCAAGCCCAATAGTTCCCCATCCCTTATCTGTCAGCTGTCTCCTTCAGGATCTGGGGTATATTGTTTTCAGCCTCCATATAACAGTCCAGGAAAGCATGTGCCATGTTACACTGGATCATGGTAAAGTTCAGGAAAGGCACAAATCCTAAGAGAGTGTCCTTTCCATATGTTCTGGGTCCCAAGAGTTCAGATCTACAAGGCAGAGTTCTTGGTGGCTTTGAGAAGACACAATCAAAGCATCAGTGTGCTGGCTTTTTTACTAGCCCAGGCTACATGGTCAAATTCCGGCTATAAACTGCATGTTTTGCTGCTTCCTCACATGGCTGCTGCAGCATGATCCTCCATCATGGCTGCTACAACATGCTTCTACATCATGGTGTTACAGAACCCCTGGGCTGCTCCAGTTGAAAACAAACCCATGGGCTCTTTAGTTAGGGGCCCGATTGCCCGCCGCCAAAATTATAACTCTCAATACCAGAGTTTGGTGAAAAGAAAAAGAATTGTTTATTTAACAGTTATATAGATTTAGTTACTTGCGGATTTCTGTTGTTAAGTCTTATGCTCTTTAAAATACCCACAAACACATATCCTTGCCTCCCCCCACTTCCAAACCAGGCTAGTTTTAGGGAAGTCAGAGAAACCGTTTCCCTACTTTCCCAACACAGTTCAGCTTTACCAGCAGCTGCCAATCATTCAATCTGATTGGGGAGGTCCTTTCTGTGCTGTGGTGCCCTCCAGCTCTCAATGCAGAACCACCTGGATTCTCAGCCTCCTTGCAAACTGTCTTCTTCCTGCAAACTGCGCGGATCTCCTTTCCTCCTCAAAACCGCATGGCGAGAGCCTCTTAAAGCAGCCTGGAGACCCCTTCTCCAAGCCACATGGAGAAGGCCCCTTCACCAAGCCACGTGGAGGGAGCACACGAGAGAGCGAGAGCGAGAGAGCCCGAGAGCGCGAGCCAGAGAGCGAGAGTCCAGAGTGAGAGCCAGAGAGAGTCTGAGTCAGAGCGCCAGAGCGAGAGCCAGAGTGTCAGAGTGAGAGCACGAGCGAGAGCCAGAGAGAGTCCGAGCGCCAGAGCGCCAGTGAGAGCCAGAGCCCGAACAAGAGCTTGAGAGAGTCCCAGAGTGCCAGAGCGAGAGCCAGAGCGCCAGAGCCCGACCAAGAGCTTGAGAGAGTCCGAGCTAAAATGTCTGCAGCTGCTTATATATCCCCGACTGCGTCATCTGACGCAGCGGGCGTTGCAAACAGTTCTGACCATTCACAGAACCTTAGGTAGGCTCTGTGTGCTTTCCATACCATCCCCTGGTTCAAGACTCCTCCCATCTGCCTGAGGCTTTGGATGCATTAAAGCCATTTGCATAAAAAAGACACTAGCCACCAGCCTCAGGCATGTGGAAGCATTTGAAAAGCTGCTTACTTCTCCCCATCCCCCAGCAGCAAACTCTGGGGATTTTTGGACTCCCCTGTTTCTGTAACAATGGCACACTCTCATCATGCTCCTCCAACATGCTCCTTTTTTTTTTTTTCAAGGCTACCTGTCCTTCCTTCTAAATCCTGAAAGTTAGGTACACCCTTTGCCCCTGGGTGGTAGCACAGCTATTATCTAACTATCAGCTTGCCATAGATATGCAAAATACATTAAAAGCTGTATGATCTCTTCCCCCCACCCCTCAAACCATTGGCTAAGGGGAATATCTGTACTCTGTTTTATTAATACCTGGTAAGATCTCACCTAAGCAAAAGAATAAGTGGAAAGAGGAAGAAAAAAGAGAGGAATAAATATATATTATAGGGTACTTATTATAAACTAATATCATGTTTGTATAAATTAGGCATATTATTCTTTTTATCTGCAGAGTTTTCAAAATGAGAATTCTGAGGCTTAACTTGTCCAATAATATATTTTTAAAAGTGATAGAGACAGATTTAAAACTAGATTCAGCTGGCTAAAAAGGCTGAATCACTTTTACTAACTCTAATGTTATTTCATTCAACTCAAATTTCATCTAGGCATTTCTAAGAAAACATTTAGGTTTTATGTGTGTGGAGGGGGATTAAAAACTAAACAGGAAAAAATTTTAAAGATCAGCAGAAATAACTGATAAAAGAAAATTAAAAATGTCCCATATTTTTGATAGCTGAACAGGCAACACTGTCTTTCAATTTTTCTCCCTTCTTCATTCCTCTTTATATCTCATTTTTCCCCCATTTTTAAGGCATACTAACATAGATATCTGAAAAAAAATCAATTTAAGAGACCTAGAAAAATGAAGATTTTGAACATAGGTTTTCAGATATCGTAACGGTACTGTAAGAAACGAAAGCACTGAGAATCTCCCACTGTGCTCTTTCCGCCACAACTGTACCTCTCTATCCCTTCTTAGGCATGACTTCACCTCTTAAATATTCCTCCCCACACCACTTGATAAAACAGAAACTGCTAAACCCCTGGCTGCTAATCTGCAAGAGTGTCCTTTCTTTTTGCAGGAACTGCCTTTGACCAAACGGTTGCCGAGGCGTCTGAGGCTGCTCTCTGCGCTTCTAGGAGGAAGGATGAAGAATGAGCAACATCTCTTTCACTGTGATGTGCTGAACGCTCCCAAGCAGCGGGTTGTCGGCTTAGGCAGCCAATCTCGCTCTGCCCACCAGAGGACAAGGGCCCTTGAAATTTCTGGACATTTTCTTGGTCCAGGTGCTTGAGGGAACGTTGTGCAGGATGAAGGGCAGCCAGTCGAAGTGGAGGGCCGAGAGGTTATGCTGGGGCTGTTGGCAGACAGAGCTCCAGCTGATTCGCCTAAACAGTGTCATTCACGTTTACCAGATGCTTCTGTCTCTTTGACTTTAAGGTCCCTCTAGTGGCATCCAAGCTAGCGACCTTGTGACTGTTCTAACAATGACTGTTTTCTCTGGAGTTGGAACTTCAGCAGTCACTTGAAATGCTGATAATCCTTTAGGAGAAATTTTAATGTCTACCAACGAAAGCAAAGGAATTACTATGACATTATTTAAATAAAAATTCAAAGTGTCAACTTTTAAATAATATCAAAGATTTGTTTAAAGTTAATATAAATTGTATAATCTACATTTTAGTTATCTTTTTTAGCAGCATTAAATATTGTAATATTTTCAACAGATCATATCAAGAATCTTAAGTATTATGAATAACTACTTCAACTATGAAAAAGTCATACTTGCTGATATAAACACATTTTCTCTCATGAAACATTTAAGAGCATTATATTTAAAAACTTGCGACAAACTAAATATTTAATATATGCATATTTCTTAAAACCAGATTTGTCTCACTAGAAAATAAAGTCACTCTTTCTCCAAGGCTCTTTCAATAAAAATTTCCAAATCCAACCCACTCCATTGTGCCAAGTAAACTGCTGTTTTCTGTGTGCGGGACAATGTGAAAAAGCTTGGAGAAACCGTCACCTAGAGAATTTGTGAAGGCTCTTGGTCTCTGGTGTTTCGGGGCATGGTCACTGAAAGCTGTGTAACCCTTGGCTGGAGTGATTATGTGCAGAACACAGCCAACCTACGTTGGGGTGACAGTGGGAGTTTCATGCTGTGTTCTGGTAAAGCACATCTGAAGTATAGATACATAGAAAATAGATAGATAGATAGATAGATAGATAGATAGATAGATAGATAAATAGATAAACACATCGATGGACAGATGATGAAAGAAAAGAAGTATATAGACACATTCTCAATGCACATGCATGTGCCACAGGTTCAGCCCAACTAGCATGTTTTACCCCTTGTGGTGGAATCTACGAGCCAGTTATCTTATTTAACTCTATTTCATGTTGCTGCAGGGTTGTAGCTAATTATATTGAGTTACCCTCAGCAGCAAAAGACTCCACATAACCCAAGGCCCAAATATTGGCTCTCTAAAGAGTGCAAGAGAGAGAGAAAAGGAAAAAGATGAAAGGAGCTCCAAGTGTCCTTCTACAGCACAGCCCACTCCATCCTTTACGAGCAGAGAAAAATGAAGGTGTCTACGTGAGAAGCTCTATTCCTAAAATAAGTAATGGCATTTGCGGACATTTCTCTTGGTAGTACAGGGTGCATGAACATATGGGAAACGACCATAGAAAAAATAATAATCCGTTATTAATTACCTGTGTAAATCATCAAGTAAATTAATTGAGGCTGGGGTGTCATTTGTTGTTAGCTCCCAGAAACAATAAAGTATATAGTGAGCTGTGGGTGACATAATCTTTTACCTAAAAGCAATTACCTTCCAAAAGTATTTAGGCATCTTTATTTGTTGGTAGCAGAGAGATTTATAGTAAGTAGGCCTCTATACTACAACTTTTCAATAACATGATGTAAAGGTTGCTTTTTTATATACTGTATTTCCATCACGGCTCACTTTCTGTGGTGCTTTGAGACCATGCCTGTCTTGTATTGATGTGATTGTGTTGGTATCATTCATAAATGGCAGGTTTTTTGGTTTATCATGTTGCTATTGTTTAGTTTTGTATATTTATAAATTGGCTTAAGGTATACTTGCATAAAAATTAGGTAAATATTAATTGCATAAAGATTATTATGTAAGGTATGAGTCTGGAAAGCTGTAAAATGAGTAGATAGCACACAGAGGAGGTAGTCTAGTTTAACATTATTTCAGAAGGTAAATCAGTTTTTAAGTTCATCTCTAAAATAAGTTTAGTTACTTAAATCTTAGATACCTTATATATGATTAAGCACTTAAGTTTCAAATAGCCTTAAAAAAGATCATTACGGGGAACCTTCAGTCCCAAAGCAAGTAAAATATTGGATAGTATCATCACCAATTCTGTTTACAATTAATCTGAATGACAGCCTAGAGCTAATGGAAGGTGGAAGATCAAGGCCCTTTATTAGTTTAAAGGTTGTGGATAACGTCCATATATTTAAAGAAGTGATGGGAATGTATGAAAACAAAACTACATTCCATAGTGAAATCAACATTACTTTTACAATGAGCATCGTTTTAGACCTTTCCAATCCTTGATATTTTTTGTTGGGTAAAAAAGTTTGAAGTTGATAGTAGTTAAAAAATAATACTGATGCATAGTTCCTATTTTTAAATTCTAAAATAAATAAGCTTAGATGGAAATAAAATGTAAACAAGAAAATATAAATACAACCTAAAAATTATTATTTTTTAACTTTATCTAATACTAGTACTCACTGTCCTTGGGTATATCATTATTATGATTGTGAAAAACAAGAGGTCTATAAGAGATCATTTATGTGAAGCATTATTTGCAAAAAGCCATTTTGATTATCATCAAACAAAATATGAGGGAGTAAGTTGGGCCACATGGAAAAGAACAGCTCAGTTAGTATCACTAACATATACTTTGATGGTAACCAAATTAAATTCTAATGAGTTTTTCCATTCTCGAGCAAAGCCCACCCTAGAAAACTTTGCCCAATTTATTCAATTTATTTTGTTCTTTCCCTTATTTTGAGACGTTTTACTTATTAAATCTCACTGCAAATGTCCCTAAGTATCACTAGAACATAGTGATGAATCACAGGTAGAAGTGAGATTCACTGTTTAGAAAAGAGAAAGAGAAAAAAATACACTTGTTCTGCAGCATTTTAGCTTATCTTACTCCAAATATCCAGTTTATCTATTATGTCATACCTGACATGGAAATGTCTCAGCAGATATGCTGGCAATGATCAATATTTAGGAACTTAGAGAATTAGGAGCAATATATTCCATATACAAACAACCAGAAATCATACCAAACCAACATTTTGGAGGGCAGAACTGCAGAAAAGAGCATAAATTCAGCACCTCAGACACACTGTCCATTTAGTCAAACAATAATCCATTGGTCTAGGAAGTCTTACAAAGAGAAGATTTAAATGAGATGTAATATTTTATTATCATAGTAATTTAAAGTTGATGTCTTTGCATGTCAAAGGCAAAAATAACCAGCCTATGTTAATTTTGTTTCTAGAAGTAACTTCTGTTTACAATTCTTCTCCATCACATTTTCTTTGCTCATTCTCTTCTTTTTCTTCTCATCTTTATCTTTTTCATCCTCTTCTTCCTCTTTAAAAATGTTTAAATCTAATTTGAGAAAAAAAAAAAGTATGTGAAACCTATAGGGAGTGCCTAGAAAAATATGGCTTCAAAATTTTGACTAAGTGCCAAGGTTCTGTGAATGCACAATTTAAAAAGAGGAGAGAAGAAAACTGGATGAATAATTAGAATTAGCCATAGAAAGTATTTTATCCTCCACCAATCTCTCTCTCTCTCTCTCTCTCTCTCTCTCTCTCAGTCTCTCTCTCTCTCTCTCTCATTCTCTCTCTCTCTCTCTCATTCTCTCTCTCATTTCCATCCTTTTAATCCTTTTATCTCTTTTTACTTCTGTTTTATCTACTACGGACTGTAGGCTTTTTTGATAAGAGTTAGATAACAACAGTCCTACCCTTAAATTCAAAGAGAATTATGTATGTTACATTATATTTAGGAAATACCATTTTAATGCATTCACCATCTAATACAACACACAAAAGAGTCTAGTGTGTTCTTTTTATTTCACGGGTAATGACAGTGAAATCCAGAGAGGGTACATATCTTTCCTAAACATTTTATTTCCTACCTACATATCAAGGACTACAACCTGGCTTTCTCATCACTGCATGACTGCCCTCTCTACCATAATAATCTCTTAAGTAAAACATGCTAAATTCATTCTCGTATGTTAGTGCTACATCATAAAAGCATTTTTACATTCATTAAAAAGTTAAGCATATTTTAATCTTTTAATCCTCCACTGTGGGCTCAAAATCAACAAACCTAATCACAACTCTTTATCTTCAAAAATCTACTTATTATTTTTTTCTCTTTTCTCTCTCCCAATTTGATCAATTACAGGGTCATCATCCCAATTTTCTAAGCAAGAAATTTAAGAATCATTTGAGAATAGCAGTATTTTAGAATTGAGGTCTACAGATAATTTTGCTAATCTTGTGACAACCTGGATAGGATAAAAATCCACAGTTTTGTAACCCAACATTAATCTAGTATGGTTCTAAAGATATTTTGTAGACGTGACTGAAATCAATAATCAGATGACTTTAATAAGAGAGATTATCCTAGGTAATCTACAGCTTTTACCAAATCTGAGAGTTCTAGTTGGCCCTTCCTGACCCCTTGTCATAGAGTCTTATGTAAGCCTTTTTTTTTTTTTCAATAGGTATAAACATAGACATACATATAGATATAAATGAGAGCAAGAGAAAGATATATATCTCATACTGATTTTGCTTCTCTGGGTGAACCCTGACTGATAAATTGGATTTGAATTTCAGAGTATCTGAAGAGAGGAAGGGTTTTAGAATCACTTGTGTAGATTCTTCCTTTTTATTTAACTTGACGGTAAGGTACATTCATGTCCAACTTCTTATGACCACTTTAATCCATCCTTTAATTTATTTCTCACTGGCACTGTCTTATTTTATGCTCTATAAATTCTTTCTTGAACATTGTAATGGCCTTGTTACTGGGTTCTCTGATTCTAGTTTCTTCTTTCTTGCACGTACACTCTACATTGGTGCTCAAGTGATCTTAGTAAAACAGTCTCAATCAGTCAGGTGTTCCTATCACTCCTTCAATGTGAGAACAAGAATCTCCAAGACCTGACACTTCCAATTTTCTCACTTCAGTTACTGTAAATTTTCTATGTAGTCTGGGGATCCTGCTTCTCCGTGCTCAATAATTAATCCTAAACTTGATATATATTTATACTTGTTTCCTCCACCAGAAATTTCATCTAACTTACTCAACTTGTCTGAAAAGTTTTTATTCCTTTGACAATCAGGAAAAATAGCAACCCTTGAGAAAGTCTTCCCTATCCTCTCTATGCACGATTCAAAAAAAAAATTAAAATTTATTTATTGTTTAGAGAGAAGGGAAGGGAGAGAGAAAGAGAGGGAGAGAAACATCAATGTGTGGTTGCCTCTCACATGTCCCCAACTAGTGACCTGACCTGCCACCCAGGCATTTGCCCTGACTGGGAATCAAACCAGTGACCCTTTGACTTGCAGGCCGGCACTCAATCCACTGAGCTATACCAGCCAGGGCTCTACACACAATTAAAAACATCTTTCTCTCTAGTCAATGTATACTGAAATGTATCTTACTGGTTAGCCTCTATTTATCATCTATCTATTTATCTTATCCTAGGACACTACCTGGTACATTGTAATTAATAACTATTTGTTAGATGTTAAACATATTTTGTTCTCTCAGTGTTTTTTTTTATATTTTTCATAAACCTTTAAGTCTTTGTAGAATATTTGTTTTTATTTTTAATTTCATCATGTATTTGATTCAGAAATGTTTAACATCCTTCTACTACATACATTTTAATGTTTTTTTTAAATAATGTTTGTTAATCTGAAATTTCATTTAAAGGAATTTGATGCAATGTATTAGATGGTAACCCACTTAGGCAGACATGTCTGACCTCAGTAGTCTGTTTTTACTTCTTTTAGATGACTATCTAAATTTTTCATTTAATTGAGGCTCTTTCTATGAGAGAAAGTACATACAAACTTTTGATGTGCATATTATTATAAATGTGGCTCCAGAATCTCACATTTTCTTTCAATTTAGATATCTATTTCTGCAAAAATCAAGAAAATGTATTTTTTGATGCATGAACATCAATTATATCCATAAATTGATGAATGTAATTGCTTGTTTACTCATCAAGAACAAAATAATTAATTTCCACCCTACGTTTGATGGCAGGATATTTATTTTTTCTTCTCAAAAATTATGACTATTAGATAATTTCACTTGGCCTTCTGATTTTTTTTTTTTTTTGGTATGTTTTATGAGCTTCATATCAACTTATTTCAAAATGGCCTTCAGCCAGGATGAAAATCAATGAAACTTTCTTAACATTGAAGGGGCTGCTTGTTCCTGCAATGCCATCTTAAGTCCTTTTAACTGAGTGTGTTGGGATAGAACTGAAAGACTCATTTCTGAAAATATTTTAAACTTTATATTTTGAAATGACAACTTCTAATATCTAAATTCAACTCAATTGTTTTATTGTATAGCATAATGATTTCCATAGAAATCTGAAAATGAATGTCCCCACTGTCAATGAGAGCAACATTTTGTCTAAGTCATACTTGATTTGGGCACAAATCCTGGCTCCAACATTTAGTCAGCAATCTTGAAAAGCTTACACTTCACCTTTCTGAGTGTCAGATTTCTCGTATCTATAATGGGGATACTAGTAATTCCATCTATAAGGACCCTGTGGGGTTTCTATTAAACAGTGTAATAAGGACTGGCACATAGTAATTGACCAATAAAAATTGTGTTGTAGTTACTATTAAATTATTAATATTTAAGCAATAACTCTCCCATGCTTTTACAGTGCTTTACAAAAATGAATTCACGCATTCATTTACCTTGTTTAGTGTATATGTATCTAACATATGTATCAGGAGCATCTAAACTAAGATGATATAAGAGCACACACCGACTCTTGCCCTTTTAACACTTACTTTTTCCTAGAAAAAAAAGTACATTCATCCATGGGATTCATTAAGAGTGAATTTCAAAGAAATCTGATTAATGATAGATTATAACTATACTTACACAGTTCATGTTATACTTCCAGGCATTATTCCTAATACTTTACATACATTAACTCACTTAATCCTCACAAGACTGTATCACATTTATATGCGTATTACATTTTAAGGTGACAAATATGAGGCAATGAAGGTAAAATAACTTGGCCATCATCACGAAGTTAGTATGTAGTAAAATTTGGGGACTGCTGATATTCTGGTTTCAGAATCTGACTCTTAATTACTAAATAATTTTGCCTCATTGCAAAAAAAAAAAACCAAAAAACAAAAAACAAAAGAACCAAAGAAAGAGTTCAGTATGTCAAAATTATTTCCACATACCATAGGCAAATTCATTGAGAAACTTTATCAATCCAGTCATAAAAGTACTATACAGTACATGAGCTAGGGACATATGCTGCTCTCTAATTCTCATTCATATTTACAACAAAATGAAATTATTAAATATTAAACCAAGACCTTTTGCTTTTTAACCATTTTCAGTGAATCCTATAGCAATTACACTAAAATTCTGTATGAAACTTATTCATTGCTTAATTTCATAAACAAAGGTCATGACTATTGCAATAAAATAAATAAATAAACAAAGCATGTGAGCATCCTTGTGGTAGTACAAATGATGCAGGTCTGGGAGAGTGGTTTATTTCTCTTTTCTAATGGGTTTTGGTATTATTCTTTCCAGTTGATTATGCATAAAAACATTTAATATGCTAGCCCTGTTTCATTTTAACTTCACCAATTTCAAAATTTAAATTTTTATTATCTTTGCTATAATAGCTTTGCTATAACAGAAGTATACTTTCCTAGTTTCTGGAATACAGGGTATGCTTATCAGTGTTAAACTGTTTCAGAAGATGAACAAAGATAGTTATGGAATGGATCATTTTTTCCTCTCCCTGACCTGTTGCTTCACAAGGGATAGAGAAACAATTTTTGTCTCCATAATTCCTATTCAAGGCTCATGCTGTTAATGTAAAGGGGCAGAGAATAGAACAGTCATTAAGTATGTTCCCTTAGTAGGTTGACTAGCTAAAATTAAAACTATTTGATCTGTTATAAATCCCTTGTAGCCCCTTCTATGTGCATCACATATTTACAAAGAGGTAAAAAGTTAAATCTATCACGTCATCACAGATTGAGAGAACAAAGCTTGTTTATCCTTCCTGGACTAGTCAAGAAGCTACAATATATGTACTAACAGTTTTCATTTATGAAATATTTGATTAATTGTCATTTAATTTAATATTTGTAGTATATATAAATAATGAAAATACTTAACTTTTATAAATATTTGGTTATTTACAATGCAAATGTCTAATTTACAAATGTTATTGCAAATAACTTGGAACAAAGCTTAGACACCCTAAGAACAATTTTTTAGGTTTGTCTTTAATCTGTGTGAAACTAATTTATATTTGATTATTCAAACAAAGGAAGAATGTCTTGGTTCTAAGTCACCAATCACAAACTGAAAAAACAAACAGGTGTGTAAATATAGTGGAAAACAATGTCATTTAATACAAAGTCTCCATTTTTCATTGTTAGTCACTGTAACCAATTAAAATAAAAATGTTTCATGGGTGACTAAAGTTTTACACGAAACACTTAAAATATTATTATAATATTACTAATATTTCACCTCCTTAATTGTTTTCTTTCTAGAGTCAAATAAAACAATAAATGTCCAAGCAGGCTTTTAAGACATAAATAGGACATTACACAATTTGTAGCCTATGATCCTTTTTCTAAACATAAAACTAACTCTTATGTTCAAGACTCTGCCATGAGAAACATGGTAGAACCTCAGTTTGTCTTGTTCATATTCATATAAAGAACCAATTTGTGTCCTGTTATTCTTATATCCTCAGCACTTAATGCAGGGTCTTGCATATAATAAGTATCCAACAAAAATGTTAACCCTGGCTGGTGTGGCTCAATGGATTGAGTACCAGCCTGTGAATCAAAGGGTAGCCGGTTTGATCCCAGTCAGGGCACATATGTGGGTTGTAAGACAGGTCCCCAGTAGGGGGTGTGCAAAAGGAAACCACACATTGATGTTTCTCTTTCTCTCTTTCTCCCTCTTTGCCCCCATCTCTAAAAAGAAATAAATAAAATCTTTAAAAAAATGTTAAACTGACAAATGATATATAGGGATAATTATGAAAAACTATACAGAAATACTATAAAGTTTTGATTCATAAGACATTATATTCTAACACTGGTTTGAAAAAATGATTATTTATAATGGAACTTAAAAAATGTTTTCTGAAATCTGTGACTGTCTTAGGAAACAACAAGTAAAATGATAGTTAAAGCCAGACCTTTCATGAAATGTTTATATTTGACAAAGGATGAAGATACATGTTGGTGAACAGCAGACAATTTTAGCACTTTCCGAAAGCAAACGATGTTGTTTGGAAGAAAAGGAAAGCATTGATTTTAGTTAATGAATGTTTTCCAGCGTTTTGCAACATGAGATTCTTGATATGGGAGATGTTTTCTTTATAGCAACAGACGGGTTGAATGTGGCCTTGAAAATGCCATATTCAGGCTTATTTCTGTTGCCAGCACTCCATAAATGCAATCTAGTGTCTGCTGCTGCTATTGTTCATTTCATTTTTTAACTCAAAATCCACGCCCTAGAGTGGTGTAGCTGAACCATGAATGACACTGAGTGGCTGGCAGGCAAGGCAGTAGAGGAGTTGAGACTAACACCCGTTTTGTAGATCAATACCAGTGAGGGTTGATTTTTGATTCCTCTTCTTGACCAATTTCAGTGGGAAGTGCTAATAAGCAATGAAAGTGACTGAAAATCAAACAAACAAACTCAATATGCTCTATGGTAAGAAGAAAATATCATTGTCTGGGGTATTAATTTTCTTTTGAATCACAGAGTAAGTCAAATACTTACCTATGTTGTGCGCAAAGTGCTCTCAGTTGAGGTTGCTTCAGCATCCTTCGCCCTGTCATCTATGTAAATAAGGGCAAACTGGGTGAGTGCGGCATTGCTTTTTTAATTAGCCTTCTGACTAGGTAATTTATGAGTAGTCACACCTTCTGTACTTTTGAACAACCTGAGAGCCTCCTGTTAGCTTTTTAGGTTTGGTCATCTAGTAGAAACTTAAAGAAATATGTTCTCTCCAGATAATGACTTATTTTCTAATTCTAGTTAGAAAAAAATTCATTCATTATGCATGGATATATCTATTTGTTTTTTCATTGTTTTCTTAAGATATTCTAATGTCAGCCTATGTTTTCTATGTGTGTTCTCTATATTCTAATTATGAAACAGTAAAATATACTAATTATTAATTAACTATGCTCAGTCCTTGACAATAGAACTCCCAAATTGCCATGGCTTAGGCACAAGAAAAAGGTATTTTTCACAAGGACAATCCAAAATGATTCTAGATTGGCTGATGTGTCGCTTTTGTCCGCTTTATTATTTAGATACCCAGGTGATAGGGGCTCTGCCTTCTTCAACATATGGCTTCAAATCCCACCCAACCTTTGATGTACAGCCAGTGAAAAGGAAAAAAGCGAAAGAGAAAGTCAACAGGATCTGTCACAGAAGAGGAGATGGAGCTGGGACAGGGAGAGGGAGAGGGTGTGTTGTGAGTTATTAAGAACCAGACCTGGAAGGGCACATATTTCTCTCCTTAACATTTTAGCAGCTATAATGTGGCCAAACCTAAAACCAAGAGAAATGGGAAAATGTGGTTTACCTCTGTGCCCAGAAAGAAAAGAAAACAGGTTGGGGAGAGCAGCTAGCTGTCTCTGGTGCAAATGACAAACCCAAGAAGAGGGGTAGAATGTTGGGGAATGCTGAGAATTTTCCATAGTGTAATTTTATCTCTATCTTATAAACTATTGTGCCTTACTTCATTGATTATTATTATTATTTTTAGGTAAAATCTCTCAAAAAAGGTTGTTGTTTGTTTTTCTTTACCTACAACAGTATTTCCTTTAAGTAAAAGTTTTATGCACATAACAGAAAAAAAGGATTTTATTTTTTACCATGATCTTAATGGTTAATTAAAAATAATACAAAGCATTCTCTGTGGTATACTTGTGAACCAGGATCTACTTTATCATACTTTTTAAGAAATCAATGAATGAACTAAAGAGATATTTCTATTGTGCCGGTGACTTCATAAATCTATGTAGTTCACACGGGCATTTACAGAGTTTGGCCAATTGAAAACACATTATCTGAATTGCTTTCATGTTGCTTCCCCTCCATTTCTAGCTCAGCACTCTGGAAGCTCATTTTTTCCCCACATAATTGCAATTTTATGAGAAATTCACCAATGAAAGTTATTATACATTCAGAAGAATACTTCGGAGCCTATTTACAAACCAGGCAGAAAGTATGTAAATTTCATGCATGGAAAAGCATAAATAAAATTTATTTTTAATCATGTAATTGTACTGTCATTTGTTTCCATGTAATTGGTGAGGAATTACATTTCTATTCATACTCTAGGTCCACTTTTAGAATAAAGCAAATGCAGTGTAAAAATGTTAGTAGCATAGTTTTGAATTATTGCTTTTAAGTGCTATAAATTTTTAGTGTTTGATCAAGTGTAAAAACTACCTTGTAGAATAACATTGATGTGTAGCCTCTATTTGTAAGTAAGGGATTAATGAAACAAATAAAAGTACTGAAATATTTGTTTCATATATGGTCTCTGACATAGGAAATGACTAAAAAATAGGTAGTTTTTCAGTAGATATTGTTTTCTTTAACTTTTTGAGTAAAAGTGCTTACGTTTCTCTGTGTGTAGATCGGTGAGGGGAATGTACATTTCTATGAGTGTTCTGTGTTAGAGAGGCAAAAAAATTCACCTAACCTATAACACTTTCATTTTTCAGTTCAGTTTGTTTTCTAAGCCACAGGTTCCTCAATTCTAAAAAGATGAGAAAAATAGTATAAAGGTCACAAGATTAAAAAGATTTGTTTAAAAAAAGAATGTAAGTAAAGTCAAGCCCACTTTCTGGCACATTATAAGTTTTCCATAAGCATTGCTTTCTTTCCCTTTATAAATTTTCCAGAAATATTGCTTTCTTTCTCTTTCTCATTATCATAGACATACCTATATAGGCAGAAACAGAGCTGAGATGTGAATTTGAATTCCCTCATTCCTTGGCTGGTATATTTCTGTTTTGTAATAAGCAACTACTATGTTAGAAAGTTCAAAATGGGTTAGTATGCTTGATTACACGTGTTGGCATGGTGCGACTCTATTCAAAATGATCCCCATGCCAAACCACACACACACACACAAAAGAAACAACAAACAAACACAAAAACAACAGCAAACAGTTCAAAGAAAATTAGTAGTAAAAACAGTGTTGTGTCAAAAGAGGGAGGAGTTACATCATACATGGTGTGAAGTATTCTTCCCTTTTTTGTGCTTAAAAAAAAAACAATCTCAGCAACCACAATGCCTGGTATTTTCAAAGAAATTGCCTCATTTCCATTAACAAAGACACCTCCTAATTCACAAATATACTCACTGGGTGATGTGTGTTAATAGCACTCTTAGCAACCGATAATGTGGTGCAGTTAATGTATCTCAGCTTGAATTAACTTTACCACAGCCATTGTTTCCTTTTTATTCAGCACAGAAGCCTGTGGAACAATCCCTTAGAATCTCACAAGGGGATTTCAATTAACATTACTCACTACTGTACAGCAACATAAAAATGGAGGCTATTTTAACCTTTCTCGGGTTTCCTGCTGATCAATTCAATGCTTTCCATTAGTTTAACTCCCGTTACCATAAACTCATCTCCATTGTTCTGAAAATACCTTTCCACTTACGGTGCAGAGTGTGGCGGCAATGGGAAGCCAGAACAGGCTAAGGAGATGAAAAGATTCCTGAACGTAGCGTGTGGGTTTGACCTTAGTGAAGCATTGCTGAACATGGTGTATATTAAATCCTGGAGCTTCTATTACCAGGACTGACTCTCTCAGTCCCATTACTGTCTTTTTGTCCCTGTCTTCCCCGATTAGATAGTCCTGTAACTGGAGGATCCTTCACTTCGCAAATCCTAGTTTTGCATTATTAAAACGTAGTAAAATGTTAGTTACCAGCATATTTTAACATTAAATTTACTTGAAAACACAAATTATCTTCTCTGAAATAAAATGTTATAGGCAAAAATAGTTTATAGGGGCTGAAAGGCTAACATGTCTTTGATAGCGCCCTTCTTCCTTGTTGCCTCTATTATGTCACTCGATGTATACTGTGACTGTTATTTCTCAGTGTGTTTTTTTCCTCATCCCCAAGGTCACCACTCAACTCCAAGAGGACAGACCTCCAACTTGTCTCCCAGCAAACACCCTAGCATCGTACAATTTCTCCCTCGTACTGAAACAAAAGTTGTCTTACATTCAACTGTCCTCATGACATTTGCTTTAATAAAATATTTCCATAACCTTTCAAAACCCTTAGCTTTAAAGACCAATATCCTTGCAGACAACCTTGCATAGCTCAACTCAAATCTCTTGCGTGTCAGGTGCCTCACCCTGCCCTTTGACCTCTGGACTCCAATCACATTAACCTTTCAGTTTGTTGATGATGCCAAGCCTTAAAAAATAAACGTGTTATTTATTAGTCTGATTGTTTTATTAAAATATGTTCAGAATGCAAGTATTATGAGAAGCAGCACTTGGTCTTTACTTGCTGTCACATTGGGTATTATATAAATAAATATCATTTAACGAATGAAGAGAATAGAGAAGACAGGTTTGAATGATGCTTTCCATTGGTCCAGAGGAGTAGAGAAGATTTAAATCCAGGCCCCCAACAACATTTAAATTTCTCATCAACAAATTCCTACATTTGGGTTCGTTTTGCAACTTTAATTCAGCAAATTATGACCAGTAGAGAGATAGCTCAAGTCCACAAAGAGCTTGCAATGTGTTTAGTAACACAGCAATGAAAGTACTTAAACTATAACACACAAAAAGTGTTCCAAGTCATCCATCTCACCCCACTAGCTATTTTGTATTACTAAATATCTTTCACCTCAGAATGACAACATCAGGTAAGCAGATAGTACTATTTAATACTTTTTAATAGTGATAGTTTAGCTCCCCATATTTAAGAGAAAACACTTTCTTCAAGGCAAAACATATATTTTTCATTGGTATAATTCATAGCATGTGTATTACTCCATAATTACTAATGAATTCAAACTGAATCAGTTTCTTTTGCGGTATAATGTGATATGCCCATCTCGATTTTGTATATTTCAAGTATACAATTCTTTTACTTTAATTAGACCGAATCCATACATTGAATTATTGTTTCATATGTAATCTTTCATTATGTCACATGTATATGTAGTGTTACATACACATATCCATTTACTTCATTATTATTTCATATGTAAACTATAGCTATGTCACATATATATGTAGAGATTATACTCTCTGAATACTAGTTGGCCTGAAAAGCTTGCTGAACAATCAACAGGGCATAGTGGGAAAACTAAGACAGGGTTCGGTAGCTTGAATTCTAGTTAGGATGCCAGGCATTTCTAGCTGGTGGCTTTGTATAATATTTGAAATTTTGAGCTTTAAGGTTCTTATATTACTATAGAGAAAGCAACACTTGCCTTGACTAATTGGTGGTTATGAACATGACTTGATTTAAAAAGTAATGTTTCTCAAAGATCATCCTAAAGACTATTGGTCCAAGAAGAAGATCCTGAAGAAAGATACCGATGGCCAAATAAATTCAGAAAATATTTTATTATCTAAACTGTGATGAAAAATATAAAAAGTGTTTAGAAGCGTGTCCAGAAGAAGTCCAGTCATTGTCAATATAATGAGAATGGTTTTTGAGACATTGATGTAACCTGGCCACCAAGGAGAGCTGTCTGGAATGCACATGTGCGAACAATGATGACTTCATTAGTCAGTGGAGTAGATGCTACTGAGTGAGCATGTGTCCTGTGTGGCGGCACATTCAAAATGACTGAATGAGTAGAGAATTGAATTTACATCAAATTTTGCATTAAGCTTGAACATTTCTACCCAGAAACTATTTGGATGATTCAGAAGGCCGCAGCCATGGGCAGCTGGTGATTGGCAGCTTCATCACACGGCACAACTGCTTGTGCATAACATTTTATGCAGTTTTTTTGGCAAAATATCGAATCACACAGGTGACTCGACCCCTCTATAGCCCAGATTTGATGCCCTGTGACTTCTGGCTTTTCCCAAAGCAAAATTACCTTTGAAAGAAGATTTCATACCATCAGTGAGTTTCAGGAAAATATGGTGGGGCAGCAGATGGTGATTGGGAGAACTGTGTGAGGTCCCAAGGTACCTACTTTGAAAGGGACTGAGGCATCACTGTCCCATGCACAATAATTCTTGTATCTTGTATCTTCTTCAATAAATGCCTCTACTTTTCATATTACATAGCTGGATATTTTCTGGACAGACTTTGTATTCCTGTCGGCAGCCGTCCGTCTCGAGAGACGATGGTGTAGCTTCTTAAGAGTCTATCTGCACCGCCAAGAATGGCTGTGCAGTCCGACTCGGGAGCGACACGGTATCTGTCTCCTCCCGTGCTGAATCGACATCTTGCGATGATGCTGGAGTGTCCTCTCCAGTGAAGCTGAAGCTACAGAGCCTGGGCAGGGTGATATGGAGGGTCTGCTGTTGCCCATGCAGCAGACCACCCCTCTCTTCGCAGCTGAAGGGTCCAAGGGAAAGACGGAGTCAATACAGCTTGGCTTCAGGTGCGCCGCAGGAGTTGCCGGTGTTGACTACAACGTCAAACCACCTTAGGGACTCCGGCTCCGGATTTTCTGTCGGGGTTTACTCCCTTAGCCTTTCCCCTGAAGAGGTATGCCGCAAGGCAGCGGAGGTTTTTTGGAGTCAGAGTTTTCCTGACTTTGTATTACAGTTTGAATAATTCATACCTCAAGGGAAACAAAACTGTTTATTTGCATTTATTACAGTGCTTTTTACATTTATTTTATCACGTAAACTTTTTCTTATATTAGTAAAACACAATGACACTTACTTGAAATAATATATCATTAGTTTATACTTTTCTACATAAAAATATTGAACCATACTTCTAAAAAAATACTGATAATTAAAAAATAAAATTATTACATCCATATTTGACTTCAGCATATACTACATTGGCATTAAGTACTATATTATTTTGATGAGAAATAAAATATTTGGTTATAACCATGTATTTCTCATCTTTGGGCTACCAAATGTAAGACTATGGAAAAATTCTGAATATTTACCATCAGATATAACTAGCTAGATCAAATACAAACAGCTTATTTTTTTTTGCTCTTACAAGGAGAATGACTCTATTTTAAATTTTAACATGAGACTACAAAGACAGATTGAGAAGGAGAAGCATAGCACTTATGTGAATAACTGCAGTCTTCTAGAAATATTCTCTATTCCTCCAGTTAGCCTAAATTATTCAGATATTTGCTTCCTTAAGACTTTGCACATGTTATAGAATAACTTATACTTGGAAAGCATTAGATTTCAATTATTCAAACAATGAAAACTGTGGTTTAATATATGCTCAGAATAAGCTTGTATAGGGAAATACCCATTTTTATTATTTCTCAATGCTCCCTTGGTAACTGCCACTGCATATAATCACTTATGTTCAGTTTAAATTGAGAACCTAAGATACAGTTGTTGAATTGCTGTATCAGAATTACATTTTTTTGACATTGGCTTTAGAAAAGGGTATAGTTTAGTGCAGTTTTGTTTACACTTATTCACTTTGCAGTACATAATAAAGGTAGCCTAAGCCAATAGAAAATATGACTTTTAGCAGTTTAATTTTAAAAATTGACTGATAGTGGGGTTGTTTCAATATCAATTCTATTTTGTGAAAACTAAACCAACCAAAACAAATGTAAATGCCAATACAAAAAAATTCTAAATTTTTCTTTGGGCTTAAAAATTATTTTGCAACATTACACTGCTCTTTAAATGCTGATTCTGAAAATGAAGTCCCTGGACCCACAACTTCAGCACCAAACTCAAATGGGAGGTTGCCATAATTGCAAGTATTTAGGCTTTACCCAAGATCTACTGAATCAGAACTTCTGGAAATGAGGTCTAGCAGTCTGTGTTTTCACAAGTATTTCGGATGATACTGGTAACCTAAAGTTTGTGGTTTTGCCTCTTCAAGGGCATTTGACAAGTCTAGAAACATTTTTGTTTGTCATCACTAAAGGAGGGTTGCTCCTGGAATTTAGTAGATAGAGACCAAAGATGCTGCTAACCATCCTACAACATATAGGATAGCTCAACAAATAATTTTCCAGCCCAAAACATCAGATTTGCTGCAATTGAGAAGCCTGCTTCAGGGAAATTAGGAGGGACCCTATAACTAATAGTTTGTTTTAGGTAGACCTGAGCAGGGAAGTTGTATATTTCATACATTTCTGTGCACCAAGTACATCCACATTTTAAAGATTATTATGTGTTTTACAGAAACCTAATTTATAGTCTAGATCTCTATAATATCTTTGTGAATTATGATCAGATAGACTCAATCATTAGGGCATATTTTTGTAGAGGCTAATTACTGCTTCTAAGAATAGGACTTAAGGATAGGAGCAATTGCTTACTATAGATACAGGAAGACTTACCTTTTATAGGTTAATGATTGAGAAAACAAATACTGATCCTGGGTTTTGAGATTTGGAGATTTTAGGCATCATATGATACCTCTGTAGACTTATTTTATTTTATTATGAAAAACTAATACTTCTCTTTCATATGCTTTCTCATTTTTATTTATTAGTTGATTTACATAAGTATTTCTTGAATGTTCTATATGCTTGACATGTTGTTAGTCCTGAAAATGAAGTCATGACTCAAAAAGGTAACAGTGTAATAGGGCGAGAAGAAAATTAAAAATTATATTAATGTGCAGTTTGTAAGTAATTGGCTGTTAAATGATGAAATAATAATCCCCTAGAATTAGTTCAGTCAAGCAAATGTCTAGAAGTGTCATGTAACTACACAGTGTGATTACTTTTACTTTATTTACTTATTTTATTTGTGGTTCTCCCTTTGAAAACTAATCCACAAGTATCTCTTTTCCTTGGAGGGAGTCAAATACATCATGTTTTTCATCACTGCAGGGTGAGAGTAGATTCACACAGAAGAGAGACAAACAGGAAGGACAGTCATGCAGGTCAGGAAAAGCCACAGGGTTAAGAACACAAACCACACATATTCCCAGGACTAACAGAAAAGTAGAGATTCAGAAGTTTGCAGAGCACTTTGGAGACAAAGAAGCCAAAGACTCTTTGGTCTTCATGTTAAAAAGACACATTTTAGGAAAAAAAAAACTTCCAATCCTCAGCCCCACTTGCCAGTCTATGACTTGCATGACCTATTTAATCTCTCTGAGAGTAATTTATTTTCCAGAAAGTGTGTGAAAAAGTAGTACCAGTTTCATAGGATTATAGTGGAAATTAAATGAGATTATTCACATAGTATTTTCCCTACAATTCTGTGCATAAAGCAAATGCTCAGCAAAAAATATTTTACTGTGATTATAATTAATTCAATTAATACAAAATCTAGATTCAACAATATGGGTAAAACACATCCAATAGATACTTATAACAGATATCAAATAAAATATTTTTGAATAATTATACAATATTTATCACAGAAAAATACAGGGAAGAGATAAAATAAAGTGGAAAAAGTCAATGCCTTATTGCATTGATATATTTTTCTTTCTCATACTTTCTGTAATTTTTAAATTTGAAGCAACTAAATATGGGTTATTTTTGAAATCAATGTGACAGTGAATTTGAAAATAATTTTATTTCAATGCTTCATTTTAAAGATGCAGTTTTCACTATATTTATATCTATCTAGATGCACATTAATGAAAACAAAATAAAGGTATATGGGAGTAGAAAGGATAGGTCTATATCTTAGGTTTGCAAAGACTGAAGGCAAACTTTCTAAATGAACTGACCCCCTTTGTTTGAAGGTTTAAATGTTGAGGTTTTATTGTTTTTACTAAACGATACTAAAAAAAATTCACTTTGAAGGCAGTGTTGGAATTATTTAATTTTGACCCACTCATTGAATTCTCAAAAGGAAAGGGAAAGAGATCATGGCCAAAAGAATTAGTAGCTAATTTCACACCCCTGAAGCTCTCTAGTGAGTCACATGAACGTCACCCACATCCAGTTCAGTGCCCGGTGTTCAGATGGAGGCACACTCTGCTCCATCAGACCACCCTGAAGACACAGGGGCCATCGGTGACTTTCTGGACTTTAGCCGACTAGTTTGTCTGGTTTGAATAATCTGCTTAGTACTAAGACTATCACCTCTTGCCCCTGTAGGTGATACCTATAAGGCATCTTTGCAGAATTGCAAGTGGCTTCATAGTTCAGAGAAAAGAATATTAAGAAGGATTAGTGAATCACAAGAAAAACTGTGTCCAGGGCTTTGTGGCACATATTTAGGATTATAAATCACACTGAAATACCAAATAATCCTGGTAAATTTCTCTTGGTGGTTATAAATATGATAATTTAAAAATGCCATCGATTTCTGGATATTTACTTTGTATCTCACTATTATGCTAAATTCACTTACTAGGTTGGGTAGTTTTTTGGTGGAGATTATAGGGTTTTCTATGTACACTATGATGTCATTTGCAAATAATAACAATTTTACTTCTTTCTTTCAAATTTAAATGTCTTTTATTTCTCTCTATTGCCTTACCACTGTGGCTATAAGTTCCAGTGCTATGTTGAATAAGAGTGGTGAAAGTGGGCCATTGTCTTGTTCATGATCTTAAGGAAAAAGATTTTAATTTTTGCCCACTGAGTATGATGTTGGCAGTAGTTTTTATTTTTTTACTTTTTATTTATTTATTGTTTTTCTGGCAGTAGGTTTTTTGTATATGGATGCTATTATATTGAGGCATCGTCCCTCTCTTCCCACTTTGCTGAGTATTTTTATCATAAATTGGTTCGGCTTTTATCAAATAGTTTTTCAGCATTTATGGATATGATGATGTGGTTTTTGTCCTTCATTTTTTTTTTATGTGGTATAGTATGTTTATTAATTTGTGAATATTGTACTATCCTTGTATAGTAGTATCCTTGAATATTGTAGTGTCCCTTGCATACTTGAATAAATCCCACTTGATCATGTTCTATGATCTTTTAAATTTATTCCTGGATCCAAATTGCCAATATTTTGTTGAGGATTTTAGCATCTATATTCATCAGTGATATTGGCCTTTCATTTTCTTTCTTTGTTGTGTCTTTACCCTGATTTTTTGAATGAGGATAATACTGGATTTGTAAAAAGAGTTTGAAAGCCTTCCCTTTTCTTGATCTTTTTTTTTTTTTTTTTTTGTAAAGTTTGAGAAAGATAAAGAGTCAGTTTTTCTTTGAATGTTTGGTAAAATTCACTTGTGAAACCATCCAGTTTTGGTATTTTATGTGTCAGGAAGTTTTGTTTTGTTTTAAATTCGTTTCATTTCCTAGTTGTTGTCAATCTATTCAGACTTTCTGCTTCTTCCTGATTCAGTTTTGGACAATTGTATGTTTCTAGAAATTTATCAATTTCACCCAGGTTGTCCAATTTCTTGGTATATAGTAGCTCATAGTAATTTCTTATGATCCTTTGTATTTTTGTAGTATCTGTTTTTACTTCTTTTCTTTAATTTATGCTTCTGTTTATTTGGGTCCTTTCTTTTTTTCTTTCTTTGTCTCTTTTTTTTCTTGATAAATATTGTTCAAAGTTTGTCTTTTTGGCATTTTTGTACACCAACAATGAACTATCATAAAAAGAAACCAAGAAACCATTACTGTTGCAATGACAACAACAACAAAAAAAAATAAAGTGCCCAGGAATAAATTTAACCCAGGAGGTAAAAAATCTGTACTTAGAAAAATATAGGATACTGAAGAAAGAAATCGAGGAAGATACAAATAAATGGAAGCATATGCCATGTTCATGGATTGGAAGAATTAACATCATTAAAATGTCCAAATTACCCAAAGCAACCTATAACTTCATGACAAGTTCTAATAAAATATCAATAGCATATTTCACTGATCTAGAACAAATGCTTGAAAAACTTATATGGAGTCAAAAAAGACCCTGAAGCTTCAGCAATCTTGAGAAATAAGAACAAAGTTTGAGGCATCACAATACCTGATATAAAACTATATTACAAGGCCACTGCAATCAAACCAGTCTGGTACTGGCATAAGAAGAGACACAGAGATCGGTTTCCGGAAGACGTGGCGGCTCTCTTTTGGGTTGTTTCCCGGCTTCATTGTTCCGGATTTTGCTTCGCATCCTGGGTTCCTCGAGGTGCCATGATTTCCTTAACAGACACCCAGAAAATTGGAATGGGATTAACAGGATTTGGAGTGTTTTTCCTGTTCTTTGGAATGATTCTCTTTTTTTGACAAAGCACTACTGGCTATTGGAAATGTTTTATTTGTGGCTGGCTTGGCTTTTGTAATTGGTTTAGAAAGAACATTCAGATTCTTCTTCCAAAAACATAAAATGAAAGCCACAGGATTTTTCCTGGGTGGCGTATTTGTAGTCCTTATTGGGTGGCCTTTGATAGGCATGATCTTCGAAATTTATGGATTCTTTCTCCTGTTCAGGGGTTTCTTTCCTGTGGTCACTGGCTTCATTAGAAGAGTGCCAGTCCTTGGATCCCTCTTGAATTTACCTGGAATTAGATCATTTGTAGATAAAGTTGGAGAAAGCAACAATATGGTATAACACCAGTGAATTGAAGACTCAATTAAAATATCGTATTATTTATAAAATCTTTTGAAGAATATTCAGCACAAAATTAAATTCCATGAAATAGCTTGTAATGTTCTTTACAGAAGTTTAAAATGTATATCTACAAAGTACCAACAGCAGTTAACAAAGAAGCCATAAGAATCCGCTTCTAATCAGGTGATCTAAGAAGTCAGCAAGAAAAGTGAAGGACATGAAGTCAGTTACAATGAATATTGAAACTCTATCTGAGGAGTCAGCAAGCAAACTGAAGGAGATGAAATCTGTTACAATGCATATTGAAACTTTCCACAATGTGTGAAACAGCCATCCTGAGAGAGCTATGGTGCCTGACTCTTTTCTTTTTATTTTGAAGGTTCAGGAGCACCCACCCATAGGCATTTGCATTTTAGAAATGTCCACTGCAATTGAAAAAATATTTCAGTGGTATTGTGTCCCTGAAAGTGATGCATGAGTTAGACTGGATTACACGATTGGATTATGTCATTTTAATGTATTAAAACCAAGGAAAACCCAGTTTTGATGTATGAATCACCTTTTTTGGTAAGCATATGGTAGAAATAAAACTTTTGTGATTCTTCTGAATCTTAATATTTTAAAGCCAGCTGAAAATCTGACGTAGGTGTTCTCTGTCGGAACATGCAAAGATCATTCTTTATTAGCTTTTAGTTTCTAAATTATAGTTGCCTGAGCGCTTCTTTGGTCACCAATGCGCTCTGGAAATACTCTTACTTCTTAGGACTCTTAGACTGCATCTGTCTCTTTCATTACATGTAAGCATTTAATAAAAACCATTCTTGGCCATGAAAAAAAAAAAAAAAAAGAAGAGACACAGAGATCAAGAACAGAATAGAGAACCCACAAATAAACCCATGTTTCTATAGTCAGTTAATACTTGACAAAGGGTGCATGAGCATACAATGGAGTAAAAATAGTCTCTTAAATAAATGGTCCTGGGAGAACTGGACTGGTACATGCAAAAAATATATGAAACAGACCACCAGCTTATGCCATACACCAGAATAAACTCAAAATGAATAAAAGACTTAAATATAACTTGTGATATCATAAAAGTCCTAGTGAAAAATAATAGGCAATAAAATTTCAGAATTCCCACATAAAAATATTTTTTGCTGATATATTTCCTAGGGCAAAGGAAAGAAAGGGGGAAAAAAAGCAAATGGGACTACATCAAATTAAAAATAATCTGCATGGCTAAAGAAATTATTATCAAAGTGAAAAGGCAACCAACTATCTGGAAAAACATATTTACTAATGATACATTGGACAATTTTTTAATCTCATCTCTTCACCCATTTCCCCACACTCTCCTCTCATCTGGCAACCATCAAAACACTCTCAGTATCCATAATTCTGTCTCTGTTCTTCTGGTTCACATAATTTATTTTTTAGATTCAATTTTTGATAGATATGTATTTATTGCCATTTTATGTTCATAATTTTGATCTTTTTTTCTCTTAAATAAGTTCCTTTAACATTTCATATAATAATGCTTTGGTAATTTTGAAGTCTTTTAGTTTTTTCTTGTCTAGGGAGCTCTTTATCTGCCCTTTGATTCTAAATGATATCTTCGCTGGGTAGAGCCATCTTGGCTGTAGGTTCCCACTTTATATGACTTTGAACATTGTTTGCCAATCCCTTCTAGTCTGCAAAGTTTTGCCTGAGAAATCAGTTGATAGTCTTATGGGAACTCCCCTGTAGGTAACTAACTGCTTGTCTCTTGTTGCTTTTAATATTCTCTCTTTGTCTTTAACATTTTGCATTTTAATTATGATGTGCCTTGGACTGGGCCTCTTTGCATCTATCTTGTTTGAGATTATCTGTGTTTTTTAGGCTTGTATGTCTATTTCCTTCATCAAATTAAAGAAGTTTTCTTTCATTATTTTTTCAAATGGGTTTCCAATTTCTTGCTCTTTCTCTTCTTCTGGCACCCCTATGATGAGAATGTTGGAACACTTGAAGTTGTACCAGAGGCTGCTTACACTACCTTCATTGTTTTAGATTCTTTTTTCTTCTTGTTGTTCTGATTGGTTGTTTTTTTTTTTTTTTTTTTTTTTGCTTCATTATGTTCCCAATCATTGATTTGATTATTGGCTTTATCCACTCTGCTGTTGTTTAACTGAAAATTGTTCTTTATTTCAATTAGTGAATCTTTCATTTCTGACTGGATTTTTTTATGCTGTTGAGATCCTCACTCAGTTCCTTGAGCATCCTTATAACCATTGTTTTGAGCTCTGCATATGATAGATCACTTATCTCTGTTCATTTGTTTCTTTTTCTAGAGTTTTATTCTGTACTTTCACTTGGCCCATGTTTCTTCTCTGTTTCTTTTGGCAGCCTCCCTGTATTTGTTTCTATGTATTAAGCAGAGCTGCTATGATTCCGTGTCTTGGTAGCATTGTTCAATGTAGTAAGTACCCTGGACAGTCCAGTGGTAAAGCCTCCCCTATCATCCAAGCTGAGTACTCAAGATGTGCCCTTTGTGTGAGCTGAGTACACCGTTCTCTTGTAGTTGAGCTTTGATTGCTGCTGGAAGGTCAATGGGAGAGATTTACCCAGGCCACTCAGCTGCCAGTTGAGCATTACCAGTTATCACCAACCTCTGCCCTCCATGGAGGATCAACTGTGCAGGGGCAGGGTACTGGTGCTCTGACATGGTCCGTAGCTTTCTAATGGGTGTGCTGGTTCTGAAGTTTCCTTGGTGGTGCAGGCCAAGTTTAGCCCCCCAAATTGTGTTTAGTCTGTGGCCACCCTTCATGAGCTATAAAGCAATCTGAGATGGTTGCTACTTGTGCTGGGCTTAGAGATTCCGAGCCAAATCCAAGCTATGAATCGAGGATGGCTGCTGCTATTGGCAGGCCTCCAGCCTCTTAGCAAGGATACAGGGGCTGAGGATTCACTGAGGTTGGCTGTTGCTTGTTAGAGACGATTTAGGAAGTTGTGAAGCATGAGTCAGACCAGACATTCATATGGAAAAGTATCTGTTAACAGCTTGGGTGGGTCCTTAATTTGAATTGGGGGGAGTCTCAGGGTAGCTCCAGGGCAGAGCAAACAGTGTTAGCCAGATTGATGGAATCTCAGATATGGCACCTGCCACTGGCTCTGTGGATCTGTGGGAGGAAGGTTCAGAAAAGGGGCAATGGTCTGCGCCTGCCTTTTCATCTGGGAGAAAACTGTCCCTCAGCTTTCGCCTGGATGTCAGATACTTTGGTTTCACCCTGAATGCCACTAGCGCCTTTTAAACTGCTGCATCATTGCTAGAGCTCAGAGGAAGTGAGTCTGAGTGAGACTGTGTTTGAGATCTTTAAGAGAAACTGCTATGGACTCCAGAAGTTTCCTCCACCAACTCAGTTCCCACTGGTTTTTGTAGTGAGAAGTTATGGGGACTTACATTCCTGGCCCCCTGTGCTGGGGTGCCTGGTATGGGGCTAGGACTTCTTGCTCCTGATATATCCTCCCTGAATTTTTGTCTACCACACGTGGGTTTGGGGCCAGCCCATTCTGCATCTCCACCCCTCCTACAAGTCGGGATAGATGTGGTTTCTTTAATTCCATAGTTGTCAGACTTCCATTCAATTCTGTTTTTGATGGTTCTGAGTGATGGTTGTTCTATAATTTAGATGTAATTTTGATTTCCCTGTGATTTTAATTATATGTCAAGATGAAACATTTACTTTTTATTTCACATCAAGTTGTCCATTTTCAGCGTACTGCCTTTCATGGGTACTGGGTTGCACAGAAACCACTTTCTATTCTAAAGGATTTATTCCCTCAGCTTCTGGGAAGGTTGTTGGCTGATAGTTGTTGCCTGTGAATTTACATGGGCATTGCCTCCACTGAAAATGACTAACTCACTCAAAGACAAACTCTGGTCCCTGGGATATAAAAACAGACTTTCTTTTTTTTTCCCTTTTTTCTGTTTAATTTATTTATTTATTTATTTATTTATTTATTTATTTATTTATATTTTTGGTTTTTCAATTACAGTTGTCCTGTTTTTCCCCCATTTCTCTCCCTCACCCAGCCCACCCCCCCTTCCCGCAACCATATCCCTCCCCGCTGTCCATATCCATGAGTCATTTATACACGTTCCTTGACGAAACCCCTTCCTTACTTATCCCTCTTCTCTCCCTCTCCCCTCCCCCCATTGACTGCTATTCTGCTCTTTGTTCTATTTAGTTCTTTTGTGTGTGTTGTTCATTAGTTTCCTGTATTAGGTGATATTATATGGTATTTTTCTTTCTTTGCCTGGCTTATTTCACTAAGCATAATTCTCTCTAGTTCCATCCATATTAAAAACAGACTTTCTTGTCTCACCTTGGGAAACCTCTGAAGGGTCATCTCAGCTTCCGGGTGTCCCAGGGGATCAGCTAAAATATTTATTGCGATTGCATCCTAGACAAATTTATTCCCGTGACATGGGTCATCAAACCTAAGACTACACCCTAACATAAGTCCAACATCAGAATCACCAATTCTGGTTTGGTTTCCCAGGACACCTAGTCTGTGGCAATGGCCTTCTTTTGCCATATTTTGTTACATGGTATTCTCTGGATTACTCATGGACAAGCTGTTTAGTTATTAAACCAAATTATATTGAATGTATTTTATCTTCATGTACAGAAACACACATATCCTTAGAGATAGAACAGGTTCACTCTTTTGGAAGAGTAAAATAATGAAAAATGTCTTGTGAGTTTTTAAAATATTGGCCAGGACTGAGAACAATTAAGCAAGGAAGAAAAGAATTGGTAAGATAGTGTAAGGCCATTTAAACATGGTTGCACAGAGTGAATAATACTTTAATACCAAGTACAAACTTGCATGCTTTTTTCTTTTGTTCAAAAATACTTTTAATCACTTCATGCATGCTGAATGCAGATGCAAAAAAAAAAAAAAAAAAAAAATGCTCCGTAGAGGATAAAATTACAACATTAAAAAAATTGAGAGTTTTTTCTGTTATGTAGAAAATTTAAAAAGTAAGCCAACTGACACACCCCAGATGTTGCAAAGAAAGCTTACTTTCTGCTAATGAATAAAAGCATGAAGTTAGATAAGAAATGATCTTTTGCCCTGGCTGGTGTGGCTTAGTGGTTTAAGTGCTGGCCTGTGAAGGTCACTGGTTTGATTCCCAGTCAGAGCATGTGCCTGGATTGCTGGCCAGGTCCCCATTTGTGTTGTACGAGAGACAACCACACATTGATGCTTCTCTCTCTTTCTTTCTCCCTCCCTTCCTCTCTCTCTAAAAATAAATTAATGTATATATTTTTAAATGACCTTTTATTTTATTTATACTCTTGGTCTTATGCATTGGCTGGATTCATCACTACATTTGCAAGAATAAAACTTTGTAAACTTTTATAAAACTTTTAAGATGTTCCAGAGTACTAACAGTCAAATAAAATTACGAAGAGTATGCCATAATTCAGTTTCAAAAGTATTCACTTGTTTAGGTCTATCTGAATCATGAATAATCATTAAGTTTCTTATGCCTGGCTTTCAAAGCTTAACAAAAAAACTTGTCATAAATACAAACTTCTCCATTGATAGTAGGATAAATTCAGATAAATATGTAAAATCATGAGTGATACCAAGAGGTATTCAGTTACAAAAGCGCGTGTGTGTGTATATATATATATATTTCCTCGTTCAAATTTAATGGTGGTATAGAACAGTAAGAATCATAAGTGATATAATTTGTTCCCAACACTAATCAGTTATTTAGACAAGGATTAGATTTAAAAATCTATTGTATTAAGCCTCCCTTCTTAAAAATAATTCAAAAATAAAAACCTTAAAATAATTAATGGTGAATTGCTGATGATTTCAGAATTGATAGGATGGAAGGAGAAAGTGAACTTCAATTCTGAAATAAGGATGCTAAAAGAAAGAACACACTTATTAAACCTCAAAGAAATGTTCAACTTGTAATTGGTAAGTGTATTCAGATGAACATGAATTACTGGACATTTTCAGTTACACTATAAAGTCTTCAGATTTATCAGTAAATTAGGTTATAATTCTATATTCTTGTATGCTGACCATAAACCAGAACTCTTTCAGAAGAGATTTTAATTGAGGATTTTATCTTAATTATGAAGGGGGGCATCTTAAAAGTAGTTTAAGCCTGAGAGCAAAAGAACTTAACAGGAAACAGTTCAGATTCTGCTAACGGTGATTAACCTGAATAAAATCCATTTTATTTAGGAGTGCAAGCACCTACAAGTGAAGAGGTAAGGAAGCAAACATCATCTCCCTTTGAATATATAAAATGTCTAATCTATAAATGAGTTGGAAAAGCTTTTCAGGTTCTGTAAAAAATATATATACTTAAGGAAAGCTTAGTTAGCTGTAATACTAAGCAAAAAATATCTATAGTTCAAAGGTGCTATTTTCACATGGTTGGTTAATCTAGTAAAAGCTTCTTTGAGTTTCTGAACTATATTTTTGAAATGTTTTGGCTGCTGATAATTTTTTCTTCTGAAAATTAATCATGCTGAATGCAGATATGCACAACCACTACCACTTTTAATATTGATTTATATTTAACATATAACAAAGCTAAATAAGGCAATACGAGGCATATTGATGATGACACGAATATTGACCACCATTTTGCAGTAAATAGGAAAAATTAGCATGATATTCATTACATTCGTAAAAAAAGATCTCTCAGGTTGTATTGTGAACATTATTGACTATATTTAAATTTTATAAATCTAATATTTAATAAAAAATTTGGAAATTTTTATATGAACATTAAATAAGTTATTAGGGCTTATTTTTAAATAAATTAAATGGCTAAACAAGAAGAAAATGTTTTAAATTGAATATACTTTTAAATTTATTTATTGATGAGAGAGAGACATCAATTTTTTATTTGCATTATTTATGCATTCGTTGGTTGGTTCTTGTATTTACCTTGGCTGGAGATTGAATCTGCAACCTTGATGTATTGGGAGAATGCTCTAACCAACTTAGCTCCTGGGTCAGGGCCCAACTGAGTGTAACTTTTGCCTTCCTGAGATATCACTGAAGCTTTTCCATCTAAAATCCATGTGGCTTTCCAACTGTTTTTGTATGCTCATTTCTTTTTTTTTAAAGATTTTATTTATTTATGTTTAGAGAGAGGAGAAGGGAGGAAGGAAGAGAGGAAGAGAAACAGCAATGTGCAAGAAATACATCGATCAATTGCCTCACACCCCCAACTGGGGACCTGGCATGCAACCAGGCACTCAATCCACTGAACCACACCAGCCAGGGTTATATGTTCATTTCTTACTTGATAACATAGTTATTTAGCACTTGAAATATTACAGGTAACAAAGTTAGGTGCTGGGGACATTATCCTGAACAAAGCAGAAACTACTCCTATTCTGTAAACAAATACAAATATAGTCTATCTGGAGAATTTCAATTAATACCAGGCAGCATGACTTAATGATAGGCACAATATATAATGTGACCAAGGGACACATAGCAGGAACATTTAACCTAGCCTAAGAGAGTCCACAAAAGACTTCCCAAAGGAAAAAATTAAAGTTACTGGGGTTAAAATGGTTTAGGCTTTTCTAGTTAAGACAAGTATGTGGTGACAATAAAATGATGCAAATTATGTACTGTGTCAAATATAATCTTATTCTGAATTACAAAACAGTTTTAGTCTGTTCATCTTGGTTGGATAAAAGATGTGATTTTAGAAATTCCATCAATTTAAACCACCAGAGTATCATTTAGAACATTCTGGAAACAATGCCCAATAACCCAGAATACACCACATATTTTCTAAAGCATACTTCTAGGAAAAATTTGCAGATCTCAATAATTAACAAATTAAAGCAAATTTGGACAAGAAAACAAAACAAAAAAAACTCTTTCTGAATTATGGAAGCAGGATAAACTCAGTCACATTTTTAACCTGATACTTATCAAAGTTTTAAATGGAAGAGTAGGTGAGAAGTACGGAATGACATTAATGTTAAATAAATTCCATGAGATAAATAATTCTAGTATTTTCAAGATACATTTTTTGTCTTTGAAGAAGCTCTTTTGTGGGCCCTAAGGGAGGTGTTAATTATTACTTCTCCAGCACTGTGAGAGACACAAATTTCTCATTAGAGTTCTAAGAAAATAGTTTTTGTTATGCTTTAATGCTCCAATTTTTAATGTTTAATTGATTAATTAGTTTCTTCAAAGGCATATACATTTAAAAATAAAAAATAACAGGTTTCACAGTTTTGGAAGAGTTTATATTATTTCATTATCAGAAATTACACATACCCCAAAGCAACTTTGTAAAAGTGTTTGTGTTAATTGGCACATTAGAGAATGCATTTTGGCTTGTGCTTCTCAGAGATATAAGTAGCAAACCCCTTGAGGTTCCTAAATTTCAGGGTATCAGAATGTGGGTTTATTGTAAGTATACTTGGCTGGAACCTAAGCAGCTTGAGGGCTGGGAGGATGTCTTAATTCGCTTTTAAAACACCAGCACCTAGCGAAGTTTATTTCACCTACATGACCTTCAATCAATATTTTTTAAATGAGAGAATTGAAAGATACATTTAAACATCAAAGCAGTTTACGTAGGTTGCTCATAAATGAATAGTTTACTTTTTGCTTCCACTAGGACTTAACCTACTCTGACTTTGTCTATGAAACATAAGGCTAAACCGAGAGTTCGTGCCGTGACACGCGGAGCCGGTTAGAACCAGCTTTGAATGGAAAAGTAAAGGTTGTGACTTTTCTGTGAACTCGTGCCAAGTTAGGAAGTGCATTTTCTAGAACATGCAATCACTTTGCCTGTAAGTTTGGTCAGAGCAATACGTCTACTGCTAAAACATAGTGAAATACAGAGTGTGGGTCGGGATTTTCTACAGTGTCTGTGATACATAATCATATCAAAGGGACACCTCAACTCTGCCCGTTTAATGTCATTATAAGCCTTTTAATTCTTTCAAACACAGTGTCAAAAATTCATATATTCAGAAGCTTGCCTGACTACTGGCATTGTGTATATCATACTTAGTAATATGGCACATATAATACTAAGGTTTACACCACAAACTGAAAAGCACTTTGAGTTACACAGGAATAACTCAGTATTAACTCGTCTTGTATGATCAGTTATATATCATGGGTTAAATTATGTCTTATTGAAAATACATCTAACTCAGCAGAACCAAAAACCTTGTTTGCCTTTTAGGCCAAAAGTATAAGTACTCTAAAAATGAATAATTTTTTTTTTAAGTTCAGGAATCACCTCAAAAATCATCTGGAACATTTTAGATGGTATAAAATTGTCTGACTTTAAAACCAAATAAATTGTGTGTATGTGTTTCAATAAGTATCTTTATATCTTAAAACATTACCCAGGTACTTACTTGATTAACAGAATTATTCACACCTCTATTAGTGCAGAACATTAGGACTGTGCTATAAACTTTACCAGTCTTTAGGTTGAACATATTTTATAATATAGCAGTTATTTGGCTATCACATAAAACTCATAAAAGATATTTCAATATAGTTAAAATTACTAAATAATTTATTAAATAATTTTCAGTCTTGATATTGATAATACCCAATTTTTGTATCTAATGAAGCTTTTGGAATAGCTTCTTTCAAAGTTCCACCATACCCATTTTTATTTTAAGAGTAAGATATAAATCTAATATGTGTTAATACATCGTCAGGCAAACATCCTCAACAAAGATAAATTAGTACTTGTTCATCCTTCCCTCAATGTCATCTGCAGCCAGAAGGCAAAATATTCTCCAGGGCTTTCTTTGAATCATACACAAGAATACTTCCTTAGTTTGTATGAAACTAACAGTAGTTATGTCAAAGGTTCTTTCCCCTCAGAACCCTAGCTGCAGAGAGTCAGCATTTTCAGATGCCTTATCCACTTGCTCTATACTTTTTTCTCTATAGACCACCTTATATTCAAGGACTTTTCCTCATTTAATGGCCTGTTCTTGTCATTATGTGTGTGTGTGTGTATGTGTGTGCGTGTATCTTAGAAGCACATGTATTCATTATAATTTTAAGGAGTTAGTTAAATTAATTTCTGTAATTCTGTTTTTAAAACTCATAGGCAAAGACAAAGATTATGCACATTAATTTTATTGCTGGAGGGACAATATCATACATAGGGAAGAAAAACAACTTAAATTTGAAGGACTTTATTAAAAGAAATAGCAGTTAACAGATGAAAAATAAATAAATAAATAGCACACATTAATAATAACACAGAATTTTGCATTCAACAATTGCAAATTTATCTGGTTTTAAACTTATTGTTAATATAAATTTTAATGTATATTAAGTTATCTTACATAAATTAAGTTGTAATAATTTTGCTGTTAAATAAACTGTTTGTTAAGGTGAAAAACAATATGCCATCTTTCATTTCATATTAACCTTTACCTTGAATTGTTCTTTAATCTGCATGAAGAAAGGGCCTATGACTCTATTAGCAGTTATGTCTTTATGGAGAGTTTATAATTTAAAATTTTACATTCATATATGTGTGCGTCACTTATATCATTAATATATGTGCATGTCTATATCATTAATGAATATGCTTATGTGTAAATTATGCACATCTGGTTACACACACACCAAATAGTGGAGGAAAAGTCTCACTGCAGTCCTGATCTTTCTTCTGCCAAATATGAAATGGCTGCCTGTATCACATTTCTCACTTCTCAATGAAAATGCCACCTTCAATATCTCTTAAGTAAATTTATTGTAAGATTAAACTACCTAAGATAATTTTGTTTCTATCTGCCTATTCATCTATCATCTATCTATTTACCTGACTTTATCATCAGCTTTTATATTTATTATTCCTCAATTATGATGCCACAACTACTACTAGTACCTGGAACATGGAGGTCACTCAATAAATATTTGTTGAATGAAAAAAATGATAAAAGAGTGGTTAATTGTATTACTATTACATAAGTTATATAGCACATAATATATGCCATAAAATAATAAATCTGTGCATAGAGTTCCCATCCTGAATATATATATTTTTTATTTTTACCCCTTCCATTAGGTCTATGACCAGGCAAAACGAAACCTTGTCCCAGGTCTTTCCTCTGCCTGCACATGCCAGGTCCAAACGGACAGATAACTCAGGCAAATGGCTTCGGTGAGTGAAGAAGTCATTCTTGGAGGGATGTGCTATGGGATTTGCAGCTGCCTTCTCTCCAGCGTTTTTTCCTGTCTAAGTATTTAAAGTAAATAGTATGAGTTAAGAATACTTTTGGGACTGGATGAAAGAAGGTGAAGGGATTAGCCAAAGAACATACACACATAACACATAGACACAGACAGCAGTGTGGGGGGATGGCCAGAGGGAAGGAGGGTGGGAGCTGGATAAAGGTGGGCAAAGGTGGGGAAAATAGAGACATTTATTATAGTGTCAATAATAAAAATGTAGTTAAAATAAAAAGAACAATTATAGAAAATCCATGGTATAGAATGGTGAAAATTTAGGTACTTCCCTAATCATAAGATTAAATATCCAGATTAAGTATTCATGAAGAAAGAGTGATCTTTCTCTTTGGCAGCTTTGGCCAACATTTAACATCAGCAAAAATAAAACAGCTTCAAGAGATGATAAGTGCAGGGCTAAATTTTTCTTTTTCCTGTCCTGCCAAAAAAGAAGAATGGAATGCATATGCTGGGTAGCCATTCAATACAGGAAATGACTGAAAAGTCTTATAAATGTGATGCTGAGGGCAGGGAGTACCAAGTGTTCCACTTCCTGGTGTTTAGTATTTCTCTTCCCTCTGACATCCTCATCAGAAATGTAGCACGGGATTGTTTGGGGAAGGAAACAGGAAAATCCACTTTATCTTGTTACTTCCGAACCAGTCTCCTCCTTTTGTGGAATTCTCCATCTCTCTTGGTTTGTCTCACCTTCTGAAAATGTTGCCTCTGTTCTTCATCATTCTTGTCCTATGGACAGGTGCAAAAATTGGGGAAGATGGGAATGTGTGCATAGAAACCTTCTACTAAGTGTTCAGACAGTGCCACAAGGGTTTTTATTAACTTATTACAAAAAAATTAAAGTCAAATATTAGACAGTCTTGGCATACAATAAACCTGCTACATTTATCACTGAAATGCTTTTACCTTCACAAAGATTCACAGTTTACATCATTTTCCTCTTTTCTTCCCTGTTCCTAATGACAGCCGTCCTCATCTGGCTTGTTTCCTTGCCTGGCCATGTATCTCCCTCTCTTTGGTGACCAGGAATAGGTATAAACACACATATTATTATCAGAGCAATTTAGTTCTCTGTATCTCACTTTTCATTTACCCTAGCCAGAAATTAGGGAATATGCTGTCATAACTGAAGTTCTTTGTAAATAAACTCAAAGAACTTTGCCACCAGATCAAAATCAATATAAATGCATTTCACTTTTTTGCAAAAAAAAAAAAAAAAAAAATTCTACTCCATCCTTGTAATGACCCCACAGTACTCAGTAAGCAGTACTTAAAACCACAATATTTTCACTCCAGTCTCTCTACTATGTCACACCACATAGAGGGTAGAGGTAAGTTGTAGTGAAGTTAAATGGTATAATCTTTGATAATTCTATGTTTTTGAATTGCTCTCTTTGAAGTTTTTCATTGGTAGCAAAGCTTAATTTAAGAATTCTTAATCATCTGGTAGTTATTTATATAGAAAGTGTCGTGTCAGGGTGACCGTAGCCAAGATGCTCGCCTCCACACACATGTGTTTTCATTTGCCTAGGTCACCATTATCTAAGAGAATTCTTTCTCCGTAAGCATCACACAGCTCAGACTGGCCAGGTGCCACCTTTGGTAACTTCATGAGTGTATGTAGGAGCCCCTGCGTCCAAGTGGTGGCTCCCTAAGTCCTTGCCCGCTGCCACAGGACAAGACTAAAGGCGGATTATTTGGGCTCCCATGGCTCCCTAAGTCCTTGCCTCCCGCTGCAGGACAAGACTGAAGGTGGATGATCCCTTGGCCCCTGTTCTCTCTCGCTCACCTCCGGAAGACTTGAAAGGCGGATCCTGTTGTTCCCATCCTCGCCCGCAGGAGCGGGATTAAACTGGTGTGAATTCCCCTCCAACGCTCCACTGTCGTTTTTCAGTCTCCCCAAATACAAAGTAAGCCTAGCTGGAGTGGAGCTCCAGCGCTACAATACAGGTAAGATTTCAAGATGCTGATATCTAAAGACATGCATAGCACATCTAAAATATCCTCAATGACCACATTAGATGAAAGAAACCACGGGGTAATAGCGTGAAATGAACCAGCTCTTGGCTCTTGGACAACATTAAAGCTACACTTTGACTATAGCCCTGAGAAAACTTTTGAACGTCTTACTTTTCAAATATATAAACAGAAAGTAATATCTAATCTGTGGGGTTGTTTCAACCTTTTAATAATATATGCAAATTGCTTTGAATAATGCTTGGTGTCATTATACTGCCAAGAATCTTTTAAATCAATTAATTGAAAATTTTCTGCTGGTTACCAACAGTTATAGTCTCTAATTATATAGTTATTTTATTTACAATTACATAATTGTAAATATAACAGTATCAGAGGATTTTTTTTCCAAGTATTTTGCAACACCCCCAAGACAAGTAAAATTTTAATACATTTCTTGTGTGTAACTGATTTAAGTAGACTTTTTCTCTCTAATTGGGTAAATACCTTGTAATTTGATCTGCTCAATAAAACTGCTGAGTTGATTGAAAAAAAGATTATGTTATAAAGATCAGCACAAAATTGTCTCATTCTCAATTTTGAGGCTAAGGCAGAGTCCATGAAATTCAGATTTAGATAGTTTCTTTTTAATTAAGTAAACAGGAAGTGACATTATCAGAAACAGACTGTATATAGTATGTACCACACTTCCGTACCTTTGTTCAAGGTCTCTGACTTCTCCCCATTTTCCTCTCTCAGAAGGATTATTTTACTCATCAAAGATGTATATTCTGAAACCCTATCTTCAAACTGGTGATTTATTAGAATAAATTTGTCAAATTAATGAAATATTGACAGATACTGTGTTTTAATTATTGGTAGTCAAATATATTCCTTTCTTTATGAATGGTACAAGGATATGCCTTCAGCAAGATAAAGTGAAGAAAGAATTTTTTCCTTGTTTGAGTCTCTGCTTAATCAATTTTAGCTTAGAGCTGCAGCCTTGGGAGCTATGGGCTCACAGTTGCCTATGTAGTGGAAAGAAAAGGTCACTAAAGGTATAGTAGGGTATTTTTTCTTAGTAACTGGTATCACTAACTGCCATGCCCCCAAGGAAGTAGGGTCCATTTCTCATTCACAGCACAGACTGGCACTAGAGTCAAACCCAGACAATGGGAAAGGTGTCTGTTCACATCTGCCTTCCTCAGGCATTTCCCTCCTGGGCAAAGCCAACTTCTCCTCCACAGTGTAGAATCTGGAGTGTGCTCATGAATGACTTTGAAAGTATGCCTGTGGCCCTCAGTCAGATTACTGCTGGGAATAAAAATTGTTTCCTTTTTGGTTAGTACCTTCTCTTTACCTTTGTTTTTAAGCTACTGGTCCAAAGGTAGGGATATTATATTTCTCTACTGTGTATGAGTCTAGAAAATGTCACCTATCATGACTGAGGTAGTAAGAAGTAAAAAATGTGAGCACTGTACAAATAATATAAAAACTTGAATCCCAATTCTGATTGTGCCACTTTCTCTCTAACTTTTAGTATATCACTTAATTTTCTAAGGTGTTTATCTTCCCACTCATTTCATCATTCATTCATTCATTTATTCAATTATATATTGAGTAGTACCTTTATGTCAAAACTTCCAGGTCAAATATCTATATTTAAGAACTTAACAAGCAACATAAAACAACATCACATTAAAAATAAAAAATGCACAAAATAATGCAGTGAGCTTTCTAATAAGAATTTGGCATAGGAGAACAATAGAATAAGTGTCTAACTCTATTGCTTAAGAAAAGAAATATGACCTTTTCAAAGAAGTAATGTCCCACCATGATATATAAAACCAAACACACATATACATGTATTTGGGAAGGAAAATGAGATGAGGCTGAAATGATAGGATTCTGAAGTGGATTTTAGTCATGTAAAGAAGTTTTGACTTAATATAATGGTAAACCACTTTTGTTTTTTCCAGTAGTTGAATGACATGAAGAATTTACTGACTTTAGAAAGAGTTCCTGAAAGTTAGGGAATTGAGAGTTGGAATAAATAAAGTTGTAAAGCTCCAAAATTTAATGATTTCTGATCAACACAACTGACATGAAATACAAAATACCATATTACCCAGAGATGGACCCTGTACTCTAGGGCAGAAGCATAACATAAAAATCTAATGAAAGTGTACAATGCTTCATATTCAATACATAAAAGCCATTTAACAGATGTCTACTGAATTGGTAGTAAATGAATAGTTCCAAGAACTTTCTAGGGACTGCACAAAGCAAAGTTCACGTTTATCTGTAAGAAATAGAACATTGAATAAGGGCTTTTTTTGTTCTCTGCTTTCTATTTTAAACAAGGATTATCTCAAATGTGGGAATGCACTTTAAAGTACTATAAAATTCATTAAAACTCAAATATAAAGTTGCAATAAAAAATAGTCTAGTTAAATAATATAACTAACATAATAAATAATATTTCTAACATATCTCAGTGAAGCCACTCTGATAGATTCTTTGAAATAGTAATAATACAAAGAACTTATAAGAAGGATAGATACAGGTTTTTCTAAATTCACAGACAAGTGTGTACTTAATTTCCACTTCAGGGCAGATGAATGCAGGATGGTTGCAAAGCATTTCAAACAACACGTTTCAAAGCAGATAATATATTTGAATACATTTAGTCCAGTATGATGTAAGCAAGTAAAGCTTGGTGCCTCTCCAAACTAACTAGTATCTTCTTGAAAACAAGCTCTTGAGACCTTGCAGGAATATTCTATCACTAAAGAGAATCTTGTGTGAAAAATAAAGGTCAGCCTGGAGACACTGTCAATTTTTCTCCTGTAAAGTCACATAAGTTTTCTTTGGAGAGAGTCTGTGATGGTAGTGGCAACAAGGGTGAGCAAAGCTCCATTTTCCCCTTCAAATTTCCAGCTGGTTTCTGTAGGCAAGTAATTGCAGATAAATTACTCCTTTTCTCACTAGCTAGTAATTCCTTTTACTCTTTAAAAATGGATTTCAAAGGTCATTTTTTGCTAGTTACATTTACTCTGACTTACAACTAGCATTAAGGCTCTCAGTCCAAATGGACAAGAAGAACTCATTGACTGTTAAGCTTGGGAATAAGAGGGGAACAAGAACTCAGGGCATTTTTCTTATGTGTACCCACATTATTTTTTCAGATAGATTGCTTTCCGTCTTGTGTGAAATTATGTTGTAGCCTTCCAACTTGGATTGCTGATTAAGAAACAAGTAATTAATCTCTAGGTGTCTAAGTTGACTAATTCTAAGTAAGCCAGGGTGCTGTTTGGAGCCTGCGTTCTCCACACTTCCAAATATAGCACGTGGTTCATTCTGTTGAATTCTATGTACTGTGTATATTAGTCAGAGATCTCCAGAGAGGAGGTATTATAGAGAGACTTACTGTAAAGAATTGGTTTACATGAATTATGGAGGTTGATGATTTCCAAGGTCTGCAGGGTGAGTGGGCAAGTTGAAGACCTAGGAGAGCCAATGATTTGGTTCCATAGCAAAGCCCAGAAGTCTAGAGACCCAGGAGGAGTAGATAGCTCAGTTCCAGTGCAAAAGCAGGAAAAAGCCGATGTCCCTGTTGGAAGGCAGTCAGGCTGAAAGAATTCTCTCTCCTCAGGGAAGGTTCAGCTTTCTTGTTCTGTTCACACATTCACTTGAGAAGATGAGGCCAACCCATATTTAGGGAGGCCATCTGTTCAACTCAGTCTACTTAAATGTTGATCTCATCTAAAACATGCTCACAGCAAAACCCAGAATAATGTTTGACCAAATATATTTGCACCCATGGCCCAGTCAAATTGACACATAAAATTAACCATCATATTATGAATGGTATTTTATTTATTGTTTCAATGTAAATTACCTATCAAAATAATACAAACAAAATGAAAAGAGACAGAAGAATGAGTAACAAAGCATATCTCATTTTTTTCAAAATTAGAAACAGAAATCATATATACATATTCTATACATATAAGTAATATACTGATTATAGTAAAAATAACATCTAAAATTCAGTAAGTGTTTAAATGTACCATTCAGTTAGTTCTTTTGTATTTGGTATTAATTATGAAACTATCCTTACAACTCAAAGAAAGACTGATGTGCAGCCAGGGAAGTAGTGTAGGTCAGAAAGAGCTGAACAGTTTTGGAGCAGAGCAAATCTCCACATATTCATTCCTACTCTGCATGAAGAATATAGATTTGACCCTCAACCTTAGCAGAACTATGCTTTCTAAGTATCTAAAACTTGCTAAAATGTGGGAGATGCTGAAACAAGGCTATCAGTGCTCACCGGAAAGAAACTTCTGACAATTAATACAGTCCAACAAGAGACAAAAGCCATACACTCCCTTATCCAAGCAGGGCTGGGAAAGCATTTCTGAGGTATGTTACAGAGGACATGTAAAGACTAGATAGGGGACTGGGCTAGAGGAAGTCATTGGTTCCTTTTAATTCGGAAACCCCATTAAATGTAGAAAAAATATATTTTTGGTAAAGGTTCAATTTAGATATTTTCTTTTACTTTTGAAAGCATACATTTTTGCAATCTTTCAGAAAATCAATTTGACACTATATATGAGGAGACTTAAAAAATGTAATTTTAAAGGTAAACCGTGAACTTCAGGTGATTATGATGTGTTAATGTACATAATGTATGATCATCTTTGGTAAAAAATGTACCATTCTGATGAGTGATGTTGATAATGGGGAAGGCTTTGCATGTGTGGGGCAGAGGATAGTATACAAGGAATCTTTGTCCTTTCTCTCAATTTTGGTGTATACCTAAAACTGTTCTAAATCTTTTCAAAAACACATAGCTTTATTGATTAGGCAATTTCAATAATTTCACTTATAGTAGTATATTTTAAAGAAGATATAAAAACTTAGGAATTAAAATATCATTTCCTGATATATTTAAGTAGGTTAAAATATGGCAATATGCTAGCTACCCCAGCCTTGAGAATAGTTTAATAAATCATGGAATAACCACAAGATTGAATGCCTAAAAGCCAATAGGGATCTCCTGTAAAAGATAGCGTAATGCCATAGAATATGTTCAAAGGTAATGCCCAAATCAGACAAGTTATTTGATCATACATCTACCCTTTGACTCAGTCATTCTACTCCTAGATGTTTAACCAAGAAGTATGAAAACATATCTAAAAAATTGTTCACAAATATTCATAGCAATACTTCTTAAAGCCATATTCTCTGCCTCTTCTGGAGTGACTTTTTAAAGAATTCATTATATGAATGGATCCTGAATGATGAGCTAGATATAACAGGTCTAAGGACAATGTCTAAAGAAATTCTACCACTAATATGAAAAAATGTAGATTATACTCAGCTCAGCGTGAGTTCATAAGCTATCGCAATAATGACGGAGCTACCTTACCTCATTCTGGGACTGATACATTAAAGAGGCAAAATAATCAGTGTACATATGACTGAAAACTGCCTGATCTGCCACCTTCTTTAATAGTTTGAGTGGAGAGTTCATCACAAACAAATTTCGTAGAAAACAGTTTTTGATCTTAGTGAGCGCTGGAGTATAGAGACCACATTGGCCATTTCTCTGGGCATAGTCTCTGGGTACTTATTTATCTGCGACTGTGGAGACTGAGGACAACCCATTATCCTCTGTGTAGTGGGACATCCTTGAAGGGACTGGTCTCCTTGCAGCCCTGAACTTTGGAGCAGACTCTACACCCATAGAATAATAGCAATCAAGTGACGGACAAGAAGCCTTTTAATCTTGAGCATTATATTTTGTAAGAAGCATGAGCTACCTAAATATTGAGCTCCTGGGAGTTTTGAAAGAGGAAATTAATGGGTAACTTGATAAATCCAATACACTAATTTTTGTTAAAGCGCTAATGACATATTGGAGTTTGGCAAAAGCTCATTTGTTACTGACTAATGAAGTCTTAGACATCATTCCTCATTCAAATTTTTCTGTCAATATCTAGTCAGATAAAGGCCACAAAAAATGTGCCAGATGCAAAGTGGTTTTTGTGGAGTGAATCTTTTTCATTTCAAGGTTCTGATGTAAAGAAAGCTTTGCTATTAAAATGGTTCAAACAAACCTGACATTGTTCAAGCCATTGGCTCAGTGTTCAAATAAAGCAGGGTAGTGAAAACTCATTCTTTACCTTTGGAGTTTACAATATAGATTTGAATCATTATTTTCAAGTTTTTCAGTTTTCTTAGAAAGAATTGGAGCTATTATAGAAAGCCTGAACCCAAAGTATGATCATCAAAACGCTGAGACATTTTCCCATTTTCTTCTAAGCCTACTGTTATATAAACATACAATTTAGATTTTTTTTATCCACATTTGGAAAGCAAAACAAAATGGTATCAAGATGCTTTACAAATGTGGGACTAGCTCTTTCCATAGATCATGGTCATAGAAATGTCATTTCCCTTATATTTGAGATCCTGATCTCTAGATGTGTTGAGTGTATGTGCCTTGTGTAAGCTCACTGCATGTGTGTATGTGTGTGTGTGTGTGTGTGTGTGTGTGTGTGTGTGTTTATGGTAGATTGGTAGATTCATGCCAAGGAAAGGGCATCTAAACTCTAGCTCTGATACATCATCCTTCTGTAAAACAAGCAAACAAAAAAAATGGAGAATTACCACATAAAAGTTATCAATTCAACCAAGAAATTCTATTCATTGAGGTGGGAATTTTGTTTTCTGAATGAAAATAATATATCTATTTAATAACAGAAAAAATTAAAATTAAAAGAATGTGGGTTGTTGGAAAATATCACTTTAGCTTCTCTCTACTACTCCTGAGTAATTCCTTTTTTAAAGACAAAGGATAACCATACCACAAACACAGTTGCAGAAGCGTGGAAGTGATTTGATGATAGTAAATAAAATAAAAATTTACAATTTTCTCTAGGAATTTCATAGATAAAGAAAAACCACATGAAAATTCTGACTGAAAAAGAGAGCCTTATAATTCATATTTTTAAGGTTTGGCTGTAAAGATCTAGCATACTTGCATATGACTTTACTTCAATTTGCAAGATCTCTGAGCTCACAGATTAAACTAGGACTAGAAGAAAACTGAGTGCAAAATTTTGCTTCTCAAAAATGTTCCCTTTTTATAAAATAATTTAAACAATATCTTTATTTAAGAGTACTCTATTACTTTCTGAGCTATTGTTTGAAGAAGTCTACTGAAAAATCTATTATTTAAACTTAAAGGCTTTGGGATTATATTAAAATTTCTGTTTCATGGATAATAAGACATTCTTTTATCAGATATTCCTTTCATAGAGAGACAGTTAACATTGATTTCATGTAAATTTTAATTACCATTCAGAAAAATGTTCTTTCAACAGCCCTTGTTTCTGAATAAAACCCAATTTAAGGTGTCCTCACTGGGCTGCATCATTGTAGACTTTCCTTTCACAAAATGAGCAATATATTTTATGAAAAAGAATTTTATTTTTGATTCTTGTTCATTTTATTATATCTTCCACTTGTGAGTGTGAAATATTTGCTTATCTTTCCTTGTCAAAACAGTAGGAAAACAAAAGTTACAATTGTCTACTAAAGGGCAAAAATAACCTTATGTTCTAGTTACACTACAGAGTTGACTTGAATATATCATTAAATAATTTGTTAAAAAAGTAGCTTTCACAAGAAAATAGTATAAAGCCTTGGTGGCAGATTAGAAAAAATAATATATCTTTGTACATATATTATTACCTCATGAGATATTATAGCTTTAATTATCAGGATTTTCTTAATGTTATTTTTTTTCAACTTGCCATTCATAAAATATGAAGCATTCAATAATTATTCTTTAGCCTCCCAAGACTAAGTTTAAGATTATTAATCAGCATGCATTAAATGATTTATATCATGAAATAAGTCAAATATTTAAAATGAGTAAACAAATGTAGGAGATGTGCAACCGTGCAAACATTCTGGCCATTTATGTATTTCTGATCCAAACCATCGTTTTCTCTAAAGTTTAGTATGAAACATATTATTTGAGTTTTTGGCCATGTGACTGACTACTGGTGGAGTGTTTGGTTCAAACAACAATGCTGATTCTATCATGGTTTTGATTTCAAATCAGATTGAGGTGATAAATGTAATAGCTTTGATGAAAATGAAAAGGTAGTGTAAAAAGCAACAATATTTCAGGCAGAAACATCTGTGACACTTTCCAGTTCTTTTGATGCAAAGCTATGCAATTTTAGACAAATTACATTCCTTAAACCTAATTTCCTTTATGTATAAAGTGGACAAACTAATGCCTAGTTCTCATTGTTGTGGTAATGACTTAATGAGTTAGATTATGTGCATAAAGTACTCAGTATAACACTGTCTTCCAGAAGATATAAAAAGGATGCTTATTATAATATTTGCAGCAGAGACATGTTATCTCTCTGTCATATTTAGTTTTCTTCCATCTAAGCAAACAAATATACAGGGTTTTCAGCCTCCAAGATGTGATCATGCCACTGAGGTCCAGCAAATGGAACTGGAAGAAATGTGACAGAAGCATGACATACATTACTTACGGGCCTGGCCCACTGAAACTTCCAATGAGAGGTACTTGATGCTCTTCTTCATTTCACCAGCTCATGCAGACAAGCTCAGCACCATTAAAACTGTGCATTGAAGTTGGTAGAGCCCTGAGATGGGAAAATTTGGAGTCCCTCAGTCACCATGAAGGAAGAACTATAGATCAAAAGTACCCATTTTGAATTACATGTGAGTTTAGAAAAGCATGCCATATATAGAGGTCATTATCTACTTTTGGTGCTTTTTTAAATTAGAGCAGCTAGTGTTACTGTAACTCAATGTGTTATTATCAGCAGAACTATATACTAATTGCATGGTGCTAATAATAAGAATGGAATGAGAACTATCACATAGTGTAAATGACATACTTCCAAGTTTCAGGCATCAGACACTTTATATTCCATATCATCTTTTTATTAATGAGGATCAGTAACTAGCAAAATCAAATTTCATTAACCAAAGTAGCAAGTAAACTTACTGCAATAATATTAAGTACCTCAAAGAATCATCAGAGGAAGCCAGGAGAATCAGGGGCAGAATATGGGAAGAGATCTAGGTAAGCTAGGCAGTCAAAAATATACCCATCTTTACATCATAGGACTAGTGTGGAAGGGCTTCTGTCCTAGGGTATGTGTCATTAGGTGGTCTGTCATTCAGGGAACTCTGACAACCCTGCTGGGTATCATCTCTATGAAATGTTCTAAGACTTTCTGTCATTAACACCATGTCCAAAGCCAGTTGGGAGACTTAGTTTGACTGAAACAAGAAAGGCCACAGTTCAGTGCACCAATTCACAGTCACTGAGAAAAGGGAGTCTGGTGTCTTTTAGCTTTTAGAGTGGAAGGCAGAACCTCCTTTTTCTCCCATTCGCATAATATAAAAATCATGAAAATAGAATATTTGGGGTTCTAGTAAGTCAAAATCAAATACAAACGATTGCAGCACTTCACTACTTTGAATTATATATTCATATACATCATTTTTCCTATTATAGTTCCAAAATTATGCTCTAGCCTAACTCTGGTGTAATAGGAACTGCATTTACCTTCTTCCCGAAGGTGGACAGACAAGGTTCCCATCAATATCTGCATTCATGTTCAGTAACTCTGCCTCTACATGTAGCAATCTATAGTCAAAATCATAAAGGTTAACACCATCAACACTTTTCACAGTTAATGTTTGGAAATAAAGAAAGAAAAAATGCAAATTAGTTGGAGACCATATCCCTCATTCTGAAACTAATCAAGAAGCTTAAGTTTGCATTATAATATTTCAACTCTAGTATCCATTTCACATCCTCTTTGCCCCAGACAGCAGTCACTTCATTTGGCTGTTACATTATTTAATGCACTTCATAATCAAAATCCGCATTCCCCCCAAATATGTGATTTTTGAAGCCCTACCTAAATGAGTTTCAGTTTCAGGTAGTAGCTATTAAGCTTAGTAATCAATGTATATAAAAAGCTATTGTTTCAGGAACTGGAGGTAAGATCCACCTTGACTCCAGGAGACCATAAGCGGTTCCACCTTTGTGCCTCAAGAGGACTGCAAGCCATCAAGATGGCAACTGAGCCATTGTACTCCAGGACCCTTCAGCTGCGAAGAGAGGGGGGGTCTGCTGCATGGGCAACAGCAGACCCTCCATATCACCCTGCCCAGGCTCTGTAGCTTCAGTTTTACTGGAGAGGACACTCCAGCGTCATCGCAAGATGTCGACTCAACACGGGAGGAGACAGATACCGGTTATAAGCTCATCCGATTGGCGAAGGAAACGAGCGCCAGGGGTCTCCTCTGACGGTGGGAGAGGTCATCGCACCTCACTGGACAGCTACTGTCTCGCCATGGCTCGCCTGCCCCACTGGGTGCGTGGGGATCAGAGAGGCGCCTCTCGAAAAGTGGGCCACAAAACACCCGCACCAGTTAATTCCAAGCAAACAACAAGAAAGAAGCCTCCGGCTCTTCGCCTCGCTAGCTGGAACATCAGGACCATGTGCCCCGGACTTACTGCAGACCTTCCGTGGATCAATGGTGCCAGGAAAACCGCTGTCATCGATAGGGAACTGGCACGACTAAACATCGACATTGCGGCTCTACAGGAGACCCGGTTGGCCGACAACGGAACTATCAGAGAAACCAACTACACCTTCTACTGGCAAGGGAAGTCTCCGGACCAACCAAGACAGCACGGTGTTGGGTTCGCTGTGAAGAACACGCTTGTTAACTCCATAGAGCCACCCACAGGAGGCACAGAGAGATTACTTACCCTCTGATTGTCAACAACTTTCGGCCCAGTCAGCATTCTTAGCGCGTACGCCCCAACCCTCTGCACCACCATCGAAGAGAAAGAACAGTTCTACCATGCACTGGACGAAGCGTTATCCAAGATCCCCAGAAGTAACGCTCTCTATCTCCTTGGAGACTTCAACGCAAGAGTAGGAGCTGACCACATGGCCTGGCCCACCTGCCTCGGAAACTTTGGGAGAGGAAAGATCAATGAGAATGGTCAGCGACTGCTTGAGCTTTCGTGTCACCACGGCCTGTGCGTGACAAACACATTCTTCAAGTGCAAAGAGATCCACCAGGTGTCATGGAGGCACCCCCGCTCCCGCCATTGGCACCAGCTTGACCTCGTCATCACCAGAAGAACAGATATTGGCAGCACCCTCCTCACCCGCAGCTACCACAGTGCAGACTGCGACACGGACCATGCCCTCGTGGTAAGCAAGGTGCGCATAATGCCGAAGAGGCTGCACCACTCCAAGATGAAGGGTCGCCCACGCATCAACACCAGTTGTGCCAGCAACCCAGTTAAGACCCAGCAATTCATCAACAAGATGGAAGATGCACTTGGCGAGGGAGTGGCGGCAGATGACATTATCGAATCCAATTGGCCACGTCTCCGCGACGCCATATACAACTCCGCCATTATTGCTTATGGGAAGAAAGAGCGGAAGAACGCTGACTGGTACGAGGCTCACTGGGAAGAAATGGAACCCGTGATCGAGGCTAAGAGGAAGGCCCTACTGGCTTACAAGGCCACGCCCACTCCCAGTAAACTTCAAGCTCTACGGGCTGCCAGGAACAAAGTCCAGAAGACCGCCCGCCACTGTGCCAACACCTATTGGCTAGACCTGTGCAGAAGCATTCAGGAAGCCGCCGATATAGGCAACGCACGAGGAATGTATGAGGGTATCAAGAAGGCAACAGGCCCAATCCCCTCCAAGATCGCCCCCCTTAAGTCCAAGACAGGTGAGGTCATCACTGACCAGGAACAGCAAATGCGGCGGTGGACCGAGCACTACCTCGAGCTGTACGCGACGAAGAACACCGTAACAGACACTGCTCTTAACGCCATCCCAGACCTACCAGTCATGGAGGAGCTAGACACCCCACCTACTGCGGCAGAGCTCGGCAAAGCCATCGACCGCCTCGCTTGCGGGAAAGCACCAGGAAGTGACGGAATCCCTCCAGAAATCCTAAAGAGCGGGAAACCAGTCCTGCTACAGCCGCTCCACCATCTACTCTGTCGCTGCTGGAAGGAGGGTTACATCCCCCAGGATATGAGAGACGCCAACATTATCACCATGTACAAGAACAAAGGAGACCGCAGCGACTGCAACAACTACCGGGGCATCTCTCTCCTCAGCGTCGTCGGCAAAGTATTCGCCCGGGTCGCTCTTGCCCACCTGCAGACCCTTGCTTCCCGCGTCTACCCAGAGTCCCAGTGTGGCTTCAGAGCTGGCTGATCAACAGTGGACATGATCTTCTCCCTACGCCAGCTGCAGGAGAAGTGTCACGAGCAGCATAAACCACTCTACCTCGCCTTTATTGACCTCACGAAGGCGTTTGATCTGGTCAGTCGAAGCGGACTCTTCAGCTTGCTACGGAAGATTGGCTGTCCACCACATCTGCTTGCTGTGGTCATGTCCTTTCACGACAACATGCACAGCACGGTGTCCTACAACGGCACAACCTCTGAGGCCTTCCCAGTCAGCAGCGGAGTAAAGCAGGGCTGCATCCTCGCGCCTACGCTGTTCGGAATCTTCTTCTCCATGCTCCTCCAATACGCCTTTAAGGACTGCAGCGAGGGTGTCTTCATTCACACCAGATCCGATGGCAAGCTCTACAACCTGGCCCGTCTACGAGCCAAGACCAAAGTCAAAGAGGTGCTCATCCGTGAGATGCTCTTCGCCGACGACGCAGCCTTGACATCACACTCCGAAGGGGGACTCCAGCAGCTAGTCACTTGCCTTTCCCACGCATGCAAGGAGTTCGGACTAGCCATCAGCCTGACGAAGACGAATGTTATGGCTCAAGGCACGGGGACTCCCCCATGCATCACCATCGACGGGTACACCCTGGAGGTTGTCAACGACTTCACTTACCTCGGGTCCACCATCTCGAGCTCTCTGTCAGTTGACTTGGAGGTCAACCGGAGAATCGCCAGGGCAGCCACAGTTATGGCCAGACTGAACCGGCGAGCATGGAACAATTCCAGCCTCACTGAGAAAACCAGACTGCGCATCTACCAAGCCTGCATACTCAGCACTCTCCTCTATGGCAGCGAGACGTGGACCACCTACGCAAGGCACGAAAGGAAACTCAACAGCTTCCACATGAGGTGCCTGCGACGCGTCCTGCATGTCGCCTGGCAGGATAAGGTCCCCAACACCGAGGTGCTGAAGCGAGCCAATATGAGCAGTTTGCATGCAGTTCTTAGCGAGAGACGCCTCAGGTGGCTCGGCCATGTCAAAAGAATGGATGCAGGCCGTATCCCCAAAGACCTCCTCTACGGCGAGCTAGCAGAAAGCCAGAGGATGACAGGGCGCCCAAAACTGCGGTTCAAAGACATCTGCAAAAAGGACATGACACAATGCTCCATCAATCTCAACACATGGGAAGTTCAAGCAGACGACCGCCTAGCCTGGAGGCTCGCGGTCAGGCAAGGTACGTCACGGGCAGAGGCCGCGCGCAACGAGGAGGCGGCCCAGAAAAGATCGAGGCGGAAGCAGCGTCAACAGCAGCAACAACAGCCATCTGCCTTCACCTGTACCAAGTGCGGCAGGGATTGTCACTCCCGAGTCGGACTGCACAGCCATTCTCGGCGGTGCAGATAGACTCTCAAGAAGCTACGCCATCGTCTCTTGAGACGGACGGCTGCCGACGACGACGACGACGACGACGACGACGACCTAAATGAGTGCCTAGGCCATCCATCAGCTTCTGTCACTCAATGTGGAGGTACCAACACACTGAGTGGGTTCATTAATATAATATACCCATCTCTGATCTACAGCATAGACCCTACCTCACCTAAATGATGTGATGTTTTTCTTTTAGTTTTTGTTCTTTCCTAGCTCATGGATGGTGGTGCTAGCAGAGGCATGGAAAGCATATCAAGTAAAATAAACTTAACTGTCTTTACATCATCAGGGATAAATTGCTACTCTTCCATCTGAAGAGGTCTTGTATAACACACGTGCAGCCATGGTCATAGTGACAGTAATAGATAACTTTCATACTATGCACCAGGCACTGCTCTCATACCCTATGCAGTGGGGCTCACTATCATCCGTTGAAATCCTATTGGAGAGTGAAGCTGTTTGCTACTAACACTGAGAAGCAATTTTGCACTTCAGCAATGGGAGAGGTTCTCTCGCCTTGCTAAGGAGAGGACTATTGTTGCACCTAACTTATCTCCCTCTCTCTCCATCATGGCCCTTTTAGCTCTTCATTCTACTGGGAAAGCATTGGGTTTTCTGACTCACATTCCTAGAATAGCTTAACCTGCTGCACTTGATAAGAGCTTCCATGGTGATTAGAGTTAGTGGTGAGCATTCACAAACTATGCATGTTCTTACACTCTGGGTCCATTCTCACAGTCAATAATGTATTCTTGCTCCTACAAAGCCCTTGAGAATTTTTATAAAAATTAAGATCTCTCCATGAATTTGTATATGATGGGGCACCCAAAGACCTGGTATTCATTTATAAAAAATTGTGTATGTATTCTTAAATGTTTAAACTTCAGTCACCCACCAAATACTCTCCATTTGATGAAATACACGTATCAAGACATTTTTTTCCCCACTGCTCAAAACAGTTTTTGAATTTGTCAATTTTGATACTTTTTAGTGCTTCTGCTGGTTCTACCTCTTCCACATTGGCAAAATGTTTCCCTTTGAGGACTTTTCTCATCCAGGGAAACAAAAAAAAGGTCAATAGGGGCAAGATTGAGTGAATAGGAAGGGTGGAGAACAGTGGTCATGCTATTTTTGGTCAAAAACTGCTGAACACTCAGCATGGTATGGGCAGAATCACTTGTAAATCACTCATTTATGAAACAAGCAAATATGTTGAAGAGTCTTAAAAAGATTAACTGAAGCCGAAAGCAGCCTCTCACAACAATGCCAGCAAGTGCACCGATACAGATGGGTTCCCAGAACACTCCCCTAGAAGAGGCTTCCCTGTGGTACAGGGAATCCTGTACTACAAGGGGCCCAGCCCCTAGAAGATAATTCCATTTTTTTCCGGTCCCCTCTCATAGATTATAACATGTCAACTTTCTACCTGGCAAAGTAAAAAACAAGATGTGCTCCTTGATTGTCAGTCCCAGAGGGGTGCTAGCATCTCCATTTTTCCTCTAGGTGATTTCTGCATGCTACTATAAAGCCTTAGCCTCATGGTAGGCTAGTGTTTGCACTACCTGTGGTGCCAGTGGTTAACAAGATCTCTATCATTTTTCTAATTTTCACTCAACAGTGGTGAGGAACTCTCCATGAGATCATAAAGCTGGATTGAGGGAAAGACACCTGGTGTCAGGAGGAGGCTGATGACATTGGGTTCTCTGATCATGAAAAATACACGTGACCTCAGTACTGGCTCAGACCCATTCCTCATGTATACTCCCATTTAAAGATGGAACCTTGCTGGTCACAGCCAGTTGATAGGTCAGTGAAAAAAACAGCAACCACGATGGCAGCCTGGCAGTCACAATCAGATATTCCACTTATGTCAGGGTTTACTAGTTAATCAAGAGCCATTTCTTAAAAGGAAAATAAACCGACATGATGTCTGCTCTAATTCTGAGGCTTGCTATAGGCTCTGTATGATGTAAGAAACTGCAGAAGATACTTTGAGCTTCATGAAAACTAATAGCTTATAAGCACTCAAGGGAAGAGTTAATCGTTTTGGAAACCGGCCCAGCTTATACACATACTTTTGCTGTGTATTCCACTCAAGATTGGAAACTTTTAGGGTCAAAACAAAAATGAGTCAGAGCAACACAGCCAATTGTAGCATATGATGACTCCAAGATGTGTAAGCATTTAAAAATAATTATACGAAGAAACAGGGTTATTTACAGGCTATAATTCTATCTCGTAAAGAAAGAAGAATGAAAGTTTAGCGACATCAGGTAATGAGTTTACTGATTACCATGCTTATTTAGTTTCTTCACCCATTGTTTGCTGTGTGTACTATATCTAGTTATCTTTTTCATCTTTTTTTTTTTTCTTTTCTCTGAGCAGAGCCAAATTACCATGTAAGCCCAGATGCAAGCCTTCTGCCAAATTGCTTCTAAGCTAATTCAGGAGGGTGTCCGTACTGTGGCTCTGGGCTCTAGCGCTAATATTGCCAAGACTTACTTGGCATTAAATAAGTCATTTCTCACATATGTTTAACTCCATCATTGCCATAAATGCCAGCTTTTCTCAAGTATAGCTGACCTTGTAACCCTAGAATTGCGTACATATCTCCTCAAAAACTCAACCTTCGTCCTCCATCTTTCAGTTAAACCATTCTAGTGTGCCCATTGTCATGAAAAGAATGTGTGCCCCCTTAAAATTTATTGTGCCCAATATGATGATATTAGGAGGTTAGGCATTTAGAAGGTGATTAGTCATGAGGGTAGAGCCCTCATAAATGAGATAAATACCTTTGTCAAACAGGCCCTAGGGTCCTCCCTTGTCCTAGCACTGCATGAGGACACTGGGACAAGGTGCTGTTTTTGGACCAGGAAATGGGCTCTTCAGTACTGACTCTGCCAGCCCTGTAATCTTGGGCTTTTCAGTCTTCAGAACTGTGAGAAATAAACGTTTGTTGTTTATAAGCCAAGAGTTGATGGTATTTTTACAGCAGCATGAACAGAGTAAGATACCCATAAAAATCATGGATCACAGTCAGCAATCTTCCTGTTAGTTTCTGTCATTAGTCAATGTATTCTCTGGCAACTGGTCAATGTATACTTCTTAAACATAAGTGAAAATGTGTTTGCCCTGGTAGACACAGCTCTTTATGAAGCCCACTCAAGTAGACCATGTTTATTTTCACACATTTCAAACACATCCGAGTCAGAAGTTAGAGTAGACATGCTCTTTACTCTTTATTGTTCTATGTAAATGTCACTCTGAATCTATAACATTTGGGTTTGAATTAAAACTTACAAATAATAAACTCAGTGAATGGTACTTGTTGGTTTCAAAAATGTTCTGAGATACTATTAAATGAAATCAGAAGCTATTCTTAAACAGAAACTAAAAGTATGCTCTTCATTAAATTTTAAAGAGTACACTGAAATTTAGGTCATGGTTATACAAATATACTGGGATTTTAATTAGGAATATAAGTAGCTGTGCTATAAAATTCTCAATCTGGTAATGAATTAAACTATGTTAAGAGAGGTTTCATGAAAAAAAATTTAAAAGTATAATTTTGGCTTGATTAAAGGAAGTTTTCTAAGAGAAAAGATCTCTGGGTTGACAAATAGAGTCATTTTGATCGTCGTCGTCGTCGTCGTCGGCAGCCGTCCGTCTCGAGAGACGATGGCGTAGCTTCTTGAGAGTCTATCTGCACCGCCGAGAATGGCTGTGCAGTCCGACTCGGGAGTGACAATCCCTGCCGCACTTGGTACAGGTGAAGGCAGATGGCTGTTGTTGCTGCTGTTGACGCTGCTTCCGCCTCGATCTTTTCTGGACCGCCTCCTCGTTGCGCGCAGCCTCTGCACGTGACGTACCTTGCCTGACCGCGAGCCTCCAGGCTAGGCGGTCGTCTGCTTGAACTTCCCATGTGTTGAGATTGATGGAGCATTGTGTCATGTCCTTTTTGCAGATGTCTTTGAACCGCAGTTTTGGGCGCCCTGTCATCCTCTTGCCTTCTGCTAGCTCGCCGTAGAGGAGGTCTTTGGGGATACGGCCTGCATCCATTCTTTTGACATGGCCGAGCCACCTGAGGCGTCTCTCGCTAAGAACTGCATGCAAACTGCTCATATTGGCTCGCTTCAGCACCTCGGTGTTGGGGACCTTATCCTGCCAGGCGACATGCAGGACGCGTCGCAGGCACCTCATGTGGAAGCTGTTGAGTTTCCTTTCGTGCCTTGCGTAGGTGGTCCACGTCTCGCTGCCATAGAGGAGAGTGCTGAGTACGCAGGCTTGGTAGATGCGCAGTCTGGTTTTCTCAGTGAGGCTGGAATTGTTCCACGCTCGCCGGTTCAGTCTGGCCATAACTGTGGCTGCCCTGGCGATTCTCCGGTTGACCTCCAAGTCGACTGACAGAGAGCTCGAGATGGTGGACCCGAGGTAAGTGAAGTCGTTGACAGCCTCCAGGGTGTATCCGTCGATGGTGATGCATGGGGGAGTCCCCGTGCCTTGAGCCATAACATTCGTCTTCGTCAGGCTGATGGCCAGTCCGAACTCCTTGCATGCGTGGGAAAGGCAAGTGACTAGCTGCTGGAGTCCCTCTTCGGAGTGTGATGTCAAAGCTGCGTCGTCGGCGAAGAGCATCTCACGGATGAGCACCTCTTTGACTTTGGTCTTGGCTCGTAGACAGGCCAGGTTGTAGAGCTTGCCATCGGATCTGGTGTGAATGAAGACACCCTTGCTGCAGTCCTTAAAGGCGTATTGGAGGAGCATGGAGAAGAAGATTCCGAACAGCGTAGGCGCGAGGACGCAGCCCTGCTTTACTCCGCTGCTGACTGGGAAGGCCTCAGAGGTTGCGCCGTTGTAGGACACCGTGCTGTGCATGTTGTCGTGAAAGGACATGACCACAGCAAGCAGATGTGGTGGACAGCCAATCTTCCGTAGCAAGCTGAAGAGTCCGCTTCGACTGACCAGATCAAACGCCTTCGTGAGGTCGATAAAGGCGAGGTAGAGTGGTTTATGCTGCTCGTGACACTTCTCCTGCAGCTGGCGTAGGGAGAAGATCATGTCCACTGTTGATCAGCCAGCTCTGAAGCCACACTGGGACTCTGGGTAGACGCGGGAAGCAAGGGTCTGCAGGCGGGCAAGAGCGACCCGGGCGAATACTTTGCCGACGACGCTGAGGAGAGAGATGCCCCGGTAGTTGTTGCAGTCGCTGCGGTCTCCTTTGTTCTTGTACATGGTGATAATGTTGGCGTCTCTCATATCCTGGGGGATGTAACCCTCCTTCCAGCAGAGACAGAGTAGATGGTGGAGCGGCTGTAGCAGGACTGGTTTCCCGCTCTTTAGGATTTCTGGAGGGATTCCGTCGCTTCCTGGTGCTTTCCCGCAAGCAAGGTGGTCGATGGCTTTGCCGAGCTCTGCCGCAGTAGGTGGGGTGTCTAGCTCCTCCATGACTAGTAGGTCTGGGATGGCGTTAAGAGCAGTGTCTGTTACGGTGTTCTTCGTCGCGTACAGCTCGAGGTAGTGCTCGGTCCACCGCCGCATTTGCTGTTCCTGGTCAGTGATGACCTCACCTGTCTTGGACTTAAGGGGGGCGATCTTGGAGGGGATTGGGCCTGTTGCCTTCTTGATACCCTCATACATTCCTCGTGCGTTGCCTATATCGGCGGCTTCCTGAATGCTTCTGCACAGGTTTAGCCAATAGGTGTTGGCACAGTGGCGGGCGGTCTTCTGGACTTTGTTCCTGGCAGCCCGTAGAGCTTGAAGTGTACTGGGAGTGGGCGTGACCTTGTAAACCAGTAGGGCCTTCCTCTTAGCCTCGATCACGGGTTCCATTTCTTCCCAGTGAGCCTCGTACCAGTCAGCGTTCTTCCGCTCTTTCTTCCCGTAAGCAATAATGGCGGAGTTGTATATGGCGTCGCGGAGACGTGGCTAATTGGATTCGATAATGTCATCTGCCGCCACTCCCTCGCCGAGTGCATCTTCCATCTTGTTGATGAATTGCTGGGTCTTAACTGGGTTGCTGGCACAACTGGTGTTGATGCGTGGGCGACCCTTCATCTTGGAGTGGTGCAACCTCTTCGGCATTATGCGCACCTTGCTTACCACGAGGGCATGGTCCGTGTCGCAGTCTGCACTGTGGTAGCTGCGGGTGAGGAGGGTGCTGCCAATATCCGTTCTTCTGGTGATGACGAGGTCAAGCTGGTGCCAATGGCGGGAGCGGGGGTGCCTCCATGACACCTGGTGGATCTCTTTGCACTTGAAGAATGTGTTTGTCACGCACAGGCCGTGGTGACACAAAAGCTCAAGCAGTCGCTGACCATTCTCATTGATCTTTCCTCTCCCAAAGTTTCCAAGGCAGGTGGGCCAGGCCATGTGGTCGGCTCCTACTCTTGCATTGAAGTCTCCAAGGAGATAGAGAGCGTTACTTCTGGGAATCTTGGATAACGCTTCGTCCAGTGCATGGTAGAACTGTTCTTTCTCTTCGGTGGTGGCGCAGAGGGTTGGGGCATACGCGCTAAGAATGCTGACTGGGCCGAAAGTTGTTGACAATCGGAGGGTAAGTAATGTCTCTGTGCCTCCTGTGGGTGGCTCTATGGAGTTAACAAGCGTGTTCTTCACAGCGAACCCAACACCGTGCTGTCTTGGTTGGTCCGGAGACTTCCCTTGCCAGTAGAAGGCGTAGTTGGTTTCTCTGATAGTTCCGTTGTCGGCCAACCGGGTCTCCTGTAGAGCCGCAATGTCGATGTTTAGTCGTGCCATTTTGTTTCCATTGATTTCTATTTTTTTCCACTCTTTATGCTTATAAAAATTTCTCCACAAGATGAAAGGATAGAAATTAAAACTCTAGTCAAGTTTGCCTGTTACTTACAGATTTATAATAAATCAAAAGCAAAAGTGAGTTTTTGCTACTCATAAGTTTCATTTATTAAAGAATCATCTACTTTCTTTAACACGTTAACAGCATAATAAGAATAGACAAAGAAAGACAAGACTTTAACAGTAATTTAGCATTCTTACATCTCATTCCATGCATGGTATTATCACTGAAATGATAACTGTTTATAGTGGTACATAATAAGTACAATCTGAGTTGAAGTCACTACACTTGGGAACACACACAAGATAATTCTAAAAAATAATCACCTTAAGGTTATTTTTCATCTTTTTGTAGTTATTGTTTTACTTTGTATTTTGGAAGTTCATACAATAAAGACAGATCAAAAGCCCTGCAGACTTGGAGATGGCTAGAAAATATTAATTTCAGCAGTTAATGGAAATTCAGTATAATCTGCTGCTTAATGTTATCCATTAGCATTTTTTGTTTGTTAGTTTGACTTTTACATTTAGAAATGTGTCTATGAGACCTTCCATTGCAATGCATTCTCTGCAAAAACCTTCATAAATATTCTTTATAGCTTTTTCATTTGTACTCCTTTCTATTGCTCCAATTCATTCCTGTCACCTATTCCCTACACACTTGAAATTCATTCATCCTAAATGCACTACAAAGCCTATAAAATTCTGAAGTTTAAGTGTTGCTGAGACTTCTTTTAGCAGCTTACTCATATTACCTCATATTTTTCTTACTATGTGCAACAAGATAAGTTTTATCTGATATAAGTTTATAACAGTTTTGTTAGCAAGCTAAATTTAAATACTATATTTAAATATTTATCATTGCATTAATATTTTTAGAATGGCCAAGTACTAAGTAGCTGAAGTTGGTGTCAGTAACTCACTAGGGATGTTGATTCTTTTCGATCTTCCAGACCACAGTTTGAAGGTTTTTACTATTTATTTAATATTCATTTTAGAGAGAGGAAGGGAGAGAGAAAAACATTGGTTTGTTGTTCCACTTATTTATACACTCATTGGTTGATTCTTGTATTGTTCTGACTGGGGACTGAACTCACAACCTTGGAGTATCTGGATGACACTCTAATGACCTGAGCTACCTGCCAGGCTCTATTTATTATTAATTAGTGACTCTGGTTGAGAACCTTGAATTAAATTAGTTGATGAAAAATTAAAATAAAAAGGTTATGGAAAATATACTACCTTTATTCCTGTACTTGGTTGAATGTAGTGGGAAAATTTGGATGTTTTACAATAGCTATTCTTATGTGATGCTTCCTAGGTCTGAACAAATGAATGATGGTTCATTTGTGATGGTCCAATGGTTCCAGAGCTTTATGACTTTTGATAGTCTAACTTGATCTGTCAGGGGAGGGGTCATAGTATACAAAATCTCCGCTCCAAATTCTCAATGGCAGGAGAGGCTATTCTGTTTCAAAATGTTCAACTATGGGGAACTTGGGGCCTGCTTGTTTTTATTAGTGATTTCCCATAAACCCAGAGAACTATACACATATTACCAATCTTGGGAACATTAACATTATTTGGATATTATGTCGAAAGTATTCAAATATGCATCATATGTTTATATTTCAAAATAAAAGCTAGTAAAACATAACGAGTAAAATTTCAAATTTCTGTTTTCCAAGTGATTGTGGGGCATGTAAACATGGGGGTGGAATTCTTTATCACAGGTTTTACTCCTCCCATTCTCACATGCTGAACATGTACTTGTTCTGGTGCCCAAGTACAAATATCTGATTATTGGAGAGAGGAGAGCTTTCAATAGGCAGGAGGTGATTCTGTTATTAGCTTTTTGACCATATCTTCTGCCTTGCAATTCCATTTTGGGAATGCTACACCACGAAGGCTCTCTTTTAAAAAAGAAAAACATCAGAACCAAGTGCAATTATTCTTGCATTTTTGAAATATCATTTCTGAACATCACTCTGCCTAATGTTGAACTTTGGGAGATGACGTTGTACAACATACAATGACAACAACAAGAAAGACCCTGAAAAACCATCAGATTTTCCCTTTGAGGGAATATGGTGTGAGATATGAGAAGGGGATTTTTCTAAATTACCCTCACAAATTTTAAGACAAGCAAGATGCCAGCAATCGATGTCTTTCTCTAGGGGTTGCAATTTCAATCAACTTTAGACACCATTGCCTACCTTCCCACATTTATTATGGCAGAGACAACAGAAAGCAACTATATATATTCGCCCAGCAAGATGTCACACCATAAATTACTCATAAGTGACTCTGAATATAGAAATTATATCTAGCATGTTGAATTAGCCCAAAATTTTAATCCCAGAGAAATAGCATTTGGATAACCTTTCCTCAAATCTAGCACTCTATGATGCTTATGAAAGGCATGCATAATCCTTTGCTAGGTAAATTTCCCCACATAGATGACAGTTTAATCTCTTCCTCACAGGTGAGAGGGTGTAAGATGCAAGCACCTGCCGTCTTGACTAATACATGTGTGAGTGCTAACAGTCTCAAGAATAATTCTGTACTGCAGCACTGCTCTTCTAAGAAAGCATCGAAATGTGCTTGAATGAAAAGCATTTATTTCATAGTTAAAATCACATGCTAAAATTCTGAGCTATGCAGCACTTTCATGTGCATCCAATTGCTAATCAAAAGTTCTTTTAACTATAAAAAGTCATTGATAGAGTCAAATGGGCTTTGGATTTTGTTTTGTATCAGCTATTTAATCTTTGGGGGACAGTTTGCTCTCAAGTAAACATTTGCAAAATAAAAACCATATACATGGAAGAATGAATAGCATTATAATTACTAGTGTTATTATTGTTATTATGGTTTTAATCCTGTGATAGTGGTTTTGTACCTAGAAAAATCAACAATGGAGAACATGCTTTTGTTTCTTTTTTCCACTGCATTATCTAAAGTAAGATTTTTTTCCCCAAATTTTTATTTTATTTTGTTTTGCAAAGTATTTAAGACCTTGTATACTTTAATCATTTTTTCTCTAATAATTCTGGGCTTTAGAAGAATGTGTACTTTGCATAAGTGTTATTTATAGCAATAGAAAAGCCACAGACTTTATCATTGCTTCATTGTTTGTTAAGGTGATCAGATAGTACAGCCAAATATTCACTTTAATTTAATTATTGAAGAAAAAACAAAGTAAAACAAATTCAAAACAGAGATACAAAGCATTAACTGGACAAGGATACATGCATTACCCAACTAAAAAAGCTAATGCAAAGCATTAACAAATAAAATACCAAAGGCTCTTTTTCCTGAGCCATGTTTGTTTGTTCAAATAATACAACATTTTAAAGCTGGTGGTTTCCAATATAAAAAGAAAATGTGAGTACATGTATTTTGTACTATATGTAAAGAAAGGTAGATTGCTTAGACTGATGGTTCCTTGATTTCTCATCCCCAAACCCTTGCTTCATGAATGTAATAATTAGGTGTCTTGGGTTTTTAAAATTCTACTTAATTTCTCCTAAGGGTCAATTCAATTCAAAAATACATTTAGAGGGAACTTAACTATGTTCAAAGGATTCTAATCCATATACATTAAAGTTTTGACATATGCTAATATTAGGATCTTGGGTCACTGCTTAGGCAAATACCATAATAGTAAAAAAAAAAAGTTTCCTTGAAAAACCACTTAAATTACCCATAAAATATAAATATTGTGTTTTATTGAAGATTGAGATGTGTAACCACAACCAGAGAGCAGGTCTTTGAAGAGGTAATAAAACAAGAGTCATTATCTTTGATTTGAATTTGGTTACAACATTCAGTGGTTTCATGCATGAAGTCTAATTAAAACCAAAACAAAATAATTGTACTCTTATTTATTCCCCCAAATTCATGCTAGTGCATTCAATTTCTAGCCACTGTTTTAAATTGTAATAACCTAATTTCAGTAGGGAGATATTCTCTAGGAGCTCTGATTGTGAATGTTTGAAACTATTCATGTTCAAAACCTCTGTGTCCCATAAACTTTTTCTAAAACAAATTAGAATAAGTACATGCTAATTATTCCATATGAGGTGTAAGGCTATCTAATCACTAACTGGAAAATGTCATGGTCTGAAGCCCCTCCACGTCTTTGCTTTGCTTTTTCTCTTTCTTCTCATTTAGATGTTTGCTTAAAAAGGTATAGATCATTCTTAAATGTGATGTCAGCTCAACTATTGATGTCATCTTGGGACTTTGAAAATTATCACTGTTAGTTCTGGTAATAAAAAAATCTAGGAATGCAACAGACTTCTAGGTGAAAATCCATATTAAATCTGTCTTTACTGAGTTTGTTTTAAGAAGGTGCAGTACTGCATATGAAATGTAGGGTTGTGGGATCCATATAATCCAACTTACATCAAAACTAAAAAAAATAATCATCTCCCATGGTTTCCAGAAAATACTAATAATAATATCCTGTCTAGGGAACATTATAACAATATGTGAACAAAATTCTTCTAAGAATACATTACCATGCAAGTTTTAAATTTTTCAAGATGAAGATTCTGCTTACGTTCAGTCCCTAAGTTTTTTAAAACTTTTTTGAGAAGCTAATAATTTGAGATATGCATTTGCTGACTAAGGGATTTCAAGCTGCAGAAATGCTGGGCTGCCAAATCTCCAATCCTTCTTGCTCTTGCATTAATTAATGCAAACCGATGCGGTGAGTTAAATAGGGCTCCGCTGGCAGTTGCATAAAGTACAGTGTGCTTGCTGTCTCTTCCATAATGGAAAAGCTGAATGTAGGAACTCAGAAAGCGAGATGTTATAAATATCTCCTTCACCATCCCTTGCAAACAGATTCAAGTCTTAGTGACAGAAAAGACAGTACCTTCAGATAGAAAAATCATCTTGCTGTTAAAAAGAAATGCAATGTCCACTTTGGACTCGCCTTCTCAAAATTATCTTAAGAGATGTGGACAGGAGTCAGAATGGAATAATGAGAATCGTTAGGCAGGGGAAAATCTGCTATTCTTCTGCTATAGTAAGTAATTATGTCCAACACCCATATCAACTGATAGTTGCCTTCTACTTTAGCTGAAAGGATAGAAATTGCAGTTTGGACTTTAGTGTATACAGCCTCGAGATGTTTTTGCTTGATAAGAATGAAAACTAACTTAACTGTGCGTATGCAATACATGTGACAATGTAATATTTGGTAACTGTTTTTAGGGTTGTATTCTTGAGGTATAGAGAATGAGTGGAATCAGACTAGAAACATAATTAAATTTGAAAAATAGAACACAAAATATTTGTCTCTGCATGTTCTGCATGTTCTCTGAGATTGTTCCTTTTACTCAGTAGTTCCTGTGTTCTCTGTAACAGATTCAGATGCTATAAGAATACTTTTGATGCCTCTAGTCTTCTAAATGTGTCAAGGTCCTGATTGATTGTATCTAAAAATTTTGCAGGTGGATAACATTCTTTGCATTACCCCTGACACCCTTGAGTTAGGAACATTACTTACATCTCATCATCAGAGTGGCTCTGGGTTTACAGAAATTCCAGAAACCACCAGGCCCTATGTCTGGTGGGGAGACAGTAACACGATTGAGAGTTCTGATTTGTCAACGTATTTTCTAATACACATTTAACTTCATTCAGTTCTAATCACTGATAATTTTGTAAATACCAGTTCTACAATAGGCATTGTGCTAAGAGGATAAAACAATGATTGGACTGGACCTGTGTATGCCATGACACTATCTTATTTTAAATAATGACTTAGAAGATTAGGTTAGGTAGAGAGGATAGTTGATTCCCAAAGGGTAAACCATTTCTCAGTCAAAAATCCTTTAATGAGGAATTACTGAAGACTATGGTAAATGAATATAAAAGTTCCAAATCTGTACATTAAGACAAAAGAAAAAAATATTGCCAGAGGCAGTGTGCAAAGAAATTACATCTGGGTATGATGAAGAGAATCCTAACAGGTAAAGGTTCATTCAATGTGTGAGCTCTTAAGAGGAACTATTATTTGATTAAGGAAGCTATTTATTTAAATAGAGTGTGCTATAGGACTAGTTTAATCCAGGCCCTGAAGGCTATTTTAATGGGTCTGAGAATTGCTTCTGCAAAACATATCTGATATTTTGATCACTGCAATTTCAATCACAGAGGATTGACCATTGTACTGCAAGCCATATTAAGCTTCTGGCCAAGTTGAGAGGTTATGCACAGAGAAATTAAGATGATAAGATTTGGCTTTAGTTCTAGGTAGTCTTTCTTTTGTTTTTCCTTTCATAAGATGTTAGGGGAACTAACTTATTGGAGAATTCAAGCATCTCATAAGTGATGGGAAAATAATATTTGATTTAAGTGAACCTACTAAGAAATCCACATCAATAGGGAAAAAAATAAAAATCAGAAATCTTTAGATGTAGATGCTACCTCTGATGTAAACTCGATTGGGACTACTATGGACTAACCTACAAATTACTAAACCTGGTTCTGACAAATATACGATTATTGGAAATTGTTTTAATCACAAGATCTTAGAGTACATTTTTAGAGCTAAAAGGACATTGAAAGATTGCATAATACTCAAAGAAGATTGGCTATCCACAGCACTTAAACTGTTCAAAAATGAGACTGTACGGTACCTTGACTTGTCTCATGTGCCCTATTCTAGCTGTTGCGGTTGTTGATGTTCTCTGCCCTTTTCAGTTGCTGTCCAGGTTCTATCAGTTGTTAACAATTTTAAATGTCATTCTGGTAATGAGAGATTCCATTTGTCTTTAAAACTGACAGTTTGAACATTTATTTAATGTAAAAAAAATGCACTGGAAAGATAAACACTATATTTTAAGAACATTTACATTTCCAGAGGGAGGCTGGATTGTGGGAGAGAATGGAATGGGAGAAGTCATGTTGGTTATACATACTGACTTACTGCTTTGACTATTTGAAACAAGAATGTTCATCCACATACTGAGTAACTAAAAATTAAAATATATTTTATACAAGAAAGTCTATGAATAAGAACTATGCAGAATTATACATTATAGAAGTCACCCCTAGATATTAAATAGTGTATGGTTATTTTCTATAAGGAAGCGAGGAACAAAAGCTTCAAACATTTGACATGCAGGTCTACTTGGTGATCAGTGACTTTAATTTGTGTTTTCTATGAAACAGTAACAGTAGACACAGCTTCTTTTCCAAAGGAAGGCTCATGATTCATTATATATATATATATAATGTGAGGAGACAGTGATGCCCATGGGAAGGTTTTTGAAAGTTATTGCTCATTCTCCTTTTACATATCATAATAAAAAATAATATAGTTACTGGTTAAGATCGTTTCATATAACTCTGGATGAAGAATGAGGTAGGACACTCTGACTTTTTTAAAGGTGTACAAATAAGTTTTTAAAAAATTGAACATGTAATCAAAACCTTTTTTCAGATTCCCTGAGGACCCACATCGATGATATTTTACATCCCATGCTCCTTAAGGGTAAGACTAAAAGCATAGATAAGCTCATTTTAGAAAATAGATATTTGTACCTATTTTGGGTAATCTTCAGATAAAACAATAGAAATTATCATTTTCTTAGTAATTGATAGGATGTTACCTTGTAAGAACTTATGCTATTTTAGAATATACCCCAACAGCAGGCAGAAACACACATTCATTCTCTTTATCTGGATATGAAGGTGTGGAGGTCCAAATGTATAAGTAATCTTTATTATGTGTTTTTTTTTTTTTTAAACTTAATGCCATCACATAGTATATAACCTTTTGGGATTGGCCTTTTACACTCAGCCTAATTTTCTGCTTCTGGTTTTCAGCCTAAATTTTTTTTCCCTGGACCTGTATTTTAAATGTCCTCCTTTATTTATTTATTTCTAAACGTGCCGTAGCTTTACATTTTGGATTTATGGCTATGATCCATTCTGAGTAAATGTTTTACAAGATGTCAGAAAATGAACCTTTGTTAAAAAGTCAGTTAGCATATTTGTGTGAGGCTATTCCTAAGTTTTCTATTCTCTTTCATTGATCTATACATCTATTCATTTGCCAATATCACCACAGTTTTGATTACCTCAGATATATAATAATTATCGAAATCAGGTCAATTGTTTCCTTTTATTTTTTTCTTATTTTTCAAACTTGTTTAAACTGTTCTTTGCTTTTTCATATAAATTTAAAAATATTCATATCTATATTGGCAAAATATTGTAGGAATTTTGTTAATCTCATAGGCTATCAATTTTTGGAGAATTGACATTTTTTACTCATGTAAGTCTTTCTATCCATGAGTTTGCTACGCCTATCCATTTTCTTATGAGTTTTATTTTTTTTCATTAGTGTTCTGAAGTTTTTTACATATGAATCTTGTACATATTTTGTTGGATTCCTACCTAAGTATTTCATTCTTTAAAACAATTATATATAACATTGTATTTTAAATTTTGGTATCTATTTGCTTATTGCTAGTATATAAAAATATATTGACTTTTGTATGTTTATCTTGTGTCAGACAAATTTCCAGAACTCATTAGTTTGACAAAAGAAAAATATTACAGCAATATTATGTTTTCCTTTTAGAAAGTGCTATATAAATAGAGTTAAAGCACAGACCACTTCTGCTAACTTGGAACTCATTGATTATTTAAAACCACCTGATGTCAGAATGGAAATGCTCACCGAGAACATAAAATAACAGTAAAGTATCTTACAGATGTCAGACAACTCACTGTTAGGTGGGAAGGCAAGAATTAAATATGCAGGTGAAATAAATATATAGAACAATAATGTCAAGTATTATAAGTTCAGATTCAGAAAGAAGATGGAATTGAATTTCTTTAATAATATGGGAAAGCTGCAGAGAAGGAAGAAGTATATAAATTGTTTGCATAAGAACATATATCAGATAATATATGATATAACAATACCATATGTTACTATAGAACTGAAACATATAGATATAATATGAATTTAACTACTCAGTTTTCTTATTAGACTTCCCAGGTCACAGTAAGAATATTAAAAAAATCCTTACTAAGAAACTGATAAACTCTATATTGACAAGAATACTGATAGGTATTTAAGCAATAAAATGCTTAAAATATTTAATTTATTTTTAAACTAAACATTGTTGAGATGAATTTTGGTCTTCCTTCTAAAAAATTTATTATTGTTAAATAATTGTTTTAGTAATTGCATTTTGAGAACCTGTCAAAGCTTGAAATTATACTATGAGAGTAGAATGAGTCAAAAATTTTAATTCGTAAAATCCCATGCTTGAGGCTCAATGCTACTTTTTAAAGAGATAATTGTAGAAAGGCAATAACATTCCTGAGATGCTTTTTCCACCCGCAATTGTCCCTTCACCATTTTATTACAAATGAAAATACTAAGAACATGGGCTGTCAAAGCTTCAGTGAAACAATACCCAACTTTTAAGTATTGTCTCTGTATGTGTACTTATATGTGTTAATTCTCCAAAGTGCAAAACTTTTCTGATCTTCTCTATATGACATAAATATAATTTTGTTTTTCATTTTTATCATTTAAAATCAGTTTTAAAAACAAAAATTTCTTATGACATTTAAAATAATTGCATGGGTATGGCTTTTTTCACTACATTATTATAATAGGGCATATTGGACAGGATAACTGTATTTTGTGAGAATAGAAATGAGAGGGAGTAACAAATTTAGAAACTGTGTTTAAAGGGAACAAAAAGCCAAAGGCAAAAAAGGTTATACCAGGTTATTTCTGTATTCCTATATTATCTTCTCTCATAATTTTCTTCTTTTTTATGGTATATCAAAAGAGTTTACATAAGAATTGTGATACTAATAATTACAGTCAGAAGTCCCCAAGTCCAGTTCTTGCTCTGTTCCCAGCTTGTTTTGAGACCTTTGGTTCATCATTAAACAGCACATAGTGTCAGCTTTCTCCTAAGCATGATGAGTATTATTGTTGCATTCGTTTACTATGCACTTTTGTTTCTTGGGACTATTACATCATTTATAAATTTTATTTACTTTCAGTAAAAATACCTTTTTATCCAGTCATTGGGTTGTAAATTAAGCTCTTGGAGGATAAGACAGTTACATAACCAAAACTTGTAAATATCTAGTATTCAAATCAACATACCTGGACACTATCTTTCATATTGGAAGTTGGCAATCACTGTCTCACTGACTTATCTTAAGAATCATATATGTGAAAATTTATGCTTTAAAACTAGAGGTCTATAATGGCTCCTAATTCCAAATGTAATGTGTTTTGGCTTAAACATGAGGAACACACTTACAGGCAAGGCATTGTGAAGCTGGAGAATCTTCTAGGCAAGTATGTGGGAACCACAGAGCAGCAACAGGGAGAACTAGGCATTTTGTCCTTAGTAAGTGCTGGGCCCCTAGTAGGTCTGGGTCTGGGGGATGGTGATCTGACCATGTGCAGTGCTCAGAACTCGGCATCTTGCAAATAATCAACTGAGTTAACTCAATTTTTTTCAAGTTATGGATTACTTTTTAAATTTAATCTACTAAAGCATTGGTCAATGTTATTCTATTGAGCATAGAGGTTCTGGAATAACCATCCATTTTTTTCAGACTCAAATTTAAGGAATGAGTTTTCATCATTTATTTTTGAACTCCAGCATCATAGCTGCCAAGAGTAGTACACACAAGATCCTAACTTTAAGATGTGAAAAACTTTGTGCCTTGAAATGTATTCTATAATTACCCTATGTCAAAGGACTCAAGTTGCTACATCTAACTTTCGTAAATATAGGGATTAATGAAGTTTCATATTTTGCTATTGATCAACGTCAAAGACATATGCAAAAAAGTGTATGAGCCCATTCCTTCAGCTTGAGGAAATAGCTGCATTTTAAATATTTTCAGTCATTTTGTTTTGTTTATCACATAACTATAACCTTATAAATAGTACTACATCCTCAGAAGGTATTGCAGTCATGAACATTTTTGACATTTAAAGGCATATGCACATACGCATGCCATTCAAACACTCAAAGGAAGATTTTTATTAAATATTTACTACATGGAAGTTATTCATATTAAGAATTAGAACTTTCATTTTTGTATTTAAGCCCATGAATCTTTTAGCTCACATGCTGAATAAATTCTATCAAAACATTCTTTAGGTACCAGATAAGAAGTCAACTTTGACTACTTCTCAGATGGTTAATAACTATTTTCTTATATCTTTAAATAAGCTGTTTATCACAAATAATAATATAAGGAAACACATGTACCCACTATCAGCAAGCCACGATTGGTACTTAAAATTCTAATTTATACTTTTCTTATCCCATTTTCCTTTATTCCTTTCAGGGATACCACCGCCTTTAATTCTGTTTTTATCATTCTCTTGATTTTTAAAAAGGTTTTATTATTATCTGTATGACCCTTACGATTATACTGTTCAGTTTCACTGGTTTTGATCTTTATGTAAATGATACCATGCTAAGGCAGCTTCCTGTAACTTGATTTTTCCCTCATTCAAACTTACCTTTGTGAGTTCTTCCACTTGATTCATATAGATAAATTAGATTAAATTTAATTGTTGAATATGTACTATATTTATCCACTAAATGGCTGATATTTAGTTAGCCACTTTAATATTTTCCTCATGAAACACAATTCACTATAAATATTCATATATATATATATATATATATATATATATATATATATATATATCTCCCAACACACTGATCAATGGTTTTCTGGATTTATCTAAATTATATAAATTAGTCATGCAAATTAAATATGAATTGTTTATTTGAAATCAGAAACCAGACCACGATGGTTATTTCAAAACTTTTTATTCAAATTTTTACTGGAAACTGTAATCATTTAAGTAAGGCAAGAAAAGAAAATCATAAAAATCAGAAAGGAGGAGGAAGAAAATTCCCTGTATTCAGAATTGTGTACATAGGAAATTCCAGTGACCTCTCATACACTGCTCAAAGGAAGGTAAAATGATACAACCACAATGGAAAATATTTAGCAGTGTCTCAAAACTTGAACACATCTTGCCATGTGACTGAGACAAGTGACTTCTTGATATTTAGTCAAGAAAATTAAAAGCATATATCCATACAAAACAAAGACTATATAAAAATATTTATTGCAGCTTTATTTGCAAATGCTCAAAACTATAAACAATTCAACCGTCTACAAATTGTAGCTGTTTTTACAGTGGGATGATTGATATTCAGCAATTGAGAAGTAACTGTTGATGCACAACACAGAAGAGGCTCAAAATAATTACACAGGGAAAGAAGCCAAGCAAAAGAGTACATACTATATGAATCATTAATGCAAAACTAGAGTAAAAAACAATCTAGTTTAGAATGACCAAGTACAAAGGACTTATCACCTGCAGACAGAGAAAAAGGAAGGGACAAATTTAGAAAAGGACACAAAGAACATTTTTGAAGTCATGGAAATATTTTATATCTGGATTTTGGTGATGATTTTACAAGCATACACATATTCCAAAACTGATCAAATTACACAACTTAAATATCTGCTATATTTCAATTATATTTCAAAAAGTCTTTTAGAAGTTTATAATTCATCACCCATATGAATGACATGAGTATTTTCAGACCAGTGAATTGTAAAGAATAAAATTGTTTTTTCTATTGTACCAAATTCATGCTTTTATTCTACAACCAAAATATTTTATACCTATAACCCTGAATTATATTTGTGAGTTTTCATAAGTCTCAGCCATATTTTTTGTACAATTAGTTGATAGCAAGTAATTAAATTTAATAATACATTACTTATGCATTCAGTAATTATTTATTAAGCACCTACTTTATACCAGTGCTTTAATCACTGGGACACATCAAAAAATAAAATTTCATCTTAAAAAGAGAGAGAGAATCAATAAGATATTTCATACTAAAATATGTGAAGTACAATATTATGCAAAGTTGTTGAATGAATGAATGAGTCAATGAATAAATATAAATTTGCCTTGCAAGTCAAAACATGCCTTATATTTATGTGTGCAGTAGAATTGCTTCCAACTTAAAGTAATAGGAAACCTAACGGTCCTTTAAAAAAGGAGTGTTTACTTTTGTCATAAAAGGTAAATATTGAAGTGAGGCAATTGCTCTTTGTTCTAGCTACTCAGTGTTCCATCTATTATTCAAGCTCTTTTTTATCTTTCACCTTTATCATTTTTATTATTTTATTGTATTTGTATTTTGTTTGATCCCATTCCTAATACCTCATTGTTATGATGTAACTGCTGTACCATCAGGCATTCAGCATGAGGTTTAAAATTATCAGCATATAATTCTCTTTTCTCTTTCTCAACTCCAAAATAACTAAAGATATAGACACATAAACGAAGCAAGAGTTAAATGTCATCTTTGTTTCTGATAATACTTGTTGACATGTCTCGGTACATTGTCCAAATGAATTCTCTAAAATGTACTCTTTCAATTACACACACAAAACGTGTGTCATGAGCAGCAGCTAGAGTTTTGAAAACCTTCCTTTCAAGTGATATTTGGAATACTATGGAATATGTACCATCTGAAAGAGTAGAGAACAGCTTTGTCCTGAGGACAGATTTGCTAAAGGTCAAGCTACACGTGATTTTACCACTTGATCTTGCCACAAATTTTATGCAGCATCTGTTCTTACTGCAGATATTTCCAAAACTGAAGAATGTTCAAGATCCCATGACCCAAGTTCTGGAGCTCTTTGCAGCAGAGCGTGGACCTACTGCAGAACCTTTTCCTGCCCCAGGTAATTTAAGAAGAAAAGATTCCACGTCACTGAGTCCATGGGCAGAAACAGTGTGACTAGAAGTGGAATGTAATTTCTCCAGGACCATTAAAGTCCTAGCAGGTGCCACACTAGCTCATTCCTGTTGGGGCATGCGTTCTGTGGTAATTTGTCTTCTAGTTTGGAGGGAACATCCCTGACCGCCCGGCTCCAGAAGTGTCATTGGTTTTTAAAGAGACAGGTTCCTGAATCTTTGTAGAGTTAATCTCCCACCCTGTGGAACACATGTGTCTCACCAAGGGCAACTGCATGCTAGCCACCTCTTCCTTGTCCTGCCGAATACAAATGAAGTCACTTACATAACGGATCAATGTAATGGTCTCTGGGGTATCCAGGAGGTCCAGATCTCTTCAGATTATATATATTTTAAAAAGGTGCAGGAGAGTTAACATTCCTGAGGTAAAACCAAATAAATATTGTCTGTCTTACATGAGGAAAACCTGCTTCTGATCCTCTTTTGTAATTGGAGCTGAACACACTTAACAAATCAATGTCTACCTACCATGTTCCTATACTGTAACAATCTGCTCTAACATTCATGCCACACCTACCATAGCAGTTGTGACAGGGACAACTACTTGGCTGAGCCTATAGTCATCTACCACACTTCTCTGGAATTCAGCCAGTGTCTGCAGAGGCCAGACAGGCAAAGTGGATATACAACAGGGACTATCACCTCTCTATACTTTAGTTCTTAAATGTTGGCAATAATCTCTGTTGTTCCCATGCCCTATGATGCAATGTAATTTTAAATTTACTATAGTCATTGGGGGGAAGGGACTCATTTTAAGACCTCCTATAGATCTTCCTTAGCATGCTAACCCTTATATACAATCAAGAGATCCAATGTGATGATCATCCAAGCATATCAGTTTCAAGTATGTACTCAAGGATTGGGGAAATGACCAGTAGGTGAGTCCATGTATCTACTAGACGCTATGAACCAGACTTTAACTAGAATCTCGTGTATTACATTACGCCCTCAAGATTCCATTCCAATGGAAGGCTATAGAATAGCTTTGAGTCTTTAAGATATCAGACTTTGTGTCCATTAACCCTCAAAATATCTGCGTAGTCCCTCTTCCATAGTGTATAACTACCAGAATCAATGACCACAGATCCTTTTTAGAAGAAACTGGTAGATTTTTTTTCTTTTATTAATATAGCTTATTCTTCAGTCACAGGACTCTGGATCAGAAAATGGAATAAGTTCTGGAATTTCTTTTTATTGAGGTAGCTTCCATAACTCCTAATTTTACATCTTTGCTTTGTATTTCTTTATTCCTCCCTTCTTTTCTCCCTTCCTTCCTTCCTTCTTTCCTTCCTTCCTTCCTTCCTTCCTTCCTTTTTCCCTTCCTTCCTCCCTCCCTCCCTCTTTTTCTCCCTTCCTCTCTCCCCTCCTTTCTTCCTTCTTTCCTTTTGTTGTAGATGTTAAGCGGCACCTTTACTGGTTGCCCGTTTATTTTGTCTCTAGGAATGACAGCTCCTCAACCCTCTGTGAGACAAACCTCCTTAGCTGTCCCTCTGATTTCACTGGTTGTAGCCTTTTGGCTTCCAGAGGTTAAGTGCTGTCACAAGACCCTTATTTCTTCAAAGGCTTATTCTTTCCACGGATATTAAAAACCTTAGTTCTGTGACCACCTCTCTTGCAATTAGCTGTAGTCATGAGGTCATACAAGATTGACAAAGTCTTTAACTAATATGAGACCGAAAACTTGCCTCAAGAGTTACCAAAAACCAACTCACTCATATTAACTCAAGATAGTGCCATGTATATGTATTTCAAAAATGTTTTCATTAAAATAAATTTTAGTTGCAAAATCACAACTTTTTATAATTTTTTTGATTTTAATGAAATATTGATTATATAGGAGAAATCTTTTGTAAGTTTAAAAGTTTTCTCAGAAGTGACATAGGAATAGACTATCTGGAACAAATTTGATTAACCTGAAAGTATGTACAGGGTGGGCAAAAGTCAGTTTACAGTTGTGAGTACACAAACACAGAGTTTATTATTGTATTATTATTGTAATTATTGTGTCATTTATTTTTTCAACTGCTAAGTAAACCTACTTTTGCTCCAACCCCCATAAAGTTCTATACAGATGGATATTTTGTACTGTAATACTTTTATATTTAAATTAGAAAACATAAAATTACCACACTAAACCTATGATTTCATTGATATTAACTCTAGTTTTAAGTAAATATGCCTAAGCATGTTTTAAAAACAGCAACATACCATTACGCAACTACAAGTTTGATAAAATGAAACAACAATAATTTAAAGAAAATTATAAGGTAAACGATATACATACAAAGAATTATTTGTTAAATATATGGTTAACCTAAGAATCCATAATTTTGTTTCTGGTTATGTATTGCCTCTTTTCAAAATGTAATTATTTTTTTCATTAAAGTCATACTCAGAAAAAATCTTGCTAGCAGGTCTGTACATAATAACTCAAAACTAAAAATAACTTAAATGGGTTATGTAGACAATGGGATTTAACAGCACAATAAAAAATAACAAACTATTCTATTCATTAGAGTATGGATTATTTTTGTAGATATATTGTTGAAGAAAAAGAAACCAGGCCCCAAAAAGCACATATTGAATGAATCCATTTACATAAAGCTCAAAGGAGGCAGAAATAAACTATGGTGTCAGAATTTAAGAGCAGTAAGGAAATTGACTCAGTGGGGAAACCAGGAAACCCAACAGGGATGGAAATCTCTTCTCTGATTTGGGTGGTAGTTACACCAGCCCATACATATTAAACTCACTGAGTTGTGTATTTGGACATTTTTACTGTATAAAATTACACTTCAATAAAAAATTAAACAGAAAGCTCTGATGATGATGATATGATGATGATGATGATAATTATGACAACAGTAATAGAACAGCTCGCTAATTGGGGAGAAAAAGAATAATTCAACCTATATTCTCACTTTATAAGTAATAAAACTGAAAATTAAAGAAGTTTAAGTGGCTTGTATAAATGCATGCTGTAAAGAATGCAAAGTTCCTGTCTTTTAATTCTCTCCATTTCCATGATAGGAGTTTTCCTTCAGTCATTTTGCACCATATATTTAGATTCAGAGGAAACAATAGAATAGTCACAAACAACCTAGTTTTCAGTTGGCTGTAAAAAGAAGGATGGCAAAAGTCAAAATTTGTGTCTTCCTTCACTGAATAAGAACACAAAGCATAATAATTCTGCATGTTGATTGCTGAGTTTCTTTGTTTGAAAGGGTTCTGGTCAGTAATGAACTGCATACATGTTACAGGAAAGAGGTATTTAAGGAAGGCTGAAAACCTGAGAGCCCTGAAGTGTGTCCCCCGGAAAATAGGGAGAAATTAATTGCTTTTTTGTTGCATTTTTATACTTGGCTGCACTGGCTTCAAGTTTAACCCCAGTCTTCCTGGATTTATATCAATGCTGTGCTAACTGATCTGCTCTAAAACTCAAAATTCGCTATTTTAGAAGACCAAGCTCCTATTTAAACATAATTAGGGAATGGGCTGGACACAGCCCTCAAGCACTAAAAATCCAGCATGCCATAAATGTCCAGCATCAGAGAAATTCAACAAGGCAGTTACTCTGATGTGCTACCTAATTGGAAGAAAATTGGCAAAGAAGAATAATTTTGGTGACCTCCAAAGACAAAGGAGGAATGTAGAAAAAACATTGAGCATATTGCATCCCCCTTCTTTTCACATTTAACAGAAGGGCTCTGAACATTTAGAAGCTCTAAGATTACTTCATAGTTAATTTAACACCTTGATAATATACTTCTCCTTTCAAATTATACTTTGTTGCTCTTTTACAACCTGCTTCCCTCAGATAATCAATTAGGTTGGCAATGGCAACAGATGTTAAGCTTGGAGTTTCATTCATACTGACTTCTCTCCAAAGTATCCAAACTCTTAAATAATTTTTATTTAATATGAAATCTAACAAAAAGACACAGGTGTGGTTTAATAGCAATGTAATTCATTAAAAGTGCCTGCTTTCTTTAAGATTTGGAAGAAAAGGTTAAGTATATGCAGAAACTTATTTTGAGTACCGTGCATAACCACTACCAAGCCTGAGTATGCTGATTTTTACAAGTCTAAATACCTTTGTAAATATTATTCCTTATAAGACTAATTCTTAGAATTGTTCAACTGTCTAGTAATGCACTTATGACTTTGGATTTGCCATGCAGAGAAGAAAGAATCACAGGATTCTAAATTATGTTGGGAAGTCTTTTGACAAGTATGTCCCACATGGTCTCTACTATAGGGACTTTTTAACATATTAACCTTCATTTTGATATCAAGAGAGGCATCTTGTCAAAGTCTTTATCTGTCTTCTATATCTATATTCATTAAAACTTTGATTAATAGGAAGTTAAGATCCAAAAGCCCCAATTAACTAATTTTTCTGTGTTCCACTTTTGAGAGAAAAGTAATTTGTTAGAAGGAAAAAAAAAGATAATTTTGTGGATTTATTATAAAACCTTAATTTTCATTGTCTTTTTCAAATCAGTGAGTTTTTCTCTTTACCAGACCTTCTATATATATATCAGGTATTGTTGAAGATAAAGGGAATTTGAAGATCACTGCCTTCAAAATGCTCAAGTCCAGCAACAACAATGGGTATGTACAAATTACATAGTTAAAGGCAAGAAGGTTGATTAATTCTACATGGAAAAGAAGAAGGAATGTGTTAAAAAGGTTAAATTAAAAAACCAGTTTTTCTAATATTTCTTGTTCTTCTCTAATTATGTTACTTTAAGATGATTCTGAAACTTTGCAAGATCATAAATCACCAAAGATTAAATGATGCTTACCTTGTACAATGAAACAAAAGCATCTTCAAAAATAATTCTATACCATTAATGCCTAACACAGATAAGAACACCAGTACTTATCTAACAGGAAAATTGATCAACTACAACTTTAAATTTATAAATTTGTGAAAGGTTATCTCTCATATAGTCAAAACAATACCTCTTATTTATGCAGTCCTCTGACTGAGCAAGCAAATTTATGGAACATAATTATAAATCAACATTTTTTTTTTACTACACTTTAAATTCATTCCTGGGGCAATGTTTTTCCATGTTAATGATTAAAATGAAAAGTTAGTCTTTTTCTTTAATTTTCAAGTAATCAAAAGTTCTCTGGGCAGTAATTTATGTTTATTCCAGTACATATTAATAAAAGAATAAAATCTTAGAGTGCATTGCAAGCTACTCGTAATCTCTATTCTAAGAAGAGAGTAGGACTATAGTTGGAGAGAGAATGGGTGGGTTAGGCTCCTTTCCTCTCTCCACTTTTACTTCTTTCTCTTCTTCTTCGTTATGCTACCAACCACTATATAGGGCCTTGGGTTGAGGATTAGGAAAACAAAAAAGGAAAAGAGTTTAGGAAACAGGAAAGGAACGACTGGGCTGACAGTCACCTAACTGTTTATTTGGCTGCAGAAAACTTTTAATGCTGACATTTCCTTCCAATGGTGTTATATTGAATTCCTTGGAAATTCACTCACATGCCTAATTGCAGAACATTTCACACATCCATTCTCTTAAAGAGATAAAGGACCTCTCTCTCCTGGATGATTTATGTATTCATCAACCATTAAGCATCTCAAAATCCCTCTGATTAGTTTATTCTTTGTTATGGAAAGACCAAGGATTAACCACCAAAAGGCATATTCTATTTTCATATGTAGAGTTGTTTTTTGGAAGATGCAACTTAGCTAGGTGTTACATTTTGGGACGTCCTCCTTGTACCTATGTGGAGCTATGGGATATGACAAAACCCAACACATATAATTTCTAGATCAAAGAGAATAACTAGATATGCCTTTGTTACCTTAGGTAGTTGAATAATTATTAATAAGAAAGGGGAACATTGAAATTAATAAACTGGGGGTCATGAACCTGCTTCACCAGGAAGCTACAGCTTCACACTCCAGGGAATCATAAGATTTCTCCACCAAGGGATTGAAACTCCTCCCTTCCCCACTCCAGTAGCAGATTGTTTGGGGGGAAGAGGGCACAGGAAGAGGTGCTTAACTAAAGAGTCCTGTCTGTCTAACTAGGGGGTGGACCTATCAAGAGCCCAGGAAAGCTTGGAGAGTTGATTGGTTCTTTTCAAGAAGCACCTGTCCCATCCCAAACCCAACTTGATATTACATAATACCAGGGGAACAAGGAAGTTCGCTCTCGCTTTCACCCACCCAATAATGCATTTTCCTTATTCGCTCACGTGTTCTCGCCCAGGAGCACATGAGCATATGGGTCTAGCAGCGACCAGGGTTTGCGGCATATGGCATAGGCCCCCAAAGCACTGAGCTTTAATATGAAGCAGGCACCCGGGACACTGGCGTTTGTCTCGGCCTTGCTGAGGACACAGTTGGACTTTTTCCATGGCAGGATGGAGAGAGATAGGAGGAAACCCAAAGGTCAGCTTCTGTTTCCACCCAAGTAAACAATGCCACACCACAGTCTCCTGTGTGTGGGTCCTTGGAATGCCTTTATCACGGTCCCCTGGAAGAGCCTCATTTCCATCAACAATGGTCAGCAAGCCAGCCAGGAGGAGGGAGAAGATGTGGGCGTGGATCCTGGTGAGAGCTTGAACCCCGCCTCCCTGGGCTGGGGATTTTATTCATGATTTCTCTTTCTTCCCTTTACTGGTGCCTGCGTGGGTTTTTCACTTTCTTTTTTTTTTTGGCTCTCTGTTGTTGCCATTTCAAACTCAAATTCAGAACATCCCCCACCCCCACCAACCTCGTGGGTGTGAACTTCATGGATGTGAACGGAGCAACCCCAGCCTCAGCCACATCCATTGCCCACGGGATGGAGGGCAGTGAGGGCAGGGCCTGCTTTTCTTTAGCCTGTCCTGGGGTCCTTCTATGCCCCCAGAGAATCAAAGCAGCCACTTGGGTCTTAGTACAGCTTCCAGGCTGGTGCCAGCGTTTTGGGTCCCTATGGGGCAGGAGGAGCTGGCGCGGAGGAGCGCAGAGTGTGGGGGATATGCACACACCCACCGATGTTGTGCGCTTTTCTCCTGGTCCATGAAACCTAGATTGCAACCCAGGGTTCCTTCTCCGTTTGCCGTTTGCGCACACCAGCCAAGCGCGCAGAAGCGGAGAAGTTTCTCGGTGGCAGCGCGCAGTGGAGCTGTTCGCCGTGTGGGCGCACAGCTCCAGTCTCCCGTCGCTCACCGCCCGCGTCATGATGGTTTACTGGGGTCCCAGGGGCAGCCAGCTCTCTCAACACCACGAACTGGGGAACCTTAGCGTGAGGCTTATTGAAGCTTACAGCCCAGCATTCCGCAGCACACATGTTCTGGTTCATCTACTGCTCCATTTTCTGGCTCCACACCTACTGCTGCCTGGGATTTTATTTCTGGCACACCAAGCCCCAAGCACACCCAGCTGCTTCATCCCCATCCTCAGTGGTGACCCAACCTGGCAGACAGAATGGGGGCTATCCCTCAGCCAATGCCGAGCCCAGCCAAGCTGTGAGCAATACTGGAACACACCTCCATTTCCCTTTTGCCTTGTCCTGCCACATCCCTGCCGGTCAGATGGCTGCAGGCTCCCTGCCTCCTGCAGCTCAGCGGTAGCAAAGGCCTGCCGTCTCCGTGGCTGAAGCCACACTTGGGTCAGCTGCCCAGAATGAGGATTGGGGATCCCCCGTCTTCTGGCAGTCACTTACGCCCCCAGCTGCATGGACTGACTACAGCTCTGCGTGTAATCGCAGCTGCAGCTGTAGCCACACAGCCTGAAGACCAGTAAATCTTCGCTTCTCCTACCAACAATCTGTTTGTCTGTGCCTCTAAGACACCAGGGTCCTAGTTCTCATTTATGCTCTTACAGGTATACCTAATAAGTATGAACGCCTCACTGGTCTAGGAGATTGACTAAATGTTGATTAGTCCCTCCCTAGAAAAGGCCAGTAGAATTGACCCCAGGGCCCAGGTTAACAGAGAATGCTCCCTCCCTTCTAGAGGAAGTTGCCTCCATTTACCAGGCCTCCTAAAGAATGGAAGATCCTACGACTTGTCTAAATGCTAAAAGCCAGTTAAAAGAGGTTTTCTACCCTAGACAGTGGAGATATTAGAGACTCCTCACGGGCAGATACCAGGGTAGAAACCCCCAGTATACAGTAATTAAGGCGAGAGGCCATCGGAATCACCTCTATGGAGTTAAAAAAACCCATCTAAATATCGCTTGAGCACCACTGACTGTTGATAAGGCTCCACACCTGGAAAATTGTATTGCTGTTTTGAGATGTTCTCAGCCTACCATGTGGTAAGGGTGAGATGCAGGCGTCAGGATGCTGAAGCCAGAAGGGGAAGGCCCAGTGCCAGACCTAGGCTCTGGTGACACAATAGAAGAGCCAGGGAAATTTGGGGATGCTCATATTTCCCCCCAGACACCCAATAGCACCCTCTTCTATGAGGATGAAAGTTTTCTCTCACTGAAGACAATAGGCAATAGAGCCTCCATCCACAGTACCTGATTTTTAGCTGTTATATAAAGTTTCACGGGTTTGAAGCCACCTCAAGAGAGCCCTCTTTAAGGGTACATACTTGACAACTGGGAGAACATTTTCTCTGGATTCCACAAGTAAAGGGCTTACCTATAATTGGCTCGGTGAAACCGAAGTCTGCCTTTGTAATGCAAATACCTGATCTCCAAGAACTCTTATCTGAACCATCTTTTGGAATGCAAGTTTCTGGAGGGAGCTATCTGAGCAAATCAATGTAATTTAGTTCACCTGCAACTTTTTAAATCAGTGTGTTTTGCTTTATAATAACTGTCTTGTGAAAGTATGTCTCTCAAAAGCACAAGTGTGTTTGCCAGTAGAGGAGCCTATGTTTCTAAAAGTTACAAAACACATTAACCAACCTAAGAATACTAATTGCTTATCTTTTCGTTGTCTAATGCACAGTTGGAGTTTGCTCCTCTCACTCAGTTAAAAAGGCAAGGATTTTCCTTTTGCTTTGTATTTTTCTCCCTACCTGGTCCCTCCAGAAATTGTCAGTTCCTAATGACTGAGTCAGGGCAATACACTTCTTTGCCTGAATTCAATAAGAAAAACTTCCAATTGTGGTTTTATGCACCAAGAATTTGACTGAAACATCTAGTCGGAAAGAGACATGCTTAGACTCTGGATATCACCAGAAAGCCTCAAGGAACTGAGATTTACTTTCAAAGCTAATAAAAGCCCACTGCAGAAATGGCCTGTTACCTTGTGTGGTCACGTAGTTCATGGCAGTCTTCCCAGGTAAGGAAGGAAGGCTGCTCTCCTCACAGATGGCAAAGAAGAAACCTCAAGACACTTTTTGGCACCTCAGGAACTTCAGAAATTTACCCAAACCTACAGATATCGCAGGCAAAGCCTGACGGCAACTGTGTTGCGTATCTTCTATGCCCTGAGGGGTTAACTAAAGCTCAATCTAAAGATTCCTTGTGAAATTCTAGCAAAGCAGATTTAAATAACCTATGTGATCAGTTGATATTCTTGTGTTTATGGAAATAATCAGGCCACATTAAAACTGGACTTAATCTAGTCTCTTTGAAAAGGAGTAGAATTATGTGTCAATGGAAATCAGAATGCCCAATGGTGGATATTGGACTGTAGTGCAGTTAACTGTCTTTACAGTTTTTTGTTTTTTTTTTCAAAACTGTCTTTTCCCAAAATGTTGCAGATCAGTTACAGCAAACAGAACGGCGACCGTCAAGGAAAACTGTCACTCTAGGCTCCTTTTTGACTGCAACAGCTATGTGGAAGCAGCAGGTCTTTAAAGTTTTGTTTTCACCTGTAAGTGGAACTACTTCCTGATTTCTTCTAGTTGTCTTCAACTGTCTAGGGTCGTGTTTCATTTTCCTCCCATCTTTGGACTAGGAATTATTGGGCACTAAACTTCTTTTTAAGTCCATGTCTGTGTACACCGTACAGAATTTCCCTAAGCCCCCGGTGACATTACCAGAGAGGTTCGCATTGCAGGCAAGGAGGATCTGGCAAACTGACACCGCTTAACTTCATTCCAGCAAAAGCTTTGCGTTTGGAAGTCTTCCCTACTGACAGCCTTGCAGACTCAGAAATTGGTTTAGCCTTTGTGTTCTTCCTTCTGTTTTCATAGGCTGCATATCTATGACCTTGTTTACCTGATTGCTCTCTCACACAGGATAGGCCTCACGATAGAAGCCCATCTGGATTACCATCCCCTGAAATAAGACTCAATGGTATGGCTGTATCAACTTACTTTCAGGACTGGATGGGTGAGTTGGTGAAGTATGGGGCTGCCCAAATGCTTCGGACAGAAAAGACCCACAGTTCTTCAGCAGGAAATCTTAGAATGTTCCCCTCATAATAATTTGAGTTAAGTATGGTCAACAAGATGTTTTAGACAGGTGTAACTCACCCTCCTCCCAGAAGCCATTTCTCCAACCTAACTTGGGACACTATAGCATTAGTCCCTCCCTCTATCACATAGTTTTTACCTCTCACCAGACTTTTTAGTTGCTATAATCTGTCTCATTTTTTGGATTATGCCTTTAACCTCTTTGTCAAATTGGTCATCTCCAGCACACAACAAGGGTGCCAGGTTGTTCAGCAGGGCCATCCTCTATATAGCACCATCATCTAGACATCGCATGTGGGCCTTCCATTGACAGCCGAGTAACTTGGACTTTGTAAAAATCCCTCTTTTCTGTGTGAAGACTTCCCTTCCCTTTTTGCTTCTTTCTTCCTTTAGCAGCTAGAAAGACCCTCTAAGCCTGGGGATAGGCAGGACTATGCCTCTCTGAAAGCAAAAATCAGTTACAGAAGATGAGAGTTGTATCCATTTACCCTTGTAAGATTACAAGGCCTAAGGTCTTCAAGAGGGAATGTTACTGCTGGTAGTTAACTAGTTATTGATAAAAGAAAGATAGCAAAGGAAAATAGACATCAAGCTTAATAAACTGGGGAGCAGGAACCTGTTTGTTTCACCAGGAAACTAGAGCTTCACACCCCAGGGGATCATAGCATTGTTCTGCCAAGTGGATTAACACTCCACCCTTCTCTCATTTGGTACTGGATTATTAGGGGGTACAAGGGGGCATGCTAGGCCAAAGAGGGAAGCTGACTGATTCTTTTGAAAAAGCACCTGGTCATCCCAAACTCACGCTAATATAAACACAGGGGAACAAAGAAGCTGTATTGTGATGTGCACTTGTCCCATGCACTCGTGTGTCTCCTCTCTCCATAACCAAGTGACCTTAGCAACCGCATCCCAATGGCCATGCAGAGCCCACATGCAGACTCCAGGCAGGAGCCTCCATACCTCAGCACAGCAGCAGCTTGCCGCCAGGAACACAAGCTAAACTAGCCAGATGCTGGACTGAACTGGGCTTTAATATGGCACAAGATCTCTGGACATAGACTCTATTTCTGACCCTGATTTTCCGTGGTGTGACAAACGAAGAGGTGACTCAGGGGAGCATGGCAGCATTCTACATAAATAAACCATTTTGCCACACCCCAATCTCCCACATGGGGTTCCTTGGAATGCTTGCCTCATGATCCCGTGGAAGAGCCTGATTTACACCAAAAACACCTTCCCCAGCAGCCAGGTGAATTTTAAAAGCCTACAATAACCACAGTCGAGAAAGACATTGCATTCCCAAATATCTACCAGGAAGAAAGTCCTTTCCTACCTTCCTGGACTTCATATGAGCAGAAATAAAATTCTATTTTTGTTAAGCCTCTGAACATGTAAGATTATGTCTTTATACTAACAACAAATATTGCTTTAGCTAAAACATCCCTCCATGAAGCTCTTAGGTATGAGGTCCAAATACTGTTATGCCTTCTGTTTATTAATCATGGCCCAAACATGGTCCAAGGCAAATGTTCCACACCGTCCACCCTGAAACAGTTTGGGCATACACACTGCCCAAGGCATCAAGTCCCCTTTTCCCTGCTCTTGGTGTAGCTACCAGCTTCATTTTGCTCTTCCTGTATTTCAGGTTTGAGTCGTAGGTGATGTCACTGTGATCACAAAACAAGGGTATAAATAATCAGCTTTCCAAGTGGTCTCCTAAGAGCTCTTTATTTTTACCCTCTGCTCCCAGATAGAGGTTTTAAGAGCCAGAAAATCTCCCCTCTACCCGCAAGCCCTTGGTAGGTAACTCACCACCTACTTCCAAATGCGGCAATCTATTTCCCATGGGCTTCCAACAACACTCCTATTTCAATGCCTTTTATATTCATATGACTCTTTGAAGTAGTCAAAACGTTATCATGTTTACTTTTTTACCTTACAACATTGTCTATAAAATAACTTAGGCTCATAGCAAAGAAGCAACTATGAAAACATGTTTGGAAAACAATTTTCCCCTGAGATTTCTTGAGTCTGCCAATTACATTTTCTCAGAATCATTCTAAAATGACTTCCACGAATTTACATTATTTAAGGAAAAAATAAGGGACCAAACATTTCTGAAACAATGAAGGTAACATGTTTTTCTTCTTCCCATAAATGGTGAGCGTGTTAGAATAGTTGTGAGAAATGGAGATGGAGAAAAAAATGTGGGTGGAGTAAACAGCCTAATATCATATGACATGATTATATTTAAAAAGTACTCATTAAATTTCATAGTGTTCTATCCAACATATTATGTTCTTTAACTTATATTAGACATAGTTTCGTTTCATTTGTTGTAAGGCGGTGAAAGGATCTCTTCTCGATAATTTATATCCTGTAATTGATTTCTAAGTAGTGCAGGGTGAAGAAAGGTTAACCATAAACCAAAGGGTAAAAATGTAAGCACTGAGCGTGGGATAGCCAAGCAGGTCTTCTTAATTGTATTGCAGTTTAATCCTCAAGGCATCATCAACTAACCTGGCAAATCACACCTCCCAGCATTAAGTTCAAGGACAAACAGCAATGAATTACACGATGCCAGGCTCCTGGTAATCAATGCAATGGTCTCTTCTAACCCCTCTGCATCTTCTCATTTCATTTTGTTACTAAATGAGGACACAAACACCTGTTCCAGCAGCAGGTGGCATTTGTTTATTATGGCTTTACCTGCTGGGTTTTAATCAGTCTGCAAGCTTTAGGAACCCACTTAGAGGACCAGATTTTTACAGAGTGGCATTTTCCACTAAGAACCCAAGTTCATACAACACTTTTATCATACACGAAATACCATATAAGTGGCTTTTATTCCTTCATCTCTCTCTCTCCCCTAACTTTTAGGACTACTAATTAGCGAATCATTTCACATGCAGCATTGGAAAGCCAAGCTTTATTCTTCTGCCTTCGGGGAGACTCGGTGTTATGTGCTCTCATTACAAAATTCCTGTTTCCAAAGAAGACAGCAACCACCCTCTTGCTCCTTGTACTGCTCCTCTTTTGTAAACCTCAGAGGGATTGTTAAGGCAACTTCCATCTTAGTAGGGAAGAAAAAAAAAATAACAAGAATCAGGAAGAAAAAAATCACTACATCTAGATGAGAATGAGTCTAGGAACTCCAACTACATAACAAGTCTTTAAAAAATAGATAAGAATTTTAAAATGACTTAAGTACCACGAAGTTAAAAAAAAAGAAAGTTACAAGATGTGAATTTTCTTCTTTATGATGCAGAGATTTTCTGTAAGTGTTGTTCTTCCTCTACTTTTTTTAAAAGAAAGCATGTGTGTTTTTTTTTCTACTTTTTTTAGGGGAGAGCATGAACACAGTTCCCCACTAGCACCAATTATGCAGTTTCCCACATTTGGAGAAATCGCAGGGGGTCAGTAAACCTAAAGGGCAACAGGGGAGTCTTGCCCTCTGAAAACCACCTTAGTGATTGAACATGGTCTCTCCCCTTCCAGGTAAGTATTTTTTCTACTTCTTTGAAGAGATGGGTATTATTCAATTAATATCAGTAAACATTTATGCAATTGATGACTAAAGCAATTAAAATATATTAGTTATTCTGAACCTCTTTAAAACAGCAATTCTTTCACTTATATTTAGTGCTTAACAAAGATATTACCAGAAGTAGACTTTTTCTTAGTTATATGGAAATTGTATTGCAGTTATCAGTTTGTAAATTACTCGCTTGCCTCCTTAGCCCATATTTCTCTTGCTATGCAAAAGATTTTAAAAATTCTTTGATAAGTGAGTCAATGAGTGAGTGACGCTGCCATCAAGCATCCATCTCCCTCTCCCTCTCTGTGTCTGTCTCTGTTTCTGCTGGGGTTTTAATTAAACTTTATGTACACTCACAGGCATGGGCTGGATTTGGCCTGTAAGCTGGAGTTCGGCAATCTCTGGTCCACACTCCTGGAATATGTTACTTAAAAAAGAATTAAGTGTGACATTTTCTTCTGGTTCATTTTTACATCCCTTTATATCTCACAAATATTAATGTCATAATATTTGATAAGGAAAAACACTACATCTGTTAAGTGTTCTATATTTATCATGATGGCTAACCTTCATTGCATCCTTCTGAATTACAGGTTTAAAAAAAATTATACTGAGAAAACTGCAATTCAGTGAGGTTAAATAATTTGAGTAAGGCCACGTACTGTCAGAGTCAGAATTTGAAAACGAAACCCTTAATATTTCCACTGTAATAGAATGTATACCATAAGTATAATTCTAGAATATTCAGAAGAATGAGTTTGATATAGGAGACATGATTCTTCGAAATTCAATGCTCTACCAAAGATTTTCCCTAGTAATGCTCAAAGGATGTTAGTGTTGAGTTTTTGAAAGAAGAAACTGGTTTATTTTGAAACCAGGAGGAGGATTATGGTTAAAAGGATCATGCTAATTAGTCCAGCATCTTACTTCACAAGCATTATTGACTAAAGATCTGAAAGTCTGGAGCAAGACTGAAGTTCAAGTCAGTCCTACTTGCTGTTGAAGAATGAAATTAGAGCTCCATAATCTGTTCTCTGTGAGACTTTAACATTGCTTTGGTTTGGACTGTTCCTGCTTTCTCTTTTTGTTTTTGCCATTATCCATTTCCCAGAGACAGAGTAAAACACATTTCTTTGTTCTTCTCTCACTATAGAACAGAAGAAAAAAAAAAAGAGGAATCACATTATTTCGGACTTTCGTCTTTGAGTTTTATGTCCGAGTAAAGATAGTGCAAAATATAAAAGGAAAGGTACTTACTGTTTTTTTATTACTTAAGAAAATGAAGCGTTATGACCTAACATTGTCAAAGATGTAGCCATTTTTAGACAACTCACTTCCTTCACTATTGTGCTTTCTCCTGGGAGAACAAAGTTGTCACACAGTTCACTGCATATTTTCCTTTGTCGGAGAAAAGAAAGATTATTAAGGACTCATCTGACCTGGAACCCTCTCATTTAGGCCATCTGTCTCTCTGTGATTTCTTGAGGGAATACAATAAAAGAACTTTTTTCCCCCCTTTCCCCCCTCATTTAGCGTTTTATGAGATTGCATGTTAAGCCCTATTTTGAGAATTTGAACAAGCAGAGACCCTGCCACTTTGAACAATTTTTCTTTTCCTTTTATGCTTGCCATTTCAGTTGGAGAAATCACACACATTTTCCTCTAATACTACGAAGGGAAAGGCTATCTTAAGATTGCTGCTCTCAAGGCCAATTTTGTTCTACCATTATTGTTCTTACTTTGAGGATGTGATCTTAGGATAGATGTACACAGAAGCATCACCTGCCAGGTGGACGCTCACAAAAAAAAACTAAATGACATTTACTCATTCTTCAAATGGCAAATTGTGCCTATGGATAGGTGAAATATTTTGTCACTTTGGTAATAAAATGGAGGAAAGATGGGGGTGAGGTAGAAAAAGTTTTAGCATTTCATCATAGCTAAGTCTGTTTTTTAAATATAGCTGAGGAATGTAAAAGGACAAGTATTTGTGATTAATATTTTAATAAGAAACAAAAATGTTTTGACACTATAAATATGTCTGTCAGAAATCCATCAATATTTATTATATGTAATAAAGCAATACTTAATGATTTCTAGTCCATATGAAGTTATAACTAATATAAGAGAAACAGAAGTATCAGACCATAAAGCTAACTTAATTGTTAACTTTTCATTCTGGAAATTCTATAGGCCACTGCACCATCATTTCATAGTGTAGTTACAGAGGGTGCTTGCTATGGTAACACTGAGCCTTTATTTTTAAAATTGTTCTCAATAAGCATAGTTTCATGGTTAGTAATCTCATGGTGGTATTAATGATAATTCTTTCACTTGTGTTTCCAATAAAAAATGTTAGCAGTCTACCATGTGCCAGGCACTATTGTCGGCCCTGAGAAAGTATAGGTGTAGACAGGTAGGTCCTGTAATCAGGAAGTCTATGCTGCACACAGTCATATCATTTTGTAATATCATAAAATTATTCTCATTGGTGTTTATTCAAGCTATATTTATTGAGCTACATGCTGAGCACTATTCTATCAGGATACAATGCAGTAGTGAAAGAAACATAACTTGCAGAAAAATGTTAAAAAGATACGTGCAAATAAATACACACTGGACTTTAAAACTGCTACTAATTTTAATAATTTAATATGTAATTATTAAATAAGTACTATATGTTAATACTATGGTTGGTTCTTAGAATATAATATAAAACAAGACAGACATGACTTATATCCCAAGGATAGATTATAGACTTATAATATGATGAGAGTAAGTATGAGTTTCTCTGGGAACTCAAATGAGCATTCTTAAAGTGTCAATGAAATCTTCTTTTTAAAAAGATTTCATTGCTTGGAGCTAAAGCTCTCTCAACTCTGTAATGTATTTAAGATTTTCCATAATAAAGCATTAAAACATTAGAGAACAGCCCTGACCAGTGTGGCTCAGTAGGTTTGAATGTGGTCCTGTAGACTGAAAGGCTGTGGGTTTGATTCCTGACAGGGCACATAACCAGGTTATAGGTTCAATCCCTGGTTGGGGCATATGCACCAGAAGTCAACTAATTGATGTTCTCTCTTACATTAATCTCTCTCTCTCTCTCTCTCTCTCTCTCTCTCTCTCTCTCTCTAACAGCAGTGAAAAAAAATTAGCAAAACTAGAATAAGTAAAAGAAATGCTTTCTATTTTTATAGGAGATCCTGATTAAAATGTGTAAATTTAGTTATATGCATATTAACATATTAATTAACATAATACTTGAATAAAAATTAACCAGTCATCTATATTGTTGTATAGGAGGTAGTGAAGAGAGAACTGTGTATTACATTTATACTTTTTGGTTCTGCTTGGATTTTTTCCAATTTGCATGTATTACAATTTACCTTAAAAAATAGTTGGATACCTTCTCTAAGACAAAACAGTTGTTTTTCTTTTAAATGGGATCTGTTTTGAAAAAAATGTAACAGAATTATGCTCCTTTTTATATTTATATTTTGAGGAAAATGTCTGACTTACAAATAAATTAACACATTGGTAATTTAAAAACTACTTTTTAAAACTCCATATCTCTCAACACTCTAAGAGGCGTGCCTCCTAACTTCAACATCCACTTTTGAAAATCATAAATCCAAAGTATAATATAGTGTTATTATGGAATTTTGAAAATGAGACCGTGCTCTGAAAATTCCAGAAGAATAAAAATGTTAAGTACTCTCAGTGGAGAGAAGAGGTAAGGAACTTCATTAAACTACAAATAGATTAACAATGTCCATGTAAAAAATGTCCATGAGTTGAAAAATTACAACTAGTCATGAAAATTTTTAAATACTGTGCTTTTAGTATTAAACAACCTTCACATATAATCACTGGTTTAAAAAATCTCTTAAGAGGTTTGTAATATCTAGCTATTTACCTTATCAAAAAAAATGTTTGTTTTTATAGAATAGTTGTCTGCTTTATATTAGCAGTGGTAATATACTTCAAGTTGTCTGGGAGTATCATTCACACAATTTCCATAAACCTGTTCCATTATTGCTCTGAATAAAATCATTTATTGAAAAAAAAATACAATCAGGAAAACATTCTTTCCAGCTAGAATCTGGCCTAATGTAATGTGTGGGAATGTGGGGTGAACAGGAAGAACCATCTCTGCTGATCAGAGGTTCCGCTTCTGGGTGGATGATCACATCAATTTTATTGGTGTTGTGTGTCATAAGGGAAGAGAGTTACTAATGTACATTTATTGCCCTACATGAATTAAGTCTATTCTTTGTTGTCCTGAGTGAATCTTTCTCAGAAAAGCAGTACCTACCAAGTGACTGGCTAAATAAGCTTTGCTTTCGTTAGCATCAACAGTATCCTCTATGAAACGAATCTGCTCAACGTTTTCAGTTCCCTGTTTTACTTGAACCATCAGTCATATCCCAAAGAACTGATCACTGCTTTTGAAAACATCCTTTACATTTTCTACCTTACATAGAACATAACTGTACCATATCAGATGATTCTCTCCTGGGGGTTCTCCTCCCACACTGGCTACTTCTTGATAGGCTCCATTCACAATTTGACCTGACATCTAAATCTTGAAGTTCCTGTCTTTAAGATAACTCAACAATTTCCATGACATTAAACTCTACCTATGTGTCAATAACTCCAAAATACATATTTTTATTCTACATGCCGCTCTTGAGTTCTAAAAGTATAACACTTGGCTTGACAAATCCATTTGAATATATCTTAAGTATCTCAGGTTTTGCATAGCCATATCAGGAGTCATGATTTTCCCCTCAATATAGTTCTTGCCCAGGATTTCATCTCATGCCCAGGAAATGGCATAAGCATTAAACTGATTGCTAGAGACAAAACCTAGGATTCCACTCCTTTCCATCTCTATTACTACCATCTTAAAGAAAGACAACATTTTCACCAATTAATTTATTTCCCACTTTCTTCAAATCGAGAACAAATCCATTCTTCATATAGCACTCTATATATTATTTCTTAAAATTCAAGTCAGAGTATGTAACTCCAGTGTTTACATTTATTCAGTCATTTTCTGCAGTACACTATGTAGAATAAAACCCAAAACCTGTGTCATAAGATCAGACGTGCCATTGATCTATATCTAGCTTGTCTCCTAATCTCATGAAATGCCACATTTTTCTTCCTAAATTGTAATTAGCATATTCTACCAGTTTTAACTGAGGGATAGGTAATGGGGGTCAGGAATTCATTTCTTGTTCTCATGACCTTGATTTTTCTTTCCACTTCTCTGGCATGACTGACCACAACATTGTTCATGAAGCAAACAGTCACCCTTTATAGAGACCTTTCCTGACCACTCTAAAGTAGACTCACTTGATAAATACTTTCATGGCAACATATGTTATTTTATTGATAGTACAAATCAAAATGTGTCATTATTTTATGTACTTGATGTTCATTTATATATAAATATATATATATATATATATTTCATATTTTTCCTGCCTAAAAACTAAAGTTTTCTAAGCCAGTGACCTTATCATCTATTTTTTCATTCTACATGCTACCTACCTTGCTGCGTGGTACATAGAAAACACTCAAGAAAAGGTTTATGGAAGAACAAATGAATGAATATCTAAGTTAGTGCCTATTGGTGAGGCCATGTTCAAGAACCACTGACTTAAAGTTCTGGTCATTCATGAGCTTCATAAGATGAACATGGTACAGTTTTTATGTTCAAGAAAAATGAATAAAATGTTTTGTTGATACCATTAAATGGAAAAATGGCAAATAACTTGTTTTTACGGGCTTCTTCATAATTGAAAGTTCACATATGGGATGGTTATTGAAAGAAAAAAAAAGAGGAAAAATAAAAAAATAGTATAGGTACTAGGATACTATCACTGTGCTTGTGTAAGCTGTTGGATTAATCTATTCAGTTACATTTTCATTTTCTAATTAACTGATAGCACAGTTCAAGTACTGCCTAGTAGTTTATTGCTCCAGGTCAAAGTGTCTCAGTGCATGTACAATTCTAAATATGGCTCTGCAGTTACAGTAGTTTTATTTATCCACAGGCACTTAAAGCATCAAGCAGCTTCTAATTGCTAACAGAGAAAGAACTGGCTTTTCCATCCTGTCCTCCTCCTTGACCTGTATGCAGAGCAGATATTGCCATTTCTGACAAGAAGAATGAGACAAATCACCATTAATTTGTGAGAAAATTCATTTATTTGTACATCTGAGAACGTATCAATCCATCGTAGCAGAGAGTTGTCTTAGGAAGACTTTCTAACAATGTACATTTTCCTGTTGGGTCCCTAGATAACTGGTAAAAGTGAAATACAGTGCCCAGGCTGTATGGAATGTGGTTACCTATCACATATGGCCTGGAATGTCATAAAATTAAAATAACTGGTACAGGCAACAGTGATCCAATGGAGGGCAGATCTAACTTCTAGACAGTTACTGTTAAAGACATAACTTACTTAAACGAAGTAACAGGCAATTGCATATAACAAGGAAATAAAGGCATAGATTAGGGTAGCATTTTGAAGTTCTATTGCAAATAGCTAATTAGTAAAAAACAGCAAATTAGCTGCTTCAACTGTCTTCAGTTAGAGGGTAGATAATTATTAAAATCCAGATAGAGCTAATATTTGGCTAATTAAATCCAGGTGAATGAAGCAGAAGTTGTGAAGTTTAGGTGGACAGATCAGGAAGAAAATCTGTACTTATTTGTTTACTTGCATCATATATAAATTTCCAATGATACAAATGCCATTATGTAAACAGTTCTGTATAACGAAGTCATTTTCTTGTTCTAATGCATGGTTCATGGTAATAAGTCTATAAAAAATCTGTCTCAGTTTGTTTTTCTTGTTTAATTATACTGCTAAGAATTGATTATAATTCCTGAATCTGAGCTTTATTCTCTTTAACTTTAGGAAAATCCTCAGCCATTATGTCTGAGTATTGTCACTTACTTTTCTTATGCATCTAAGCATATCTTAATTATCCATGTTATCTTTTCTTTAATGTATTTAACCTCTTTTTTTCTTCCATGGTGATTCTATTTGCAAAATTATACATCTACATAGTTCAGCTTAATTGGCCCTGTTTCATATTTCTATTGTATATTGTCAATTATTCATATTTTAATTATTTTGTTTGTCTAAAAATATATATACTTAATTAAATTTTATTTTGTCTTCTAACCTCAGTAGTTGTAATTTTTAGTAATCTGACTTTTGGTCCTTCTGTTTTTGTAAATTCTCGCTCGTAACATTTTTTACAAAATTATTGATGTGTTGTTTTTTTAAACTGTGGTTTTACTTCTTCTGGAACATTATCTATGGGATTTTTGTAGGGACTGACTGAAAGAATCATTCCTCTGGAGAGTACTTACATTTGCTTCTGCCTGGTACCTGAAGGTACTTCCATGGGATCACTTAAAAATAAATCCTCAACTTGAAAGTTTCAGCTCACTGGCTACAGTCCAGTAGAGGGCCAGTTTGTGAGTATAAAGTCTCAGGAGAAATTTGTTTTTCTTTCCATCCAAATTCCAAGATCCCCATAAATAAGTTTTTCTTATTTTTTTCTTCTATAACAGATTTATTTATTTTTTTACTTTATAATACTAGTTAAAGTACGATAGGCTTTGGAGATTTGGAAACTTTTATTATTATTACTAAATTTTAATACACATTGTACTTTGGTCTAGCAACTTCCTCCATATATATTCAATAGAAATGTGGGCATAAGTGCAAAACAAACAAACAAACAAAACAGCAGGTACAAAAACATTAGCTTCATAGAAAAACCCATATGCAACCTGAATGTCCACCAATAATGGAATAAATAAATAAATAAATTGCGGTATAGTCAGAATACTGAACACTTTACAGAAAATATGTTAAATGAGCTACTTTTGCTGCAGGGAACAGATATTACATAGAACAGAGTAAGCCAGACACCAGATATTTATTACCATTTATACAAAATCTTAAAGCAGCAAAACTCAAGTGTTGGGTGTGAAGGGGGTGATCAACTCTAGGAGAAGGGTGGGTTAAAAACGGACTGAGGATTTGAAGGTGGTCTCTGGTAACAGGTGCAGTTTACAAAGATGTGTTCATTTGGTAATTATTCTTTGAATGCTGTGATGGTTTGTTTTTATGTGTCAACTTGGTTGACTTTAGGGGCCTTAGATTCTGGGTGTGTCCATAAAGATGTTTCTAGACAAGGTAGCATTTGAATCAGTGAATCTAGTTCAGCAAGCTACCCTTCCCAAGGTGGGTTGGCATCACCCAATCCTGTGAGGGTGTGAACAAAACAAAGGCTGGAGGAAAGAAGAAGTGGCCCCCTCTTGCTTCATTTTCTCCTCCTGCTTCATTGGCTGTGGGACTTGGATTAATAACACATGGGCTCCCCTGGTTCTCAGATCTTCAGACTCAGACTGAACTATGCTACTGGTTTCCCTAGGTCCCCAGTTTTCCAATGTCAAATCGTGAGACTTTGACTTTTCACGTTCTCAGCCCCCATAATCTATCATCATCTGTGTATTGTCTCTTTCTCCCCATCTCTCCCTCTCTCCTTCCCCTCACCTCACTTCTCTCTCTCTCTCTCTCTCTCTCTCTCTCTCTCTCTCTCTCTCTCTCTCTCTCTCTCTCACTGGTTCTGTTTCTCTGGAGAATCCTGAATATTATAAATATACATTTACGATTTATGCACTTTCTACCTGTAAAATGCTTAACTAACAACAACAAAAAAAAAGAAACAGAACGGAATTCATTAGATAATATTCCGGATATTCTTTAACATCCTCACTGACTCACTATGCACTTAAGATACAATGTATAATTCTCCTCAGGGGGTACTTGGCCACACAAGGTCAACTTCCCACATTCCTCCCCAACCTGATATAGAATCACCTCTCTCCCACTCAACCACGCTTTCTTCAAATACTGAAGTGTTTTCCAATTTAAAACATTTACACATATTATTTCTTTTTTCTGGCATTCTCTTTTCCTTGCTTGTAATATATTTGCTCTCTAGTCAACCTTCAACTCAGATAAATGTCACTTTTAATAAGATACTTTAATGGATCCCCAATCTAAATTATAAATCACCTTAGCCCCAATTTTCTTTTATAATCCTATTATTTTTTAGCTCTTACTATGATGTATAATTTGTGTAGTTCCTTGAATGATTTCTGTCTTCCTCTGCTTTACCATAAGCTTTATAATGGCAGAGTACACTTTTATTGTATTCTCTATTGTAGGCACTGTTACGATCCTATCCCCACCTGGTTAAGAGTGGATACACTGTTTGCTTAATGAATGAAGGATTTGATTCATCTTTATTGTAATAAAAATTAGCAGCAGGAAATGGAAATTAATCGTCTACTGCCAATTATTTAATTTAACTATCATTGTTTTAAGAATTTATGAGGGTCATATGTAATATACTGTGAGGCCAAAATAAGGGCAGCACCATAAAATACTAAAAATAAATTATTTTAAGGTAGTGCTGAATTAAAAAAGAAAAGTTTAGCATGCAGCATTTTTTCCAAAAGATTTTTTTCTCTATGACAAGAGTATTGTCGCTTTTCCTGATTATCCACCTAGAGCCACAGAGAACGTTGACTGAGGAAAATGCTTTAATACAAATGACACATAAAATTTGTTAAAAATTAGGATTTTACATACCTCAAGTATGGAAAGTGTATTTTTTTTTACTATGCAATCAATTACATTTCTGATATCAGGCAAAAAAAAAAAAAAAATTCCGGAAAGTGAGTCATAAAGAAGAAAAAGCATATAATCGTGGAAAATGCTGTGTCAGTTGTTTATTGCTTAGTAACAAACTTTCCAAATCTTAGTCTAAACTTCTGCTCATGGTGGAGATTTACAGAAGAGAAAGAGAGGGTAGGGAGAGGAAGAGGTAGGTGGTGGTAGAAGAGAAGGAGAATAATTTGTTTTTGTTTTTAAGATGCTTAAGAACAAATCTCAGAACTTGTACAGTATCCATTGCATTTCAGTTGAAAAAAATTGCCAGTCCAACAAAGATTTAAAAAGTAGGGAAATAAATATTTCACTTGTTGATGGAAGGAGCTGCAAAAGCTTGTTGTATGGGTACATGGAGCCCTTAATCAGGGTCCTTATTACAACCTATCTAACACAAATACATGTCTTTATTCAATATATGTGTGTTATAAGCTTTGTGTACCATCTAAAGCTATAAAGGATACTGAATCAGGAAATATTACTTCCTACATATTATATACATTTAACCAATTTAGTTAATAACGGTATACTGCTATATTTTCATTATATTTTCCCCAATTTAATTAGAGAAGTATAACACCATTTTATTTATCTATTTTAAAAATGATATAGTTTTCCAGAGATACTTAATGAGAGAAAAGAGGTGTTAGAGTCCAGAAATGCAGACATTTAAGAAGCTCCATCTGTTGGTCTCAAAAGCTGTAAGGAGGTATGTGGATGAGAAGATAACCTTCTAGAAAACACCCAACTGTATCACAAGCACAGGGAAGCAACAGAGCAATGAAAGCCTAAGGATGGAGCAATGAGGAGAGAAGGGAGAAGTTTGAAAACATGACTGGCTTAGCATTTCAGAATTCATAATAGTAAGAATACTTTCCCTCTATATTTTACATAAATTTTTGATTCTTTAAAAAATAGTCATAAAACACTAGCATCAACTAATGAGTAAGAAAATAAATTTACATGGGTGCTGTTAATCAAGACATTGATTAGTCCCTATGTTGAGCATCAAAATAATAAACTATATAAATTGTATATGGACATTTTATATGCATCAATCATCTGCCTTTGTGAGACTGGAGTTTCTTCATATATGTCAACCAAAACAACACATTGCAAACAATTGCATGTGGAAGCAGATAGGAGACCATGGACACCTTCTACTAAGACAGGCAGTAAAGAATTTGTAAAATGTAACATAATGCCACTCTTTTCACTTTTTAAAAACATACAGTTAATTTTCATAAATATTTTAATAACATGCAATTGGTTTATTATTTTTATTTTAAATGAATTAACACAAAATTATTTTAAATTAGCTTTACTTTCCAATACCATAAATATTGATAGATATTTTATAAACCCATATAAACCATATAAATGCAACCTTAGTAATTTTCAAACATGTAAACAAGTGAGATTAAAAAGTTTGAGATCTTCTGATATAAAGGATGTACTTTGATGAAATGACAATAGATTATGCTGGTGTTTCCATCAAATAAGGGAGTTCTGGAATAATGAAGGCTATAGCATTGCCTTATTCTGAATGAAAGTAAGAAATAAGTTTTAACAGGAAATATTTCTATTTAAGTTACAGAGTACCAGAGACCTATTTTGTTACGATTTCTTATATCAATTTTCATGGTTTTCTAAACAAGCAGTATAAGCAAATATACAAAGAGCCAGGTGTCTTTGAAGACAGTGAAAAATCCAGCACACCAGTGGAAGTAAGGAGAAAATAGACAGAAGAGAAAAGTAAGCCAAGACTGAAGCACCTGTTGTATAAGGGATTTCACCTCTCCTGCACTGGAGGTCTTCAGAGAACAGTATGAAACTAACGGAGTGCTTAAATTTGAGTTTGTAATAAGAATCTGTTGACAATGTAGAAAAGTCAACAGAACCATGAGTTGGATGGCTTCTGTAATTATGTTGATGATATGATGGGGGCCTTAGCTAGTGTGATAATAGAAAACATGGATTAAATTTATATAAATTGTATAGATGTGACCTGTGTGGTTAACTAACTAATAAAGAGAGAAACATTTGGAACAAAGGTTGATCCTGGACTGGAGTTTACGAATACTCATATTGTAGTTTAATAGATAATTAATGTATAGGACAGACAACAAAAATTTATTAGGTGACAACAAAGCTTAACTACACATCCAAGTGCTGCAGCTCAAAAGGGACCAAGGTTAGATTATCGGGGACATGAATGAATAAAGATAAGTGGAAATAAGTATGATAGAGTTGTAGTTCACCAGAAAGTAGACGTTTGTTTGATAAAATAAGAGAAATATAGTTGTTTAAGTTGGAAGTCTTAGATGGGGAAGGAATGAAAATCAGGCAGGAAGTTAAACAACTTCCTGGAGCCTTTCAGAAACTGGATAGAAGATTACAGGTAGCCAATATAGGTGCATTGAATGAATCGATTCTGTCACATGAATGAACGATGGTTAGGACAGGATCAGTCTGCTAATGATGTATGTAGCAAACAAGAAGAAAGAGACCATTAATCAACTGCCTATATTTGGATTTTTCAATACCAGTGTGAATGTGAACTCAACAATATAAACCTTAATAAAATTACTAAATTTATCTTAAATTTAGCTTATCTTATTAATTTGCATGTTTTAACAATATTGTTTATAACCTTATGTAAAGCATAAGATAAGTGTGTCTGTTGTTAATTTCCAAATTCCTCACCCCTCCCAAAAAAATTACTTGACTATTTTAAAGCACTATCCTTAATGAAGCAAAATCCTAAATAGTGCTATACACTTTATTTAAGTTATCTTGCATTTTTAGAAATAGTCATAAAGACTACTTATGTATGAGATCTATGTGATTGATTTTAAAATTAGTGATTCAAGTGTTCCTATTAAAAGAAGAACAAATAAACTACTGAAGGTAAGGAACTGAAAGGCTAGATTGCTTTCTATGCTTTGAAATATTCAAAGTAGAATTGATTCTTTGTTTTTTTATGTAAAGCATTCATTAAATGGGATTTTCATCACCGACAAGCTTATGCCATCTTTATCATATATAACATAGATATCACATAGGTATTGATAAATTATAGGCTACCATATGTTTATACAATTTCAATAAAATGTATGTGCATTTAATGTACACATTATAGCATTGAGTCAAAATTAGATACAATGTAGATTTTGCATTGTGTTGCATTACAATGTAATATACATTATCTTACAATGTACAACTAATTCAATATGCAATATTTGTAGCACAGGTCATGCAGATACTTAAAAACAATGTTGTAATTGTGTATCGTAACAACTTTACTTAATAACCTCATATTAGTTCTTTTTTTAGTAGAATTTTTTTACTGTATTTTTCCATTGCCATTTAGCTCCCCTGTACCACCAGCACTCCCCGAAATCACCACAATACTGTTCATGTCCATGAGTCCTTTTACCTTTTTGCTTGATCCCTCTGCCCCTGAAACTACTCCCCACCAGAGCCGTCGTCCTGCTCTCTATCTATGAGTCTGACTTGGAGTGGAAAAGACAAGAATTACTGTTAAAAAAATAAAAAATTAAAGCCTTCTTCAAATCCATATTTTTCACTGATTTTTTTAAAAAGCTTATTTTCAAACTGAAGATGGGATGAGATTTTAATACGCATGTGTGTGTGTGTGTGTGTGTGTGCACATGTGATAAGAGACTGTTTTTATAAAGCTTGCTAGGATAAATAATAGAAGAAAGCTTAACATTGAATGATTTGCAAACTCCAGAACACCATAACTTTTATTACTCTAGATACATTTTATAACAACAGATATAAATCTCTAAGTGTGAAATACATTAAATACAGCAAAATGTTTTTTGTTAGATTTAGATTGGACATGTCGACACTATTCAAGTTGTAGAATATCTGAATTACTTAACCAAACTCTCTTGGAGATATCATGACAATAACTAACTACACTGCAAAGCACTTACAAGTGAGCAGTTTGCAACTGAGTGCAAAGCTTTTGCAGGGCATAATATACCATTTAGCACTGTATTTGAAAAAATTATCCTATTTTCCAATTTCATCTCATGTGCAAAACAGTTTTCCCTTTTGGGAAACAATATCTAATTTCACACATAAGCAAATCCATTTTATGGTAATATATGAGTCACAGTAAAAGTCGTTCTAAAAGTTGAAATACGTCTTGCAGTGCAATGAAAATACTATGCACACATTATTTGAGCTAATTGTCACAACTGGGATTTGAGCTGAGAAGATTAATCAATGAGAGGAAACTAAAATGATCCTACACAATTTGCTAACTTAGGACAATCATACAGCATTTCTGAGTACTAAACATTTTTAATTGACATAGTATCTTTCCAAATTGCTTCTTTTATTCTACAGTCAAATTTCTACTTTAGGAACAAATCTCTCTCTCTCTCTCTCTCTCTCTCTCTCTCTCTCTCTCACACACACACACACACACACACACACGCACAAGAAAATGAGAAAAAAAAAGGCATATAAAAAGGATTTAAGAAGAAAATATTTTAACCAGAAATAAATACAGATACATAGATAGATAGATGGATAGATAATAATTGACATGATAAAGAGGAAAAAAAAGCCCCTGCTTTGGAGATCAAGAGGTCTGATCATGATGAAACATTTCCTACTAAATCTGTGATCTGTGCCAACATAGCTAGCAGTTGTGTAGAAGTTTAGGATACGCCCCAAAATAAAAACATCTATAACTACTACCACCACCACAGTAGTAACAAACATTCTTGCTCTATCAATTTGTAAATAAGTAAAAAATTAAAGAAAGAGAGGATGGTAGAAAATAAAAAGTAAGTTTTATTTTATAAGATCAAATAATGAAATAATTTATTATCAAAAAATTAAGAAGTAATTTAAAAAATGCTAGAAAATATATTAGGATAAAAGGGTTTGGGCTTTTGAGAAAGAGAGTTTGACTATTAAATAAAGTGATAAAAATATTTTATAGAATAAACACTCAATCTCCCATGACAACCATTTGAAATAATAATAATATTTGCAAGCTTAAATTTAGGTACTCTAGTAAAAAGAAAAACCAGCACCCACCCCCGACCCCCCAAGAAAAAGTCACTATGGAACAGCAGGGAATAAATATAATTCTCTGCCAAATGTTCACTCATCCAAAATATCAAACAGAGTTATAATATTTGTCAAGCCATCTCTTCTCTATTCTAAGCACCTTGCAGTTTGAAAGACTGCACTTTACTTTCTGTACTCAAAGTACTTTGCATGTATAAGAGAATAATTACAGAGACACTCAATTGACCCAGGTGTTAAGTGGTGTTATCCCTATTTTACGGAAATGAAATAAGTGTTGACAAGGCTCAGGGGGTCAATCCAATGGGGAAAATAAAAACTATTAATCTAAATCAATAGCATAATGCTGGCTGGCCTAGTGCCCCTGAAGAAGTCATTTAGCTTCCATCTCCTTGTCTGAAGAGAATGACGGAAGGTGAAAAAACAATTATGAAAGAGTTCAAGTCAAGTATAGAATGGATATGAGCTTTTATGATAGCATAATATCCTGACCCCAGTGCCATATGGCAAAGAAAGGAGGTTGTACTGATCGAGAAATGGGGCACTAAGTGTTTAAATAATTCTGCTCATAGTACAGCCAAGCAAGTGACACAGTTTTTACAAAGTACTTTAACTCTGACTTCCAGTAAATACTTTAACCAAAACTGTACAAAGAGCATGCATTCACGTATATATCCTTAAAATTTATTTTTCATTTAAATTCTGGGGTATCCTTAGATTTATTTATTTATTTTTTTACTTAATTGACTTAGTCTCAGGAAATTTAAATACATTTGTATTGACATTTGTTGAGTTTTAAGTGTCTAAGCTATCATTTTCCTGAATGTAAAACTTAAGATGTGAAGAATGAAAATTTCAAATTTATATACTGTTCATGCAGTTTTTGCTCTTTGTTTAAACTAAAATCTGTATATCATATCAAGTATTCTGTCATCTGAAAACATCTCATTAGGATATTATCTCAAAATGTGAGTACATGGTGGTAGGGCCATTTTAACCTCTTTCATTTATCTTTCAGATTAGTGTGCCAAACACCCTGGGAGCCTTGTTTCAATAACAAAAAGAAACAAAGAAAAGAAAAAGAAAAAAGAAAAGAAGAAGCTGCTAAATTAAGAAATATATATTTGTTGTTTTTTAAATGGTAGATTGGGGCCTTTGATACAATTTAATTCAATTCTTGATTTTTCAATGCTTGATTCATTGACCAGAAATAACTATTATCGTTACTAATAAATATTAAATAAGATTAATATTAGAATATAAAGTTTATTTGAGCAGGAATTTTTTGAATCTGATTAATTGTGAAACATTTTGACTTCACTTTGTCAGTTAGAAATTTTGACATTTACTAAATACCTTGTCATGTATTAGTTATTTTAAAGTAAAATTTGCTTACAAAAATATATAATAGACTACCATGAAAAATGCTTTTTCTGTTTAACTAACTTACTCTTATTTGGTTTTACAAAGGTGCAATTTGTAATCCACTTCATCTCTCCCCATAATGTGTGCCCTTAGGGTAGTTTTGTTAGTTAATCTGACCATAGTGTGTTCTTTTGTAGGTAGACAAGGCTCTTTTGAAAATGTAGATGATAGATATTGCATTGATTTGTGAGGGCTATCATAACAAAGTATCACATTGCATTAGTTTGCTAGGGATGTCATAACACATTATCCCATATTAAGTGGGTTAAGCAACAGGAATTTGGTGGAAACTGGAAGTCTTAGACCAAGTGTCAGCCGAGTTCATTCTGAGGTCCCCTTCCTTGGGTCGTAGATAGCAATTTTCTCCCCGTGTCTTCATGTGGTCTTCCTTCACTCACCTGTCTATGTCCTAATCTTTTTTTATAAGGATATTAGTCTCATTGGACCAGAGCCCACCTTGATGACCTCATTTTAACTTAATTATCTGTAAAGGACCTGTCTGCAGATAGTTACATTCCAGATTACTGAGGGTTAAGACTTCAACATATGAATTTTGGGGAGACACAATTCGCCACTGGTGAATTATCTTGTCTTTGAGTTATTTAGCTTTCTCATATTTGTTTTACTTTATATGTAGTTGTACCACGGCATGTCTAACTGCTATTCCTTGATTTATTTGTAAAATATGATGTATGTGATCATTTGTTTCTATAGTGCTCTGTTGTTTGAAGAACAAGGCATGCTTCTGGTTATTGTTAAGGCATGCATTGCTGACCAACTTTTTTACTCATAAATCATGAATAAGTAAATGGAAAGTTTGAAAAATGGGTTTTTCCTTTTCATACGCAGTTTTTCACACACAACTGTATTGATTTTAATGAAGCTCCATTTCCTTATGCTACATTTCCCTTAAATTTTATATTATTTTTCTATTTAACTCAGGCAGATTATTTTTTTCTACTACTCTAGACTCAGTGGTGTTCATTTTTCCAAAATCTTCTCATCACTCCCCAAAGTATAGTATTTCTTCTTGAAAGTTTCATACCAAACCTGTTTTATGGAAATACTTGCATTTTTGTTCTTTATTTCTTCTGAACAGCATTTTCAGATGCATTTTTCAACTTTTTTTTTTGTATTGACTCCTGGCAACTTTGTAATGGGTATTCCTGAATTTTTTCTTAGATGGATCATTCGATGTAGGTTTAGTGAGATGGTTGCTTTAAACCTCTGCATAATTGTGTTCTAAATAAGCAGTTGAATACATTATTGTTATGTAAGTTCAGAAGAGTGTTTTCTTAGATAAGTTTAATCAATAATGCAATTACAGTTGCTGACATGTAGATTTTGACACGTGTGTATTGATTGAATAATAATGGGTTCTCTTCAATAACTGATGAAAATATTGGATTTAGTAATCCTCATATTTCTTTTCTTTGTTACTACTGGAAATAGACTTTTATTAAGACTAATGTGTAAAACGCAGCTTTTTCTGTCTTGATATGCATTGGATTATCTTTGAAACCACTCTTTATATTTTGCTATGGGAAGTGCTTCTTCTGACTTTTCACCCTTTTCCTGTTGGTGTCATGCATTTGTATGGTTCTCTCAGCAGATACTGTCGTTGGAGGCTGCAGCCCCTATAGTTTGATTAATGAGTTTGGCTACGTTCCACAGACTAACGTCTTACCCGCCTTAGTTCAATGTTTTTAGCATATAACCCTGACCACATTTCAACTCAGTCTTTTTGTTCTATGAAAGAGATGATAGGAATCTAGAATTTACCCTGCCCATTATATTGGCCTTCACAGATCATTATTTTCTAACCTTTGAGGTACACATGATGCTGCAGGAGTTCAGCAAGAGCATCATTTCCAGTTCCCGTTGACCAGCAAGCTTGATTCAGGCAATCCAAGGCTCCTCACCACCTCCAGATTCCTGGAATGTCCATTCCACCCACCTTTCCTTCACTCAGAGTTGCTTTCAAGGACGGACGCAGCCTCGAGAGGGCAATGTGTCCTGGGAAGCATCTGGACTCAATACCTGACTGAAACCAGTTAAAGCCTCTATTTAAATGTTTAAGCTTCTGGGGAGCAGGTGTGGGGATGCACTTCTCTTGAGGAGTCCAAACAAGCTTGTATGTCAGTTCCCTTGCTTATTAAACCTGCCACCTCCCCATCTGGAGTGGCCCACTTCTCTTGGGTCTCTTCCTACTCTCTCCGTAAGGGGCCAGCGTGCAAACCAAACTTTCTCCAGCCAGCCAAGGGACCAAAGAAATGGGGCCGGGAAAGAAGCATCCTCGAGGGATACCGCAGGTGGCCATGGACCTGTCTGGTATGTCAGATGCTAATGGACCGCCGGTGACTACAGGGATGCCTCCCAAACGCCTGTTAACAGCACTGGTTTAATGTGCTTGTTTGAGGAACTGAGCGGAGCGCTCTGTAGCAAGGGAAGCTCATGGCTGCTTAGTGGTCTGGCCTCTCCTGTGGGCAGCGCTCCCCTGGAGGCTGAAACCCAGTCAGAGAGTTAGAAGACGAGCCGAGGTTAGAGGAGAGCCCGTGGGTATCCGCTGGTCTGCGGGCTTCGGGGCTGGCAGACAAAGTGGGAAAGCAGGATGAGCAACGTTAGCAGCTGAGAGCTTGTGGGGAAGTCCCATTAGAAGGTTAAGAGGTGGAATTCCTGGCAGAGAGAGGCGAAGAAAGGGGAGGATGTTATGGTGATTGACAGTGAAACAAAAGTGCCCCGTGTCCTCTGACCCCTAATACAAAGAAACAAATGAAATAGTAAGACCCTAGACTTTTGATAATGAAGAAATACCCTGAATCTCCTAGGAAGAAACTTACACTCTCTGTTCTTTCAAGATGTAATTCTCATTATGTCTTTGGAATAAAAACACCCCAAGAGATACCTAAAACACTGTCTGAAACTAGAGGGAAAAAAATGAGAGAGAGAGGGAGAGAGAGAGAGAGAGAGAGAGAGAGAGAGAGAGAGAGAGAGAGAGAGAGAGAGAGAGAGAGAGAGAGAGAGGCTTTTAAAAAATATAGGCTGCTTTAGAAGTTCCCTTGCCCCAAATCGAATGCACCGCCTCCAGTAGATTATTTGTCAAGGGCATATACACAAATCTTAGAAATCTTCCTCCAGTGTTGGATGGGCTACATATTAGGTAGAGTGCTGATTCCTGTTCCCTGTGGCCAAGGTCATAGCTGGGCTCTTGGGCTGGCAGGGGCCTCTGGCTGTATCCCGCAGGGGGTGGGCCCAACGGCTGCTCTCTGTGGCTGGGCAAGGTCACTGTCCAGGCTCCCCATTGGATGGGGCTATGGGCTCTGCTCTAGACAGCTTGGCTGAGTCACTGGCTGGGCTCCAGACCTGAGCAAGGCTATGTTTGAAATCAAGCAAGGCCACAGGCTGGATGGTACAGTAGGCAGGTCCCAAGGCTGTCCAGAGTCATCGTTAGGTGGCCCCGAAGGGTATTATGTCACCATTGGCAGGATGGCTGGCTTGGATCCCTGCAGTAAGATGCACACTCTGGGGCTGCGGGTCTTCTCTGATTAGGTTTCCTCATTGAGTAGGGCAGAAGGCTATATTCAGCAGACCTCAGATTTGATCTCTTCCCTGGGCAATGCCATAGTACAGGCTTCAATGCCATGGTGGCTTGCTGGTGCCTGAACCAGGCAGAACTGCCCACTAAGCTCCGCAGCAGACAGGGTCACAGGCATGGCTCTGCAAGTAGGAAGAGACAGTGGCTTGGGTAGAGATTCAGGGAGGAATGGGTCTGCCAAGGTCTGAATGATGGTGGCTGTAATCCCCATACCCTTCATTGTTTCAGTGGGCAAACGCAGTAGTGGTCCCTGTGAAGGGAGACCCGAGTGTGCCACCGGCGAAGTGCCCTGCAGTGTGGGAAAGCTGGGGGTCCACCTTGAGCTCTGTTTCCCACTGAAGATACCGTAGGGCCAGTGGGGCCCTCACAATGGTTGTGGTGCCAGCTTGGGGGGCGGACATTGCGGTGAGGGTGCCTCCTCCTTCCTCTTAACCTTTGTATGTGGTCGTTCTAGATCTCTGTGGCCCCCGGGGTGCTTCAGCCTCACCTCCAAGTTCTGATGCTCACAGTGGCAGTGGTGCCTTATTTATGGATGGCTGATAGTTGGTCCTCTCTCGAGGGGGACTGAAGTCAGGAACATCCTATTTCCCCATCATGACGAAGTGACTTCTGCTTTTATTGGCTTTTAGCTTCCACACTGCATTCTCATCTTCTATTGATAGAAATCACTTTAATTCTTCAATATCCAGTTTCTTTTTCTTTTTCTTTATTACATATTCTTTGTCTATTCTACCCACATTGGGCTCTTTCCAGTTCCATGTAGTCCAGACATGTATAATTTTTGTTACAGCCTCAATGTCAAATACAGTTGATAGTACATATCATATGTTCAATGAATGTCATTGAATTGATACTTTTGATAGATTAAAAGTAAAGTGTTCTATAAAGATAGTCATATTAAATCTTTTCTAAAAATAAACCTTATACTTTATAATAAGTTGAGGTATATAATGAGGAATAAATTAACAAGTAAATCTTTCATTTGAATGAAAAAAATTTAGTACTTAAAATTCAGTAATGATTGGTCAGCAAACTTGTAGCAAAAGCAAAGTCACCTGTGAAATATCTTATTGCCAAAAAGCTATATGTATAACATCATAAAAAATACTTTCATTGATTACATGCTGAAATTCTTTTTGAACAGATATCTTATAAAGGAAATTTGTATTCAAGTATTCTTTTTCCTTGCACACTAAAATTCTTTTGTCTCTTGTGTATTTGTTCCTTAGAGACATCCTTATCAGTTAATTCAGAAGATGGCAATGCTTAGGAAAGAAAAAATAAATGAGGGGGAAAGAAAGCAAAACAGGAAAAGAATGAAACAAAAATGAAAGGTGAAAAAAGAGAGAGAAAAACTTCACGCATTATACACTATTTGTTTTTATCCAGTTTCATCTTAGAAGTTACTTTTATATTATTTTATATCATTCTTTAATGATTTGAAACATTTATTTTTTGACTGTTTCCAAAGAACAGATGTCAATAATGTAAAATCAACAATAACCAGTGTTAATTTGAAAAAAGAAAAAACAATGAGCCTTCGATGCTAAATTCAAGGAAAATTATTTAAATCACTACCTGACATACTAGACCACATGAATACAGAAGCACATGGGATAATTGCTAGTAATAGTAGTCAATCAAAATTTATGTTACAAAAGATTGTGAAGTGATAAATGCTTAAATGTGTGGGCAAATTCTCACATGCTCTGACTTTTCCTGAGAGATTTTCACATACAATTATATAATCAATACTCAAATTCTTCCTGAAGAAAATGAAATATGAACATCTAGTTTTCCACTTACAGTTCTTAAAACTCTGCATTCCAAATCTGGTATTTAGTCTAATAGGTGACTATAGACAAAAATGTTGTCTTTATTGTAGCCAGATAATTTTTATGTTCATTTGTTTTTTAATCCTACTTAATGACTAAAACCAAAAAAGTGATCTTTGAAAATTTTCTATTAAAACTAAAAAAGTGATCTTTGCAAATTTTCTATTAAACCAGTGTCTGTGAAAGTTTTATAATAAAAAGAAGGTTGGAAAAATACCTGTTTACCAAGTAATAATATTCAAGTTGAATTTATAATAACTTTGCTTTCCATGCACTCAATCTGAAGTTTTAAGTAATATCCAAAAATATTGATATCATTATGCTAAAATAATGGATCCTTGCAATCTTTACCATCTAACATCCACAACTCTCAATACAGAGTATGTAGATCATCAGAAAACATTATTATGCTAAAATCATGAAAATATATAACTTCAGATATAATCTCAAATGTGCTTTTTTCTTATTTTCATGAGAGTGGACTGTAGGTAATCTGACTCTCAACTAAATAAATTCAGTAACGGCACACATATAATATCTTAATAAAGGTCACTTTAATCATTGTCTGCTTCTTGAGTAAACAGAAGCCTGGATCAACTCATCTGTGTACCTATTATGGAGTTTCAAGAGATAGAACTTGAGAGATCTAAAGATTTTTTTAAAAAGTGTGAAAAGATCAAGCAGAAGGATAATGGAGGTTTCTAGAAGTAGGGGCTGTCTGTCATCCCTATGGCTGAAGTCGGATGTTTGTATTTTGGTTTCCTTTTAGCCATTATTGCCTTTATATCATTCATTCTGGGAAAAAAAAAAGATTAATCCTTCTAAAGTAGAAATAAATTGTACCTCTGAGATCTCTGAAGATACCCTCCACTTCTACAACTCAAAATATTATTCTTTCCATGATAAAATCAACCGTATCGTAAGAAACAGTAGGAAAAAAACACCTAATTACAAATTCTATGATGATAAAATCTGCAGTATATGTTTTTGGTCAAAGTTTCTTATTTTATATACTTTCTACTATGATTTTATGAACATTTGTAGAATTTTCTACTAATGAGTTATAGTACATAATTTAAGAAATCCCCAAACCTTAGTTTTAGTATCATGAGTATCAACCTTTTACTTTTCTTTCCAAGATATTTATTTTTAGTATATTGAACATAATGTAAAATGTTTATTGCTTAATAATCTAAAGACATTTTATAGTAAAACAGTAGTCAGAATAGCATTTCTCCTTCGTAGGACCTACATGCTTTGTTGGCAGTTTGAATTCTCAGGCCTACAACTAATTCTACTTGATTTGTAAATTGACAAGTATTCAATTATCAATGCATCATCAGATGTCACAAGTTGATTTTTAAAGTCAACTTATTAGTGTTTATGAACAATTTTACTTTGTGGCACACTGTCATATTAACAGATGGCATATGGAGTTGGCAAGTAAGTCTTCCTAATTCCACTCATCTCTTCCTCTTCTGAGTACCCCCTTGTTGTCTGTTTTTCCGTTAGTGCTTAAATCTGGTATTTCTCCTTTGCCAAGTACTCACTGATGTCTGTAATAGTCTCTATCCTATTACCATTGTTTCATTACTCTAGTTTTCTGTTTTCTTTTCCTACCTGATTTATCTAAATTCTCCTCTAAATACATTTTTCTCTGTGTACACATCTGTGTCTTTATTTCTTCCCTTTTTCAAATATAATATTTTCCTGATCCAAAGGTCCTGTAGCAGTATATTTTCTTTTTTGGTTCCCGTATTAAACCGATGTCTATATCTGAATAGCCTAATAAATTTATTTAATATATGTCTTTTAATCTGAGAATTAAATCACATTTTACCTTTTACCTTACTGTTTTTTTTCTCTCTCCTTTTTTCTTTTGTTGTATACTGCTCCCATGGAATTCAATTAGTTTTTACCTCACATTGACCTTTTTTTATCTAACTGGTTAAGATACATATCTCTTTCCCCTAAGACCTGTCTTCTGTCTCACTTTCCCTCATGATAAATCATCTTGAGGTGCCTGTAAGCATTTTTCATATCTGTTAAGGAGATTTTGGTAAAAAAAAAAAAAAGAATACATTTTGTTTGGGCTTATATATATATATGGGTTTGTGATTACTTTCCTGACTTGAATTCCTAGCTATAAACATGTAGAAAGAACTCAGGGGGTTTAGTGCTTTTAAAAACCCCAACATCATGTGAAAGTGGTCTACAGAACTAGGACCAGACATATAGGGAAGGGGGAAATTAAGTTTAAATTATGTGGAGCACAAGGTAACCTGCGGAAAATACATGTGGTCATTAGATGTTCAAATATTAAGAGAAGGATCTGTTCCTCTTCAAGTCCAAACAGAACCTCTCTCCTATTAGTAATATATTCAATTATTCAGCCGTTTTAAAGGAACTCATCATTGTATTTTATTAGTATTAGGTCCTAAAACTCTTGGATTCAGCCTTTCCTTCACATTTTTAAATAAATAAATTGTTAATATTTAAAAATTAGGCATGTTTTGCTATACATAATATATTAAAATAATTTTAAGTATATAAACCAGTGGCATTAAGTATTTTCAAAACTTGCAAACTGAGCCTCTGTACCCATGAAATGATAACTCCCAATTCTCATCTCTTTCCAGAGCCTGGCAAGCACCATTATATTCACAGTTTCAATCAATTTGACTAAGTACCTCATATGAGTGAAATCACTCAGTATTTATCCTTTTGTGACTGGCTTATTTTACTTAGCATAATTTTTTCAAGATTCATCCATGTTGTAGCAGGTGCCAACATGTCCTTTCCTTTTAAAGGTGAATGATATTTCCATGTATGTATGGACTACATTTTATTTACCTATTCATCCATCAATGTCAATGGACACTTGGGTTGCTTCCACCTTTTAGGCTGTTTTGAATAATGCTGCCATGACCATTAGTGTATAGCTATCTGTTTGAGTCTCTGTTTTCAATTTTTTAGTATAAATCCAGAACTAGAATTACTGTATCATATGATAATTCTGTTTTTAATTGTTTGAAGAACTTCCACAAAAGGCTATTTTTATAAAAGAAAATGTTATGCTTCCTCTTGAAATAAAAAAATCCAAATGTCTAGGAGGATTGAGCTTTCTTTCTGGCATGGCAGAATTTCTTCTGGAGCCAAGAAGATACTCAGTCCATCACAATAAGCATAAGTCCTTTAGTAAACCACAGGTATCTTTTCCACAACACTCAATTCTATTATTTGTTTATCTTAGCGGTACAGATTTTTCTGGTCCTGGCTTAGAGCTTAAAAAGATATAAAAGGAGAGTGGTCAGAGAGAGTAAGAAAAAGGAGGTAAACAACAAATACAAATGTGCTGATGATATACTCAAATCTCCTTCATTTCTTAAGTCAAAATCAAGAAAGGGAAAGGACAAGAACAAGTAAAATATGTAAAAAATGTTATATGTAAGAGAAAAAACAAATGTACATGAATATTGGAGCTATTATCGTATCATTTATGAATATGCATAAATTTGAGTTGCCATGACTTAGCTAACTAACACTGGTCTTATAACAACCTGGCTCAAATTATAGTGTTTATAATAACATTAAATAATTACATAAAGTACAAACTTTGCTACTAGGTCTTGAGTTCACAAATTGCTAGATAATTAACAAATGTACAGTGTAAACAGTGACCAATTATGCCACTTTTTTCTAATTCTGTCAGTGATCGGCCATGCAAATCTATTATTCAGGTCATGCACAGATGGGAAAACATGTAGTTGAGTTGCCTCCCTGTCTTCCAGTAGTAAAACCACTTGATATTTTGCAAAACTGGGGAATGAAAAGAGAAAGTTGGCCAGCAAAGATCCAAATGCAGCAGAGAAACAAAAGGTAATAATACTGGAAATAAAATTTGGATAGAATGTAAGTGAAGTTGTAGAAGAAAGAGTTGGCAATGCCATCATTCAGAACACTCCAGAGGAAGAAATTAATGAAAGCAAATCTTAGTTACACAGATGAGAAAATATGTTGTGATGAAAAGAATAAAAAAATGTCTCGAAGGCAGTAATGCTGGCAAAAAATGAAATCTTCACATTTAAGAAATTCTAAATTTTTGAATGATGATGAAAGTTTAAAGGATAACATGTTGGAAACTGACCTCTGCTTAGAAAGATGTATGTCAATTTTCCAAAGCTAGTGAAGATGCTCACTGCACATTGTAGCTTATATGAAAAGAAGGAAACAAGCACTATTCAAGCTGCTCTTGGTGTGTTTTTAAAAGGAAATTAAAAAATAAATAATACACTTAAATTCTCAGTGTTTTAACATTTTTAAATGTGCCTGTATTTTCCTTGTTTTAGTCCCCCTATATGTATAATTATCAGTTAGAAAGCTTTTAATGTTTGACAAATATTTTTTCAAATTCATAAAATAATAGTGATTTTTTTCCTCACTGGTTATTCAAGTAAGTTTGGGTGACTTCACTTTATATGATTTATATGTCTTTTCTTGTCCTTGTTTTTGAGATAAATAAGCACAATGTAAGGCAAAAGTACTAGCAGAATGTAGGCAAAATTTAGAATAAAAATTGCCTGTATTATAGCATCAACATTGGTACTTTCTACCGATGCAATTTTGGGCAGGGTATTCAATCCTTATAAAGCTTATTATCTCCACCATTGAAGTGGAAAGAGCAAGCTACTTGTTAGGAAGATTACTACTGTACAGTTACTGGTATAGGGTTTCGTAAAATGGTTGTTCAGTTAGTAGGTATTAGAGTTGATTGTTCAGACTTTTTAGAAGTTTAGAGAAGATAACACAAGTTTGAGTAAAAGGATAAGAAGTTTGGACTTAATGCTATGAAAAGAAGGAGCCATTGGGGTCATGCACAAGGGAACTGGCCGCCTTATGAAGATTAGTCAGGGAACATTGGGCATGATGGACTAGAGAGTAGAAGGGCCAATGACAGAGCGGTAAACGGGGAACGTAAAAGAGTTGAACAGGTGTATGATGATAAAACCTGAATTAGGAAGACTTTGATAAATATCATTCAATGAATAAAATCTAAAGAACAATTGTGATTATTGTATAGTTGTCTAATGCAGTGAATAATGGCTTAAAATGTTGGTAGAAAATATGATTGGAGAAAATTGGAAGACTTTATGTGCTCTTATAAGTATGCAATTATTTCACCAGTATACTCCATGACTTTTAGTCAGGGCTTTTCATGAGTTTTTATGAATTTTTAGTGGATTTTTATGAATTTCTTTACAATGTCATTCATATTAGTCAGGGAGGATTAACTACAAATGACCAGAAATTAATGTGGCTTACCGGAGTAAAAGTTTATTTCTCAGAATAGAGAGAGTCTGTAAGGCATGGGCAAGGCTTGTTTAATCGCATTGCCCTGCCAACTTACATGGTGCCAGAATCTTCCACTAGTGTCTCTCCATCTGGAGAGTTAAAAAGAGGGGCCTAATGGAAGTTATCAGGAGCCACACCTGCCAGTGTTATACCTCACATTAGCCAGAATTCAATCAAGGAGGCAGTTAGCTCTAACATGAGCATATAGAATTGTCTCAACCAAGGGAAATACATACTTTGGGGGTGGCTTGAAATATATGTGTTGAGGGTATCCCAACATTTGTTTCTCTAAAAGACATTTTCAGGGGGAATTGAGAATGTGGCATCTTAACAAGGCCATTAGGGGTAATATGCAACCAAATAATTATTACTTACATCACAGTCTGAATGTCTGCAGCACTCTTTTGAAATCAGAAAGATGATGGGAAAAGAAAAGGAAATGAGTAATAGTATGTAATGAGTCTAAAGCAGCTATACAGAGAAAAGAGCAATAGTCATTAGGAAGTCAAGGATGGCAAAAATTCAATCTTGAAGTAAAGAGGAAACAACTAAATTCCACAGATGAGATTCACTGATCTGAAAAAGTATAGACTGTCTACAAGCAGAGTCAGGTTACACAACAATTTGTAGGGTAAAAACCAGTTCTAGTTGCTGTCCTAGCAAAATTAAGCGTCGCTTGTGTCCCAGTTTGGACAATAAATATTATGATTATCCTGCTCAGAAGGCTGTAGTTAAGGGAACTTAATGAAGTAAACGTTAACTCATTGTTTAAAGAAATATTGCTTAATTCAGTTTTTTAAAGTATATTTTATTGATTATATTGTTACAATAGTTCCAATTTTTTCCCCTTTGCTCTCCTCCACCCAGCATCCCACCTCCCCCAGCAATACCCCCCCCCCAAGTCCATGCCCATGGGTCATACATACGAGCTCTCCCGCTTCACCCTTTCATATATTCTTCTTTTTTTTAAATAAATAAATGATTAATTAATTATTTTAACAATAAGAAATAACAATCCCTCCCTCTCAGATTTAAGACCCTTTACAATCTTATAAAGGACAATGGACGAAGGTCTCAAGCTCCTCTAGCTGCTTCAAGCTGGACATGGTCGTCGTCCTACCCACCCTTGGGTCCAGAAATCCCTAATAAGAGTGGGGGTGTGGAGAGGAGGGTGGCCTTCCCACATGGGGAAGGATCGTGCAGACTCCAGGTTAGTTGGCTGTCCCCAGACAATGGCATGCTTGGTTTAACAGGCTGGCATCCTTGTTGTATTCCAGCCACTTAGTTCATCCAAACTGTTGAGTCTCAGGAGGCAGCACTGCAGACAGGATTAAGTGAGGCCTATACAGACAATCACTCAGGTAATGAGATCATAGGCTTATGCCCTCTGGTTCAATTTTGCTCATTTGTTTCTGTTGTTCATTAGTTTCCTGTAATAGGTGATAGCATAAGGTATTTTTCTTTTGTTGCTTGGCTTATTTCGCTAAGCATAATTCTCTCTAGTTCCATCCATGTTGTTGCAAATGGTAGAAGTTCCTTCTTTCTTTCTGCCACATAGTACTCCATTGTGTAAATGTACCACAGTTTTTTGATCCACTCGTCTACAGATGGGCACTTAGGCTGTTTCCAACACTTGGCTATTGTAAATAGTGCTGCTATGAACATAGGGATGCATAGGTTCTTTTGAATTGGTGTTTCAGGATTTTTCGGATATAAACCTAGCAATGGAATTTCTGGTTCAAAAGGCAGTTCCATTTTTAGTTTTTTGAGGAAATTCCAAACTGTTTTCCATAGTGGCTGCATCAGTCTGCATTCCCACCAGCAATGCACCAGGGTTCCCATTTCTCCACATCCTCTCCAGCACAAGTTGTTGATTTGTTGATGATGGCCATTCTGAGTGGTATGAGGTGGTATCTCATTGTGGTTTTTATTTGCATCTCTCTGATGGCTAGTGATGTTGAGCATTCTTTCATATTTCTATTGGCCCTCTGTATGTCCTCTTTGGAGAAGTGTTTGTTCAAGTCCTTTGCCTATTTTTTAATTGGGTTGTCTTTAATCCAGTTTTTAAGCTAAAATTGCTTAATAAGATTAACCAAATTAAGTGAATAAGGTTCTGTCCTCAAAAAGGTTTTTGGCTAAAGAGGTAGGGTTATCACATTGTTAACTAATTATCAATAAGAAGGAAAGCAAAGAGAATTAGACTTCAAGCTTAATAAACTGGGGAGCATGAGCCTGTTTGCTTCACCAGGAAGCTACAGCTTCACACCCCAGGAGATCCATTGCTCACCAAGGGGATTAATACTTGTCCCTTTTCCACTCTGGTGCTGCATTGTTGGTGGAAGTAGAGGGGAGTAAGTACGTGAGTGTAGAAGTCAAAATGGTACAGGGGGTCGGCTTGACCAAAGATGCCTGTCAGTTTAGCCTGGGGAAAGAAGAGATTGGTTGTGAGGTGGACCTATCCAAAAGCTTACAAAAGCTTGGGAAATTCATTGGTTATTTTGATAAAGCACCTAGTCTGTCCCAAACCCTAGCTAATATGATTCCAGGGCAACAAAAATGCTCCCTGCTCCCACCCATTCTCTTACTCATGACCTGCACTCCGTCCATTCATTCCTGTGCTCTCTCTTGCGCAGGAGCATGTGACTGTATGGGTCTAGCAGGTACCAGGGCCCACAGCAGACTGGGTGAGCTCCAGAGGACTCAGCTTTAATATGAAGCACACTAGCTTTGTTTTGGTCTTACTTCAGACAAGGCAGGACTTTTTCCATGCCTCGATTTAGGGAGATGGGAAATTAGAAACCCAGGGGCAGTCTTCCACACAAAAACCATTTTGCCACACCACACTCTGCTGTGCGTGGCTTGGAATGCTTTCCTTGTGGTCTGTGAAAGAGCCTGATTTCCACCTGCAACAATAGCCTCTTAGAAACAGAGGTTCCCTACAGAAGCACATCTGTGTACCCACAGCAAAGTCTATCAAAGATATTTCAGAATAAGTTGAATCAGTATGCAGTTTGCTGAGTAGAACTATTCATACATAAAAGACAAATGAATTAAAAATGACTGATGACACTGGTCATTAATATCTTCAGCAGCTTCTCCTTGTTATGATTGTGTGCTTAACACACAATGCATTGATCAGAATTTTCTTCCCAAGTGCTTTCTCACTGGAAAGTCTTGTTCTGATCTTCAGCATGCACACTTTGTGAAGTTTGCCAGCTATTTTATTTTAATGATATAAGAAATTCAACCTTTGGCTTTTACATGGGTCATTTCTGTATGGTTAGTGTGAGTCAGGTCCTCTTGAATATGATAGCATCTATGAAAAGTAGAAAATATTTTTGAGCCTAAAGCATTGAGGCCAGGACCCTCCTACTCTTCCACCCCCAAAATTATTTTCTTGGGGTTATTATTAAAGAGTCAACTGATCTTTCTGGATGAAAAAATTATTTAATTTTGTCTTTAGCTTCATTAGGTCAATACCAATATTCAAAGGAAACAAAGGAACCTATGAAAATTATTTATTAAAAACAATTAACATGAAACTTATGTATTTGTGGATTTAAAGATTTTTCGGTCAGCTCTGATGTCAGATTTCTAAATCTAAGTGGAAACAGCTAGATGATTAAACCTACACAAAATAAGTTTAGGTCTTCCCTATAGTCTAATTACAGGAAAGCACACATTCTTGTCAGAAATTTGAAAGCATCTGGGAACTCTGCAGTGAGGATTTTCAGTGAAACGGTGATGGTTTTCTCTAATGACAGTCAGAGTGAATTTTACAAACCACATAGAGTTTGAAGGAGAAAGCATTAGTGCTTATGTGACAAAGCTGATAAAGTCATCACAGCCCTGTAATGTTAGAGAAAATTTAATGATTCCCAATCATTTCCTTCCAATTGGATTACCCTGTAGACTTCAGAGAATATTTGAAAACAGCTTCCTTCCTGATGAAGACTTTATATGCTCCATGTCAAGACAGCAAATATTTTGGTGAGAGAGAAGACAGCTACCAGAGGTGGCAATGCCCAGCCAAGCAACAACAAAACACAAACGTGTCCAGTTTTTATAACAAATTTGTTTCTTAACTGGCATCTCCAACATTATGGATATGACAGAAGCTGACACGCACAAGGGTAGTATATCAGAACTGATGTTCGTCAAATAAGAGCAGAAAAGAGACACGCTGGGTAGGCTTCTGGCATTTGCACGTAGAATTTGATGAGGAAACATCATGCTGAGAAGTGGAGAAGGAGGAATGAATATATTGATCTAGAAAGAAAGCGAATACGAATGGCTGTGCCATCAGCAGTGATGTAATTGCTAGTTTGGAGGTAAATAACTTCTCTGTATATATTAGGGATGATTTGATTGATAGTGATAACATAAAAGAAAGCATTAAATATTGAAGCCATGTGAGTTATCTCTTTTTCTCTCTCGTACACGTGCCACACATACACATATGCAAAAATAGGCATAAAACTGTACTTCAATAGAGTCCAAAATGGTTCATAATAGTTGCCTTTATGTATCTTTGTATGTAAAAAGTATTTGTAGTGTATCAACTGTGGATAACATTATTTGGGAGGACTACACATGTTTCACTGTAGCAAGAGGTGAACTTTTCATTATCTAAACCTGAATGTAAGAGATTTCAGAAAGTGCTGACAGGTTGGTAAAAATATTGTTTGGGACAAATGAAATTTAATTAGTTTTATTCTCAAGTATTAATCTTGAAGTTAAGAAAATAAAAAATGCTATTCTGAGATCACTTGACTTTGTTGGTGTAATGCTTTGCTATATAAATTAACTTAGCCTGGGTTAAATTAAAATATATTATAGTTCTATTCTACATACACATTACTTTTACTTATACTGAAATATTTGAGAAGCAGATAATTCAGGAAAGTGACAGAATGAATGGCTCAACAGTTTTCTAAATAATTGTAACTATAAATAAAAAATATCAGTTAATACTTCGAAATGATAAAAATCTCTAAGAGAAACAATATTAGATTATTACTATATAGGCTCAATATTTAAAATCATTTTAAATAAATGAACAAAATTCCTGTAAGTTGAAAATAAACTATATTGGAACTAGAAATTTATTTTTAATTTTGGATAAGTTAAATTGTTTTGGGGACACTGAAGTTCAGAAAACGGCTACAGTATTACTTATTATATGACTTTATATCACCGTGACATGGATTTTAGCTTAGCTGCTTTAACTTAGATGAAATTTGAAATAATTATTATGTTATGTACAAATTGTCTGACACAATAACTTACGAGTTATGTGCTTCACTAATGTTTTTTTCTTTAGCATTCTTGCTTAAATTATCTCAAACAATTTGAGATTTTATTTAACCTAGATCCTTCCACCTTAAAATAAGCCCCTTTCAAAGTCCATGTTTCCGGAGATTTCTGAATCTTCTGAATTAAAACCATTACATATGGCCCAGTCCCAGAACATTCCCAAGTAAGTTTTTCTTACATTCTTTAAAAGAGAGCAGGCCGACCGTTCTGGGGGTGGGGGAAGGGAGTGGAAGGAATGGATCAAAAAGAGCAGAATAGCGGTCAATAGGGGGGAGGGGGAGGGAGAAAAGGGGGATAAGTAAGGGAAGGGTTTAGTCAAAGAACCCGTATAAATGACTCATGGACACGGACAACGGGGAGAGATATGATTGTGGGAGAGGGGGTGGGTTGGGTGGGGGAGAGAAATTGGGGGAAAAGGGGACAACTGTAATTGAAAAATTAAAAATTAAAAATTAAAAAAAATGTATAAAAGACTCGTGGACATGGAAAACAGTGTGGTGATCGTGGGAGGAGGCAGGGGGTTATACAAGGGACAAGTGATAACGGAAAAAATACCATAAATAATAGGTTTAAAAATGTGGGGGGGGGCGGGGAGAGCAATGAGGGGAAATGGAACCACTGTAATAGCAAAACAATAAAAAGAAAAAAAAAATACTGTGTTATTTTTATAACAATGATTTTAAAAAATCCCATGGCTCTATCCCATCCACATTCCTTGTAGGGCAGGACAACCTGTGGCTTCATCGACCCCAGCCAAACTCTGCCAGAGCAGCACTAACAGGTTGTCTTATGTAGCTACCACCACTGCCTTCAGAAGAGTCTGCCATAGTCCCAGTTCCCCCAGAACCCGGTGCAGAAGTCTCTAAATTCTATCACTCTCCATGTCATATTTCATACGATCCCTCTTTTTTTAAAATTTAAAATGCGAAATAGCTAAAACACAACATTAATTAAATAATGAGCACTGGAGGAATGTTAAGTGAAAAGTGAAACATCTCCCAGATAAGGCGATGTCTTATCTAAACACAGTAAGTACTGGGGTGAAATTCTTGCATTGTATGGTTGCATATGGTTTTGTGATGAGTTCTGTGACAAAAGTCAATATATGTGTCATCTAGGCAGAGTACTGCCCTTTGTTATCTTGGAATAATAAACATGTAAAACAGCAATAGAGTCTTAGGAGGCATTTTCTTAGAGGAAGAATGTTCTGAGTTCCATGAGTTTATGGGGCCAAAGAGGATAGGACAGGCTGCTTTTAGGAATTGGAATAATTTTGCTATATGACAAGAAAGGAAAGGCGATATAATAGCAAGCATATGAATGAGAAGTGAGTCAATATGTATTGATGATCATGTTCAGTGTTTTATTTCATGGCTACTCAATTCTATTGAATATTAAAATAGTTTTCATATGTGAAAGAGAACTGACAAATACTTATAGGCACATGGTAGCATTTAAAAAGATCGTGTGACTTTAAGAATATTGTTTCAAAGGCAATGATTATTACCATACAAACATAAAAGTTCATTTCATTTGACCTCAGAGGAGTCATAAAGATTTGGTGTTTTATGTGCAAACCCCTTGACTCTTTAATTAATGATTTACCTTGGTTTGGGTTGGGTAGTTAGATGCTCTTTTTCCTGGAGTGAAGGAAAATGAGGACACTGAGTCAATGAGAATACATATGTGTCAGGGGCATGGCAGAAGTCACCCATGGCTTTATTAATCTAGTCTTTCAGCAGTCATGTTGACCTGCCTCCCATGCCACCTTATACCCACATACCACTCACTCACCCACCTGGCCAACCTTCACCTGCATTTCAAACTTGAGGTTATGAATTAGTTTTGATGCAAAGCCTCCCTCTTGGCCACAGTCTTCTGATTCCCTTTGACCCTGTGCTCCCCTGACCAAGCCAGATTAGGTGTTTCCTCTGCTTCCATACTCTTCATATTACTACTCATGACGATGGGTTTGGCTTATCTGTCTTCTTCATCTGGGCTAGGAGCTTTGTGAAGGGCACATATCTGATTCTGTATAGAAGAGTTTTATGTATATTCATAAACCATGTGCATATGCTTAACGTTGGTCTATGGGCACATTATTATTATTTTCATTGAATAAATTGTCTCATGGATATATGGAGTTAGGAAAATAATCATGGATATCAACATTGAGATATCAAAATAGATTTCTCAGTACCTTACAGCCAAATAAAAGATAAAGCCAGGAAATTGTAAATAGTGGATGAGATACCATTATCGAAAAGCTAGTTTTTATAGCATGCTTTTTTATAGCATTTTAATTTGGCAGAGGAATATATGGAGTATGTATACGCTACAGAATACTATAAATTTTGGTATATTTATACTCCTAGTTTGGATTAAACTTCTCACTCTTGCTCTAAACAGTGTGAGAGTATTATCTCAATTTCCCAGGTATACCTATTTAAGAAAGTGAGCTATTATAATTGTTATTAAATGTATATAAAATATTTGTATTTAAGGTCTTGATTTCCAAGTAATGACTTTTAGTGTAAAAAACCCATAGTAGATATATGGCTCTTAGTCACAGATCATGAGGGTAATGACCAAATTTAAATTGCTGTTACATTTACATAACTGTCTTCTTTGATCCTATAATCTGAATTACTTGGGTTTACGCTTTTGGCTCCTGAGGTTTTATTTAGATATCTTGAAGATAGTGTAGAACATTGAGCATAGTAAATATGAATGCTAAATTCAAATTAAGAAGTATGCTTAAATGACCAAATAGCTGTTTGGCAAATAGTTTACTGACCCAGCAGACTTAATTCTGCTCTCTTTGTAAAATAATTGGTCTTAATTCTTCTGGCTTTATACTGTTGTGAGAGAAACAGAATGATAGTGTGTTCTTTGTTCAGTTGAATATAAAACCTAGGTATTATAGATCACTTTCCTCTTTGGGGAATGTTTTGTATTTGAAACTTAATAAAACTTAATATGCAAAATAAATCCATAATAGGTATAAGGGAAAGAAAATTTTCAAAATATAATACATTATCTTATTCTTGGTGTTTAGTGACAGCATATGCTGAGTTCGTATAATCACACATTTTTTCAACAGGTAAGATATTTATAAAAATATGTTTATGCTTAGACATGTGGAATTTTGTTTACTACCTAGCTGATAAGAGGATTCACATTTAAATGTAAATAACTTTGCAGAGTGCAGTGTGTTGAAATTGCTAATTTTCATACTACACATTTCAAAATTTGCATGTATAATTGTACATTCCTTCATGCAAATAAAAACTGTTTTTTCCTCCTGGAAAAAGTATTTATAAATGCACACTAAATGTGTATGCAAACATTTGGATTTACATACATACATATTTATTGTGTTTATGTACCTATTGGTTTTATACAGTACACTCCACACATTTTACTTTTAATATGATAAATATTGTTATGCTTGGTCTGATGAAGTCTAGAGAAAGTATGTTTGTCATTTTCCATAGTGTCTGAAGTCTCTGAATATTCTATCTATGGAGAATATATGGGGTGATTTCTTTTAAATGGATTATAAAATATCAGGTATGTGAAAGCTCAGAGACGTGGTTTATTTTGGGAATGGTACTCAAATAACAAATATGTATTTAATACATATATAAATTATACTTTTTATAAAAAGGACCTTTTTTGAGTTGATAAGTTAATGGAATCTTAGGCCTGGGCACTATTCACTGTCAGCTCTGCAAGCAGTATAATGGGAAGATACAAAAAAAGTACTGTATATATTATGCATGACTATGCACCCACACAGAATTTCCCACTCCCAGAGGCTGCCTGGGACATGGAATATGTCACAGCCATTTTGTACGCGATTCTTTTTTCTAACTATAAAGGCTTGGTGTTGTCATAATAAATATTTAGCTTCTGAGAGTGATGGATTGCTTCAGTGAAAAGCATTATATAGCATATTTTTTTCTTATCTGAGTCAACGTTTTCCTCAATACCATGAAGCAAATTAAAATAAAGTGTTTAAATCTACTGCGTATGATAAAGAAGACCGAATCTCATTCTAATAAATATGAAATACAACTTGTCATGTTCCTTGCACTCTGTAGAAACGCTACCACAAAACTTCACCAGTTAAGTCTAATATGTTGACATTTATTTTTGCTGCAATAAATGTTAGGATTATATTTTTGCATTAAATTCTGGCATTTTTAAAGATCACGATGACAAGTAATTTATTCCTCAGATCACTCTGGTTTGTTTTTACTTTTTGAATATGGATTTGGCCGTGTGTCTCCAAGCACAATACAAAGCGTATTTCATATGTTTTGCAACCTATTAGTTTGATTTAAATCCACTTTTTCCATCTGGATTTATGCAAGCCTTTCTTGATGTTATTTGCTCTGAATTATTCCCTGGAAATAATCACACTGAATCCAATTTTACACTGACTGTGTGGGTTACCAAGTCTATCACTGTAAAGCTTTAAGGTTTTCATAGTTTGTTTCAATGAAGACAATTTCTCAAATAGTCCATATATGAATATGTAATTCTTTCGTGTTTTCAAATAGATTTCCAATTTCTTGCTCTTTCTCTTTTCCTTATGGCACCCCTATGATGTGAATGTTGGTACACTTGAAATACAGTACTCTATATTGCGGTTCACTTGTCGCGGCCTCACTGTATTGCAGGATTTTAAAAAATATTATATTTAATTATTTATCATGGATTTTTTGCTATATCGTGGGATTTTACTGTAATGTATACATGTTGTTAAAGTTACATAGGTTTAAGAGTGTAGAATATGTTTAAGAACATAAGTAGTTTTATAAAAGTGTGGAAAAGGTTAATAAGGGAGTGGAAAAGGTTAATAAGGGACTGGGAATGGCTTATAAGTGTGTGGGAAGGGTTTATAAAGCCTTAAAATATATATAAATACTAAAATAAATGTAAGATTCCTACTTTGCGGTTTTTCACCTATTGCAGGAGGGACTAGAACGTAATACCCACGATAAGTGAGGGAGTACTATGCCCTGGCTGGTTTGGCTCAGTGGATTGAGCGTCGGCCTGCGAGCTAAGTGTCGCTGGTTCGATCTTCCAGTCAGGGCACATCAGAGAAGGAAAACTCTGACTCCAAAAAACCTCCGCTGCCTTGCGGCATACCTCTTCAGGGGAAAGGCTAAGGGAGTAAACCCCGACAGAAAATCCGGAGCCGGAGTCCCTAAGGTGGTTTGACGTTGTAGTCAACACCGGCAACTCCTGCGGCGCACCTGAAGCCAAGCTGTATTGACTCCGTCTTTCCCTTGGACCCTTCAGCTGCGAAGAGAGGGGGGGTCTGCTGCATGGGCAACAGCAGACCCTCCATATCACCCTGCCCAGGCTCTGTAGCTTCAGCTCCACTGGAGAGGACACTCCAGCGTCATCGCAAGATGTCGATTCAACACGGGAGGAGACAGATACCGTGTCACTCCCGAGTCGGACTGCACAGCCATTCTCGGCGGTGCAGATAGACCCTTAAGAAGCTACACCATCGTCTCTCGAGACGGACGGCTGCCGACGACTGGAACATGCTATGTGACACACACTTAAAAATTTGTCTCTACCTTTCTTTAAATATGGAATGAATATGACATATCTCAGAAACTAAATTGTTACAGTCAGTGGAACAAAGCAACATGTAAAAATATTAGGGTTTTTGGCATAGTCAATGTAAAACCTGCCTCCAACAGATTGGGTCAATCTATATATGATTTGAATTAAAACCTCAAAGGTAGTAATTTAGAGCCAAAAGCAATGATGCAGGTTTTTTGCATGTTTAAGATCTATTTATTTTAGTAATACAACAGCTAAGAGAGAATGTAAATCTGAGGTTTGTCTTTTTTTTTAACCATATTTTTAAAGGACTGTCTTCTCTGGGCTGGGTGGAGAGTGAACTAGAACAGTTTTTAAAGTAGGTAATAAATCTAGACAATCCAGACATAAAACTTTATCTTTTGTTTTTTTTCTCTTTCATTAGTGGATAATTTTAGTCTACATCTTTCAGGAAAAAAAAAGTACTAATTTTTTCTATGTGTATTCAGTCATTCGTTTCTAGTGACCCTAAGAGAAAACCTGAAATATTGAAAAAGCACCAAATTGCAGTAGACAGGTGGTTTTTTTTCCCCTATATCATATAAAAATCCAGAGAATTTTCATTGGTTAGCATACATGAGTCAATGTGTAGGTGGTTGGTCACACCTGTATATGTCTGTATTGCCTTCCGATCACTGCTGAGAAAGTTCAGACTACTTAATGTTTGCCTATTAGAAATACACATGGTCACATGGTGGAAATATTTTCATTTTGGGAAATAGGTTATTTTTTTGTTGTGATAAGCTTACTTTCAGTCTTTCTTGATGTATGTTAGAATCAAAATCTATGTTAAAGATTTTTTTGAGAATTAATTCTAGTATTTAAAAAAAAATCCTTAAAGGCAAATAAATACGAGGGTTTAAAGATGTTTTAAATTAAAAATCTAAATTTCTTCTCTATTTATATGAATGAAATGGCTTGGCAAGGTAAAATGCAGAGCAATCATAAGGATGCTTTTCTCTTTTTAAAGATTTTGTTTATTTTCAGTGAGAGGGGAAGGGCAAGAGAAAGAGGTAAAGAAGCATTGATATGTGAGAGAAACATCAGATGGTTGGCCTCTTGCACACCCCAAACTCAGGCGTGTGCCCTGAAAGAGAATCAAACCAGTGATCTTTCTGTTTGCAGACCGGCACTCAACCCACTGAACCACACCAGCCAGGGAAGGGGTGCTTCTGATAAAGAAAAGGCTTCATGCAACAGGTAAAGTGGAGAAATGAGGTAATTAGTCATGTGATTCTAGACTTAAAAGGAAAGTTTTAAGCCAAAATATTTAGAAAATGGAGAAAAAATTTTTTAAATAATTACCTCAATTTTCCTCTTTGTCTCTTTACTATAGATGTGTCTTAGAAAATACCTGATAAATAGCTATTTTACTTAATTATCAGATATCTGCTGATGATTATTTAAACTACTTTGCCCTTTTGCAGGATGGAGAAAAAATGCTATATTCTTCATGGGAATTTTTAAAAAATTAGCAAAGTAATTGTAAGTGAGTCAGGGCATCATGAGAAGCACTATCCCAACTATAAATAAGTATTATACTTTATTTTGAGATACAAACTTTCATACATATCAAATTTTTATAATCATACAGAAGTTGTAAAAATAGGTATACCATGTGGTGGTAAGAACTTAAGTCATTTTTACACTAAATCTTTAAAACCTTGACCCATTTTTATTATATATATAATTTTCAAGTTTTATCTATGTTGTATCATGTATCAGTACTTTATTACTTTTTATTGTTGAATTACATTTCATTATAATATCACACATTTTATTTATATTTATCTATTCATCAGTTAATGAACATTTGGCTTGTTATCAGTTTAGTCTGTTATGAATAATGTTGCTATGAACATTAATGTTCAAAGGTTGCATAGATTATGTTTTTATTTATCTTGGAAATGTATCCGAGAGTGAAATTGCTAGGTCATAGAGCAACTCTACATTTCACATTGGAGGAATTGTCAGACTGTTTTCAAGGCACCTACATCAATTACTTCTCACCAGCAATGCATAAGGATGCTTATTTCTTCATATCCTTGACTCAATTATTATATAGCCTTCTTTATTATATCCACTCTAGTGTGTGTGAAGTGGTATTTGTGGTTTAGATTTTCATATTGCTAATAGGCAATGCTAGTGAACACTTTTCATGAGCTTATTGGCCATTTGAATACCATATCTTGAGAAATTTATAGACAAAATATCTTTTAAGAAAGTTATTTATCTTTTTATTATTGAGTTGTAAGAGTTCTTTATATATTTGGGATACAATTCTTTATCAGATGTATGATTTAAAATATGTTCTTTCATTTTGTGTGTGATTTTTCATGTTCTTATTTAGTGTTTATTCTCTACATTTTGTTCTCTGTGGTTTTTATTAAATATATTTCTGTTGTCCATCTTGAGTTAATTTTGTATTAATATAAGGGAGGCATCTAACTTTTTTTTTGCACATGATTATCCAGCACCATATTTTTCCATATTAAATTGTCTTCACATCCCTTCCTTGTTTAAATCAATTTACCATAAATACAAGGTTTATTTCTGGACTGTCAGTTCTGTCCATTAATCCTTGACTATCCTTCTGCCAGTACCACAGTTTTTTGATTACTGTAGCTTTGTAGTAAGTTTTTAAATTTAAGACATATTGATTATCTAACTTTGTTCTTTTTAAATATCTTTAGCTATTCTTGGTTCTTTACATTTTAGTATAAACTTTAGGATAACTTTGTAATTTCTTCCACCTTCCAGTGGGATTCTAATAGAGACTGAATTTAATGTTTTCATTAATTTGGGTACTTTTGCCAGTTTTCCAGTATTAACTCATTCGGAGCTGGGAGAAAAGAGATGATTTAAAAAATAACAACCTGCCTTACCCAGGGAGAAATTGGGACCTGTGAAGGAAGATAGCCCTAATTTCTTAGCTGAAGCTCCTCGGAGTAAGGTTTCTATCTCATTGACCTGAGGGAATGGGAGGGATTGGGTTATGGTCAAATGCCACAGGATTTTATTTTTCTGAGGTTTAGTAGATTTCCTTGAGTAAGTATTTCTCCCTTTGGGGTGTGTTATTAGGATAATTTAAAGATACTTCAAGTAGTTGATTTTTTAAAAATTCTTTTGTTTTGTGTTCTTGTTTAATAATTTTATGTTAACATTGTTTCTCTGGGAAGATGGTCTGCAATGACCTGAAGTCACCATTCCAGAACAAAATAAGTGTTTTAGTTATGCAGGTATAATAGTCAAAGCCTGTGGTTTAAGAAGTAAATGAAAATTAAAGAAGTAAAGATAGTTAACAAAGATTATTGTGCTGTTTTGACTATGAAAGAGAGAAGAAAATTGAAGTAACAGTTTTCGTTTCACAAGGAAATTTGTATGGATTCTAATTTAAAAAATCCATTAGTATGGATTTTTTTAACATGGTGATAACTTGAATATTTTAAATGATAAGAAAGATAAAGAAACATGATTGACTTTAGTAAATTAATAACTTTGGTAACCAAAAGTTGAAGAAGTGGTAAGTTGATGATTCCTATTTTCTGTGTGAGTTATGAGACATGATCTTCTGCTGAGAACTGGGGGTCAAAGAGGAGTCTAGGTTTAGAGGTGAAATGTGGAGAAAGTTGAAATTGGTAACGTGGTCAGTGGGTTAGAACCTGTCAGGAAGATATAATGAGACTGGTATGTAACTCTGGAGGTACAGTTGAGGTTGATAGACAATGATTTAGACAGCACTGATTTAAATATTTTTATCTGCAAACCCACAACTAACTTGTTTGGCAATTTCTGGAAACATTTTGAATATTTGAACAAGATCTTTTCTCAGTTTAGTAAAATGAAAGGAGTTATTCCTTCTCTAAAGTTTAAAGCCAGCAACTTATTTTTTCTCACAATTATATTATATATTGTTTCCACATAGATTTTTTTCAAAGATTAACGAAATACAGACTTAGCGTGGATGATCATAAATAAATAGGTCACTCTTAGGGAAACTTTCTTACATCTATTGCCAAAATATCACTGCCCTAACACCTTTGATAACACTATTCAAAATCACAAGTGAAATCTTTTTCAACATGATCCAGATGTAAATTTTCAATGTGACATTCTGTGAGTGAATTTATGGGAGTCATTTCTAATATCTGTAGAAATTATAACAACCACTAGGAAAAACAATTGCTTTACTGCCTCTCTTCTATTGTCCTAAATATAAATTGAGTAACCACAGCTATCCTTCTGATGACTGACAAGTAAAGGGGATGGTTTGGCATTTGACAATTACTTAATTATATTTTATTATTTTTCCTGAGGGCATTAGGGACATGATATTGTCCTCCTTTTCTACTAATTAGGAATGGTTAAATCTCTTAAGGCTCTGTGATTGGATTCAGTTTGGATAAGGTTTGTCTGACTGTCAAATTGATATATGGTGTGACATGAATCAGAGCCATCTAAATCTTCACACCTAATTGAATTAGTGCTTCTCTTACATCTAATGATCCCAGCCTGTCTTCTTCATTTTGTCACAAATTCACTCATTATAACTCACTTTAGATTGTTCTGCTCTAATCTCTGATTTTTCTTTCAAGTCCCACTTAATGCCAAATATTATTTTTCTATCTTATGGACAACAAAATGCCATGTAGTTTTGGGCAGCATAAATCATGAGTAACTTGAGTCTCAGGAACTTGAAATTGAGATTACCCTGAGAGAGAAACTAACAACCTAATAGTGTATAAGATAAGTGACATGCAAACTTTTCTTGATGTGACTGAATAAGCTGCTGGGAAGGAGTAAGTCTTTGAATTATTACCACATCTAAATAAGAGTTATAATTTAAAAAGATTTGATGGAGAGTAAGGGGATCAAGTAAATGATTTGGTCAATTAGAAGTACAGTATTCCCTCACTTATCATGGGTATTACATTCTAGACCCCCCTGCGAAGTAGGAACTTTACATTTATTCTACACTCTTAAACCTATGTAACTTTAACAACATACATATACAGTACTGCAAAATCCTGCAATATAATGAAAAATCCGCGATAAATAATTAAATATAATATTTTTAAAAATCCTGCGATACAGTGAGGCCGTGATAAGTGAACCGTGATATAGAGAGGGACTATGTATAAACCATTGACACTGGACATGTATGTTGGAAGCGTTACTAATATCAATAATTATGTATTGCTTACTTTGTAGTTACTTGGTTATTGCTTATTTTGTTCCAGGTTCTATTCTAAGGGTTTTATAATAATTCTGTTATGTGGTACTCACAGTAATCTTATGAGTTAAATTGTTCTCCTTTTTAACCTTACGTGGCAGACAAGAAAGTACAGACTGAGGATTTTAAGCAATAAGCTCAGCATTCCAGATTCTGTAAGAGGTAGAAATGAGTTTGAATTCTAGAGCCTGTCACTGACCGTTTCTTGCACTTTGTGGGGGGGGGGGGAGACGGTGCAACTTTGCCTCACCATTCTCACCTGTGAAACTAGAATAAAAATATTTCTCTTAACTTTTGTGTTTCTTATAGGCATCAAATGAGAAATTGTACAAGAAAGCACTTTGCTCAAATATTTAGGGGCTGTAAATCTCAGAGCCTCTTGAACCATATGCTAAGCACATGGCAACTATTACTTATTAATACACTAGGAATACACTAGGAGAGTGAGAGCATGCTCTCCAAACCAGAGTGAAATATTAGAGTATGATTTGAAGGTACATGTCAGAGAGGTGGTCAGTTCAAGAGGAAGGAACAAGAGAGTGGCCTTAGTGATGAGTCTGGTGAGTTAAAGGAAGTAATAGAATATCCATACACAGAGAGACGTGTTCATAAAGCCTGGTAGTTAATGAGGCCTGGAAATTAAGTTTTTCCATCCATAGTTCTTCCAAGGACAAGGCCCTTTTCACTTCTGGGTGTACTTAATTTGTAAATGAGGCAACCATCTGGTGGATACACAGCTATGTTTCTCTGGGACTGTTAGATGGACACACAGTTAGCTATGAATAAACTAATGCAATTGGTCAATGTTCTTTGTATTTATGGGAATTAAGGTAATTGCATTTTCTTTTATATAAGTCTTCAACCTTTAAGGGTTAAGGTTTGAATAGGTTTAACTAATATCTAATCTTGGTTTGTATTACTATAGTTTGTTTCATTCCTTCTACTATTGGTCAGTAAATTATTTGACAAGAACTAGCAACTGAGATTATTTGCTATTATAACTCTGCAGACAATACCCAGACCAGTGCTTTTCAACTCTTTTTTTTCCCTTCATGTTACACATGACAAATCTTTATATAAAACCTGGAAAAAGCTGCTCATGGCTTCACTATCTTTGGGAATGAGGGAAATAATACCTGGGTAGATCACTATATTCTGGTTCAGTGTTTGGCCAGCTCTGTAAACAGTGTCAGAATTTATTACAAAGAACATTTAAAGTGTTAAAATAGGTTAGAAACATGTAGAATTGTTTATATTGAGGTGCCAAAAATTAATGTTTTTATTTTATGAAGTTGAATATAACTTTTCATTAAGTGCCCCTTTCTAATGATAAAGAGAAAAAATACTTGTTAAAATTAAATAATTGACTTCTTACTTTAAAATTACCTATTTTGATTGACTTCAGCATGTCTAGGGAATTAACATTTGTACTAGCTTTGCTGGAATGCTTGCTCAAAGAAAAACACAGTCTTTACATAACAAGGATGTTGGCTTACCTCTGATATCAAAATTCAACAAGGCTACTATGAAAGAGAATTGTTATTGTTATTGAGTTGAATCAGTTCTTTATACATTTTGTATATTAGCCCATTATCAGATACATTATTTGCAAATATTGTCTGGAATTCAGTATGATGCTTTTTCATTTCAATGACGGTTTCAACAGGACCAATTTAAGAAGCCTACTGCTTATGTTTTTTTCCTAGTAGTTTTATGGTTTGAGGTCTTATATTCAACTCTATAATCCATTTTGTGTTCATCTTTATGCAGAGTGTAAGATAATGGTTGAGTTTTATTCCTTTGCATGTGGTTGTTGAGTTTTCTTATGATGATCTACATAGGTAATTCTCAAAAAATAAGCTATGAACTACTTGAATAAAAAAATCTAACAAAGTGAATTCAAGAAAATTATACACAAATAACAAATGTATAGAAATCAAAAGTTCATCAGTAAAATACCAGTAAATATTTTAAAAAGTAAGAAAAAAAATATTTAAATGAGAAAAACTAAAATATTTTTGTTGGAGTTTTTTCTTCCATCCATATGGAGGCATAGACAGACATGCTGTATCTCCCTCCACAACTGAGAAAGAATACAACTACCTCAAAACTGGAGACAACCAGAAGTTCCAGAAAATCAAGCTTCATGGAATTCCAACAAACAGAGATATACAGAAGAAATATTCATCCAAACAGGTAGGAGGTGCAGAGCCAGGGTGGAGAGGACATGCTGTGGCACCAGCAGTGGTGGGGACAATGGCTGTGGCTGGTCAGTGGGAAGTGCAGTCACACATTTTAAAATATCGGACACCTGGGAAGTGCTCCTAGACCCAGCCCAGATCACGCAGCCTATGGTTCCAGCACAGGGGGAAAAAGCCTCATTGTGCAAACCAGTGGTGATTGGAGCGGAGGAAGAAACTTCTTGCCTCTCAGCAGAGTCCATTTGTTTAGAGGGCCCCCATGGTCCCAAAGCATCCACACACCCACCCACTTTGGGAACCATGTCCAGGGCAACAGCAAGAGAGGTGCCAGCCCCATACGGATGTGGGAGAAATGCCTGGAAAAGGGGCAAGTACTGAGCAAGTGGCATTGTTCCCTCTCAGTCCCCTCCCCTAATACAGTGCCACAATGTGGTAAAACAGGTCTCCCCATACTGATGAATACCTAAGACTCTGCTCCTTAAAACGTAACAAGTACGACAGCTCTACCTATGACACAGAAGTAATCAAACACAGGGCCCTGTCAAGTTGAAGAGACAGAAATATGGCCCAAAAGAGAGAACAGATCAAGGTTCCAGTGACAGAACTAGACGATGAGGAAATAGCCAACCTAATAGATGTAGATTTCAAAACACTGGTGATAAAGATGTTCATAGACTTGACAGATATTCTTGAGTATGGTAAATGCAGAAGGGAAGAAGTGAAGGCTGAGCTAAGTGAAAGGAAGGAAAATCCACATGAAACCAGTGAGGAAAGGAAACCAGGGTTCAAATCAATGACTTGGAACACAAGGAAGAAATAAATAGTCAAACAGTGCATAATGAAGAAACAGAATTTTTAAAAATGAGGAGAGGCTTAGGAACTTCTGGGATGACTTTAAATGTACCACCGTCAGAATCACAGGGGTACCAGAAGGAGAAGAGGAAGAGCAAAAAAATGAAAACTTATGTGAAAAAATAATGAATGGAAACTCCCCAAATTTGGCAAAGGAAATAGACATACAAGTCCAGGAAGCAAAGAGAGTCCCAAACAAACTAGACTCAAAGAGGACCATACCAAGACACATCAGAATTAAAATGCTGAAGGTTAAAGATAACCTTAAAAGCAGTAAGAGAAAAAAAAAAGAGTTACCTACAAAAGGGTTCCTATAAGACTATCAACTGACTCCTCAAAAGAAACTTTGCAGGCAAGAAGGGACTGGCAAGAAGTATTCAAAGTGATGAAAAGAAAGGACCTACAACCAAGATTACTCTATCCAGCAAAGCTATCATTTAGAATGGAAGAGCAGATAAAATGCTTCCCATACAAGGTAAAGGTAAAAGTGTTCATCATCACCAATTCCTTATTATATGAAATGTTAAAGAGACTTATTTAAGAAAAAGATGATCAAAACTGTGAACATTAAAATGACAACCAACTCACAACTATCAAAAACATAAAAAAAAAAAAAAAAAAAAAAAAGAAAGAAAGAAAGAAAACAAACTAAGCAAAAAGCCAGAATTGGAAGAGAATCAGGTATGAGGATCATTTGGAGGGTTATCAACTGTAAGGAGTAAGAAATGGGTAAATGGTGCAGGAATTAAGAAGCCTAATTGGTGGATATAAAATAGATGGGAGGAGTTAAGAATAATATACGGAAAGGTGAAGCCAAAGAAGTTATCTGCATGACCCATGGACATGAAATAATGAGGGTGGGATTGCTGGAGGGAAAGGTAGTACTGCATGGAGGGGAGCAAAGGGAAGAGAAATTTGGACAACTTTAACAGCTTAATCAGTAAAATACACTTCAAATATTTTTGTTGCAATAATATTGATTTGCATCAAGAAATATAGCTAAATTATTAATTCAGGTCAATTTATATTTAGATTTAATGCCATAGGTATAGAAAAAATTTTGGTTGGGTGTATTGCCACATACACAAAGAGAAATTTTTCTATTTTCTCTCCTGTAAATGCATATGTTTGAAATTAATTTCTGATAAATAAGTAATATGGCTTCTTTTCTAACTATTTTGAATGAATCTCCTTTTCCCGGTATTTTTCTATATGAACATTTTTTATATCTTACATAGAATGGTTTGCATATTGCTAGACTTCATTTGACCCTCAAAACATTATTATCAATTATCCAGCCTTATTTTACAGAAGTAGCAATGAATATATGATAATTTCATTAAAATAACTTGGGTAGCAAGTGGTAGCAATGGAATTGAAAGGTAAGCCTTCCATTTTCAAATTACATTTTCCATTAGATAGTTACTCTGCTCACTGGTATCTGTTTCCCTTTACCTCCTGAGCAGAAGAAGTGAGAATATTCCAGCCCATTATAGCTGGATGGTGCCCCATGACTAGTTCTGGGCAATGAGTAGTGATGTAGCCATGTCTTTTTAATTGCTTGTATGGGTGCTCTCCTTTCTGTCTGATGATATGCCTGGTGACATTGAAGATAGTGTATGTTTTGTCAGTAACTATTGAGAAATTGGCTGCTTGAGTGACAATGAAATCGACCCATGATAGACATGTAACTTTTAGAAGATATTAAATTTTGTTATGTAAGCCACTAAGATTTTGGAATTGTTTATAGCTTTAGTATAATACATACATCTGTCTTAAAAATTACCTCTTAGGTTTTCTATAAATCAAACTTGTAGTTTCTATCTATTTTTAAAAAGTCATTGAAACTCTTTAAAACTCATTGAAACTATGGCTATATATTTTATAAGATAAAGGCCACAGATATAACATTATTTATAAAAATGTAACATTGCTTTTGTAGTTCAAGGAGGATAATTTTTTTTTTAAATCAGGAAACAAATTTATGTACTTGAAAATAATAATCAGAAATTCCAAAGTTATGTGAAATGCCTTAGTGGTTTTCAAGTGAAAAATACTCTTAAACTACTATTTAAAGGGTTGCTATTTTAAATGTACAAATGTATGGTAGTAATATAAATATGTATTCTGTGACATGAGGGTTGTTGAGAACATTCCCTTCCTAGTATCCTGAAGGCAAATGTTAGAGGTGCTGGAGGGACTGTGAAACTGACAAAAAGTTAATTATGTTATAAAACACTTATTTTTAAGAACTGTTTTAGTAAAATTTATTGAGGTAACAATGGTTAATAACATTATATAAATTTTATGTGGACAACTTTATGAAATCTTTATACTCCATTGGGTGCTCAGCACCCAAAGTCTAGTCCTCTTCTGTGACCATATATTTGACTCCCTTTACCCTCTTCATCCTCCTCCATCACCCTCCCCTCCATTAACCATCAGTCTATATCAATGAGTTTGTTGCTTTTTGTATGAGTGAAATCATCCAGTCCTTGTCCTTTCCGTCTGACCTGTTCACATAGCATGGTGCTCTGAAATCCATCCATGTGTAGTGGTTATCACTTTTTCCAGGCACCCTTTATGTTAAAGGAGATAAAATACATGAGAAAGTTTAAACCATTGTAACGGCTACGATACAGATAGAACTGGCCAGACCGCAGGGTCCAGGAGAGGCCAAGAGAGAGCAAGGGCCTGCGGCAGGGGCAGTGTTGCCCAGGTAACCAAGCTAGCAAAGCACTGGAGCAGATCATTGCGCTGAGCATGCCAAAAGCTAATGAGCGTGATTGACAAGGGAAAAAGCCCTCCAACCTCCTTCCAGTCCCAGAGGAGGCCTCCACATGCACCTACCGCAAAGGTCCAACGTGAAGGAAGGGGGAGGTGTTGTGCTGGGGAAAAACCTATCAGTCTAGCCTGAGAAAAGGACAGGATTGGCTGGCGGCAGGGGTGGGGGCAGGCTTTCCTGGAGCACCTGGAAATTTGAGGCAGGAGATTTAAACTGAGGTAAGGTGGAGTGCTCCCTTCCTCTTGGTCCCGTGGTGCAGACGTGCTAGCTGGAGCATTTGTGGGATCGTCTGACCCTGGGAGCTGTGTGACAGATAGTGCTGCCAGCAACACACAGGGATTCCAGAAGGAACCTGAACCTGAGAGTGGTCTGCTTATCCACCTTAGGCTCCAAAGGACAGATGAGAATGGAGTGGAAATTCTGGGCATTGTTTGGGGCTTTGGTGTTTTGGAGAGCAGAAGGTTTTCCTCTAGGTTTTCCAGAAGGGATGAGCACTGAAGCAGAAGTCTTCCATTCTCTCAGATTGTGCAGTTTTTGAGTAAAATACCTCTTTCCTTTTTCACCAAACCTCTGCCTCCTGAATTTGCCTCTGGGTGACAGCGTCAGCTGAACCCCATTTCTGTTTGTTAATAGTTATATTTTTGTCTTCCAACTTTGAAATATTGGAGATGACTGAAGATTAACCACCACACTTTCTTCAGTGGAGAACTAGCTGAGAATTAAACCAGTCCATTTGACAAGAACATGTCATGATTAAAAAGCCAGATGAAGAGCTACACAGTATATAAGAGGTTTTCAGTAAGAATTGGAATGAGCAAATGAAGAATTGTGCAAAAGTATATAGAAATACTCATTGAGCTGAAAAACATTATTCTTTTTGTGTGACAGTCTTGAAATAAAAATTCAAAATTGCATACCAGGTAATATAATGACAAATGAAGCAGTCAAAGAATTCACTGTGGCCTGTGACCAATAACAAGCATCAAAGTTCTTTCACAGACATTGAAATTAGGAAGAAGTAAAGCAAACGTTTATGTTTTATTCACTAAAAATTATGGTAACAAGTCAAGTTTCAAAGACATCCTATATTTCCTCTTTATTTTTCAATGTGTTCATTGGACCCATCACTGACCAGAATGGCAGAAAGCAGAAAGCACAGGGTTTATATCACTGCAGAACAAGGGTATATTTTGAATTTTCTAGAAAAAGAAAAGATGCAAAATGAAAGATTATGACAATATTTGCTAAACCTGTTAGCCATCATTTTTACTCTAGCTAAGAAAGAGCAGTTGATGCCACTGCTATCTAGGGCATGAAGCTTGCATTCATAGACACATCATCTGATTTCCATAATCAACTCTTGTAGTACTTACACAATTTTATCTTTCTGAATGTATGGTGGAGACATCACTTACTCTATAATTTTTTGCAATTCAATCAATCTATATTTTAGTATTTATTATGTTATGAATTTAGTATTTGTCCTTGGTAACACTCTAAGGAGCAGTTTCTGTATTGAACAGTTTCCCTTTGGTTATGTCGAACCAAAACTAACTCTGATGGCCACAGAACAGTAGTAGTAGCAGCAGCAGCAGCAGCAGCAGCAAAAAGACACTAACAGATATATTAGGACATTGTGGTACTTCTTGGAATCTAAGGACAGAAATACTTGTCAGGAATGGACTCTAAAGAGCTGTAGAACTACTGGAAACCCAGTAGCAGGTCTCTTGGCTTCCTGTTGTTTCTGCCCCTCAGCTCATCCTAAATGAGGCAATCTTCTGCAATCATTTACATGTTCAACAAAAGACATCAAGAGAAAAGCAAGCCTCTGCTTCTCACTAACACGTCCTAATTTAAAGGGATTATCACTAATTTGCCCACATTGAAAGATTGTCCCACAATGGCTACATTGTTCAAATGTAGTGGTCTCCAAGATAACTAGGTGTGGAGGAAAAATTGAAGCATCTAAGACACTCATAGTGCCAGGAGATATGATAACGATCATCTGAAACAACTAGAATGTCATTAAAAATTTGACACATGTGTGACAATCCAAGAATTTTGTTGACTCTTCCACCCTCTCAGAGGACCTTTCTTATCCATGATGTTATTTGGCTACATCTGAGGAAAGCATGAACGAATGTACCCTCATTAAGGGCTGAGTAGCCTTCTGAGCCTCCTTCCTGCCTGGGAAATGTTGGAAGACCAAGGGTGTTGTGAGGTGACTTGTGTGCCCTCACCCCAGAATTCACATGTTGAAGTCTTAAATCCCAGTACCTCAGAATATGACCTAATTTGGAAATACGTTGTTAAGGATGTAATTAATTGAGATGACGTTGTGATAGTTAAACTTATGTGTCAACTTGATTGAATCACAGGATTCCAAGATATTTGGTTAAACATTATTTCTGAGGTGCCTATGAGGGTGTTTCTGGATGAGGTTAGAATTTGAATCAGTAGACTGAGTAAAGGGTAGTGCCTTCTCCAATGTGGGCATCATCCAATCCACTGAGGCTTTGAATAAGACGACAAGGTAGAGGAAGGGAGGATCTTGCTGCTCCAGGTTCATAGGCTTTCAGATTCAAACTGGAATTCATAACAAGGCTCTTTGGCTCTCAAGACTTTGAACTACACCACCAACTTCCCTGGGTTTCCAACTTGCAGACATCAGATCATCACAGCTTCCATGATTGCATGAGCCAAAACTTGATCATAAATTCTTTATCTCTGTCTCTACCTCTATCGCTACCTCTGTATCTATCTATATCTTACTCTGTTTCTTAGGAAAATCCTCAATAATTCAGAGGTCAGAAGTAATATTGCAGTAGGGTGTGTGCCTAATCTAGTATGAGTCGTCGTCGTCGGCAGCCGTCCATCTCGAGAGACGATGGTGTAGCTTCTTAAGAGTCTATCTGCACCGCCAAGAATGGCTGTGCAGTCCAACTCGGGAGTGACACGGTATCTGTCTCCTCCCGTGTTGAATCGACATCTTGCGATGATGCTGCAGTGTCCTCTCCAGTGAAGCTGAAGCTACAGAGCCTGGGCAGGGTGATATGGAGGGTCTGCTGTTGCCCATGCAGCAGACCCCCCCTCTCTTCGCAGCTGAAGGGTCCAAGGGAAAGACGGAGTCAATACAGCTTGGCCTCAGGTGCGCCGCAGGAGTTGCCGGTGTTGACTACAACGTCAAACCGCCTTAGGGACTCCGGCTCCGGATTTTCTGTCAGGGTTTACGCCCTTAGCCTTTCCCCTGAAGAGGTATGCCGCAAGGCAGCGGAGGTTTTTTGGAGTCAGAGTTTTCCTTCTCTGATGTGCCCTGACTGGAAGATCGAACCAGCGACACTTAGTTCGCAGGCCGACGTTCAATCCACTGAGCCAAACCAGCCAGGGAAATATATAGACACGTATCTGTATATATTCTCTACATTCGTATAAGCACACATGAGGTATGTATGGTCTCCATATATATATACACACTACCCAGTCTCTCTAAATTACACATATGTACTGGTAACAAGCCAACAGGGAAGATATTATTAGACTCTATTACTAGACGCTGAAACCGAGGCACAAAAGGAAAGTTGCCCAAGTTCACAAATCCAACAAGCGGCAGCATTGGGATTCCTCGGGCCACTGGGTCCCAGACTCTGCCCTTAACCACCGAACTCACTGTCCGCTGAGAAGGAGAGCACTGCCTGGGCTGGAAAGGGCGATGAAAACCACCTCCCGGGAGCACCTGCTTGAATTACGCTCCCTAAGCACCTTGGCTGACCCACGCCGCTCGAGCCCTGTCCATTACATAAATGCACTTATACATGTATCTGCACAAAAGAAACTTTTGAAAAGATAAAATGATATCCCTATTGCGGACCTGTAGGGACGGATGTGACATTGACAGGAGAAAGGGCAGGTTGCACAGAGCAACAATTTGATTTCCCTGAAAACAAACAAATACATGAAACCAAATGTTAAGTGGGAGCCTGTATCACACATGTTCAAACTACAGATAACAGAGGTGAAGAATCGGTTCAACGGGCACCCCACCAGAAAGATGTGCAAACAAGTATGAAACGGGGAAGGATTTACGAGGAAGGCGAGACTTCCTCAAGCCATTCCTGTGAGGAGAGCTGCTGCCTTCCCATCAGTTCCAGCTCCCGATTCCCCTGGGCTGCCTCTGCGCCCATGTCTGCCCCTTTCATGGTGGCAGCATCGTCACTGTTTGTCGTTGGGAGGGGAAGACGAGTGTGTTGACTGGGTTGTCATTTGTATTATGTCATTTTGTCATGAATTTGTTGTCCATTTAGAATAAAAATGGGTCCCCAGTCCCACCCTGGGAAGTCATTCAGGAGACACTCCCTTGGCCTTCGAGTGACTTGAACATCTCTGCCAGTGTCACTTTGAATATGATGAACTCATCCTTACATTCCTGTCATCTATGGGCCCAGAGCCCTGATGTGGAGCCCTGGCATCCAGCAGATGCCTCTCCACCAGCTGTGAGACCGCAGGGAGGCCGCTGAGCCTCTCGCTGCTTTGAGTCGTCGCTTCTAAAAACGTGAGGGTCCTATGAATTGACGTGTGAGACCAGAAGAGGTCAAGAAGAGCTTGTTTTTCCTTTTAATCTTCCCAACTGAAATGTCTTCCCTCTCTTCTCCATGGGCCCAGTGGTCACAGGTCCTTCAGGCCCACCCCCAAGGAGCCTTCCTTAGCTCGCAGGCCACATAAACCGCTGCCTCTCCAACTGTGGGGTATGGAGGGTCAGGGCCGGAAACCCAGCTGTCATGGGCCAATCTTGCTTCTCCTGCCTGTCTCACAATGGAGCTTCTCCTCCCTTCCTGTGCTCACCGGGGCTGTGCCGGTCCACACCTACGTACCACAGGGCGTGGCTCCTTGACCTGGGCTTGGGTGGGGAGGGCCAGATACCAGGGCACAGCCAGGGTGCCTCTGGGCCCGTGGCCTGCTCTCCATGAAGCCCTGAGAGCCTCAAGCCACACATTCCATGAGTGACATCACCGGGGAGTGATGACCTCACGGTCTGCATCCCAGGGTAACTACGGAAACGTGAGAACCTTTCCTACCATTTCTCTAACGGACACCAACCTGTTTGGTTGCCCCAGAGAAAGACAGAGAGAGACAGAGACAATGATTGACCAGGTCATTTCCATTGAAAGTGACTTGACCACAGTCCCCTGGGTGAATAGCGCAGCAGGTAGGTCTAAGCTGGGCATCTGTACAGGAGGGATTGGTGTACACACAAGCACATCCACTGGGGCTTGTCTATCATACCTGATAACGACCCTCACTCTAAGTAATGCCAGTGAATGGCCTGGGTCCCCATCAGAGACCCACAGTGTCCTGCTCACCACTGAGGACAACTACAAGGTCATACCTGGGCAAGTGTTCAGAAAGGTTCACATCTTATTGATGTAGCCTCCCCCTTTGGGCTACAAGATATTTCCATTCAAACCCTTTACTGGTTGGCCTCTTAGCAAAGTCAAGTACATTTTCATCGGCTCGTGATAAATAAAGAAGTTTGAAAAAGAAGTTTGGACGGTTCTTTCAAACTCAGTCACCTTCACAGTGCTGTCAAGTACACATCCACAGGGGCCCCCTCAGATACATCCCAGACTGAGCTGCTGAGTACTGGGGGGAATGGGAGAACTTACCCATGGGAAGAACGAAAGACCCAAGGGAGTGATGAAGTGATTCAGAGACTGAGGGCTGAGGAAATGGTCTCCCAGAAGGCTGTTGGGTTGATGGAAGCCCACACTTGGTACCCAGAATGCGGTTCTGAGTCTCCTGGTAACTGTTCGATCATGTGGCCTTTTTCTCATCTCCATAAAACTATCAGAGGAGTAGCGTTCATTTTGGCTGAAAAATCAGCACCAATGGGGCCTGCGAGGAGTTGCCAGGGCAGAAGGGGGTTCTGAAACAAATTTATATTAAATTATATTTTTCCCAAAACTTGGAAGGATTTTACTTCCTTAAAGCCTCAAAGTGACAGGTTGTAAGAAATTATTTCTCTGTTGTGGGAGAGATTAGGGGGCACCCAGTTTGCAATTATTTCCGGGTTCTGTTTTCTCTGGGAATGGGGGAGATTTTCTGGTCTGCTGCTGCCCTAGGCCCCCAGCACCCCCTCTCTAGGGGACGTGAAGTGACGTGCTGAGGCTGTGCTTGGGGTGCCAAGCAGCTGAGAAGGCTTCAGCAAGAGCCTGGGAGAGACACGGGAGAAGGGACGTCCCGGCAGGACAACATACAGCACAAGTGAGGGGTCAGTTCTGATCTCTTTCCAACAGGTGTGCCTCGCATCTATGGCTCTACACCTGGTCGCTACCATGTCCCCTACTTAATGAGTGGAGACACCCAGGTGGGCTGGCATGGAGAGACATATTCCCTGGTTGGTGGATATCGATGCTTTGGGGACCCTGCTTTGGCCACCCCAGCAAAGAAGCCAGCCAGACGAGCCCTCAAGAGACGCCATCCCGAGGAAGACTCGGAAGAAGAACTCGGCTGCCCCAGTCCCAAACGTCAGCGGCTGGAGCACGGGTACAAGGAGCTGAACCACCAGAAGCTCCCCCCAGCCGAGGGGGTGGCGGAGAAGCCAGCCAGACGGGCCATGAAGAGACACCATCCCGAGGAAGACTCGGATGAAGAACTCGGCTGCCCCAGTCCCAAACGTCAGCGGCTGGAGCACGGGTACAAGGAGCTGAGCCACCAGAAGCTCCCCCCAGTGCACGGGGTGGCGGACAAGCCAGCCAGACGGGCCATGAAGAGACGCCATCCCAAGGAAGAGTCGGACGAACCCCTCGGCTGCTCCAGTGCCAAACGTCAGCGGCTGGAGCGCGGGGCAAACATCTGAGCCCGCACAAGCTTGCTGGCTGAGGCACTCTGCACAAGGGACAAAAGTTTCATGGCCCAGGACAGCCAATGTCCCTTTTCTCAGTCACCCCTGTGCTCACCGCTGGCCATCACAACCTGAGCCATTGCGTCTGAGCCTTCCTCAGCCAGCTCCTTCCACCTTGACAGCCCTGGGCAGGGAGCCTCACACACCGAGGTTCCCACGGGAGACACCGCTGGCCGTCCCAGGGCTGAAGCCGGCCGGGCAGGAAGCCTTGTGCTTCTCTGGTCATCCTCGACACCTCCTGCTTGGGCAGAAGAAACACCAGCCTGCCCTCTGAGTCCAGCAGAATCCAGCAGCAGAGAGTGCAGGGGGGCCTTAGCAGGGCCCCCCCAGTCTACCAGATGGACTCCTGCCCCGCGTCATTGCCAGCGGCCACCAACACAAACTATGAGACTCCTTGAAGCCGTCTGTGGTAACTCGGGGAGCCCCCAGCGGGTGTCTCGGGAGCAGAATAGGGAGACTTAGGGAGGGTCTAGTTACACGAGGTGGTCAGGGAAGGCTCCTCTGAGGAGGTGCATGTTCAGTGCAGACGTGAGTGATGGGTCACGTGAGGAGCTGGGGGGAAGAGCATTCCTGGAGGGCCAGGTGGCAAGTGCAAAGACCCTGAGGCAGCAATGCGGCTGGCCTGATCCAGGACCCCCAGAAAAGCCAGGTGAGGCCAGGAGGGGGGAGAGAGTGAAGACCTGATGGGGGAGGTAGCAGAGACTACATGGGCCCTGTCACCCAGGGAGAGGAGTGTGGATCTTGTCCTAAGTGGCCCGGGAGGTCTGGGTGGGCTTAGAACAGGGTGGTGGCGTGGTGTGAGGGACAAGATGCAGAGGCCACTCGGACTGCCGTGGGCCGTGGCAGGGCGGTGCTGGCTGGTAGCAGTGGGCGTCTCTGCAGGTAAGGCTACAGGCAGGCCTGGGGAGTGGGGGGCGTGGGGGCGTGGGCGATATCAGCAGACAAGGACGAGCCATGGTTTGGGGGGCACTGTCAGCAGCTTGTGGCCCTTGGGCGGGGCTGCAGTCACCCTGCCTGTGGACAGCACACTTGTCCTCGGGGGCCACTGCAGGGAGACTGTTGTGGCTCCTCCCCCGACACACACCCTCAGGCCAGGGAAGGTCCTGGTCACATAAGGACTTTTCCTAAGCTGGGTTAGAGGACGGAGGCACACGCACTGGGGCCCCCCAAAAGTTCCCAATGGGAATCTCAGTTAACCTACAAAAGACAGCTAATGCATCTTCCCTCACTGACCACCCCACTGCCCACCCCTGGAGACGGGATCCCTCCTGTCTGTGTCTGATACGTGCTGTGACCAAGGCTGACATTGGCTACTGGCACTCAGGCGGGTCGGCAGTGCCCAGACACGAGGCACACAGACTCAGACCCACACGGGGAGCTCAGGAAAAGGAGAGACTCCCAGCACCCCCACCAGGCCCACTGAACACACTTTAGGGCGGGCTCTGGACATGTGCACTTTGAAGAGCTTCCCGGAGCTACCAGTTTGTAGGGACCACAAGCAACAGAGAAACATGGGAAATGACACCATGGGATGCAACCAGCAAATTCCACAACAAAACTAACAGACAAAGGATGGGATTTTGTTCACAAATAGATTACAGGGAAGAACCTTTCATCAAGACGGCAGAGTAGGTAAGTGCTGTGCTCACCCCCCGCACCACAGCCCCCGGTACCACCTCAAAATTACACCTAAACTGCAGAACAACACCCCTCGGGAACGGCCTGAAGACCAGCTGAACACAAGTCCTATACAGTGAAGGACACTCAGAAGAAGCCACGAGGAAACGCAGGTAGGAGGGCTGGCGATGCGGAAGGCACAGGCCCCACACCCACCGTGTGGCACTTAAGAGACGATGGGGGGTATGCGGGCTGCAGGGGTCCCCTTGGCAGGAGCGATGATGAGTAAGGGGTCCCAGCCCCACTGATGCTCCTCAGCCCAGGGTCCCAGTTGCTTGCTGCAGCCTCAGTTTCCCCTTAAGGGGCCCGTGCAGGGATTTACTCACCGGCACACTCAGTTGCTCTGAGCTCCAGTGTTGGGGCAGGAGCTTGGAGAGTGTCAGGGACATACAGGGAGGAACCACATGGTCTGGCTTCAGAGTGAGGGCTGGGGAGCAGCTTTCTCCCACACAGAAGTGCCAGCAGAAGCCATTGTTTTGTCATTGATCCTCCCCTCACCCAGCTTGCACACCTATCAATAACTTCTATCAATTTGATACACAAATGAATAAAGAAATATATACAATGGAATATTTCTCAGCCATAAAAAAGAACAAAACCCATTTGGGACAATAGGGATGAATAAACCGAGAGGACATTATGCTAAGTGACACAAGTCACACAGACAAAGACAAGTACCATGTAACCTACTTACATTTAGGATCTAAAACACAAAAGAAATGAACAGACTGAACAGAGACAAACTCACAGATGCAGAATCAATTGATGATTCCCGATGCGAGAGCTTTGGGGAGAGGGTGGCAAAAGGCAAAGGGATTAATAATTAAGAAACTGCCAGTTATGAAGTTAGTCAGGGAGATGTAATGGGCATCATGTGGAATAGAGTCAATAATATTCTAATAACTGTGAATGGGGTAACCTATCTAACAGTAAACTGCATAGACATTAAGTGTATAGCTTCGTACATTTTTGCATGGTTCCAGAACCCGCAAAAGTACCTTCATTTCCCCTCCTCATCAATACTCCCCCAATCCAGCCATTAGCCTAACAGCTATCACCATAGATCACTTGTGCCTGTTCCTGAGCTTCAGGTATACACGGGATCATGGGACGCACGGAGTCAATGTTCTTCACTCAACACCATGGCTGTCAGACCCACCCACGTCTTTGCACGCACTCATTGCTACATCTCTGTCCTCATCTGATCACCATCCACTATATAAATACCCTAAAATTCATTTATCTCTTCCACTGCTGGTGGACACTCTTCCAGGTTGTGCCTTTCACGCTGACATGAATGAGTGGCCAAGGGAATACGATCCTTGGCCCGGTCACATGTCTCAGATGCCTGCACAGGTTTATCACCTAAGGGAACCAGAAAGCCTGCCGCCCACAGCCCTCGCCCCGTCCCGAGTGCCCCCGTGGGAGGTGCCCTGCAGAGCTGAGTGAGGCCTGACCAAGGCCCATGGCGCAGGTGCCCTGTGCCCTCGGGGTCCCGTCTGCGCCTGCATCACGGGGCAGCATGTGAAACACCTTCTCCCCAGCAAAAGTCACCAGGCAGTCCCGGTCCGCTGACATATGCTTCCTCCCAGACTATCTTCTAGCAAAGCCAAGTGTGTTCTGAGAGCTGATCAGGGTGTTTAAAATGGTAAATTAAAATGTAGTTCTGCTGGGAGGCCCCTCTCCAGCCACGGTCACTGGGGTGATGGAGGTACTCAGCTGGCAAAGCCAGGAGTAACTCGGGTCTTGCTCTGGCCTCGCAGCTCACGTGTGCGGATTCTTTGACGACTCCGCTGGTCAGGGCTGAGGAGAAAAACAGCTCCGCGTACCTGTCCATCGCCTGACTCCGAGGGACTCGAAAATGTGACAAGAATGAAAGGAACAGTGTGCCCAAAGTATCTCAAGTGTGGGGGACTGCCTCCCGGGTGGAGATTTACAGAGGGAGACAGACAGGGTGCCGCGACCCTGGGAAGACAGAGGCGGGGACGGAGGGGCAGGGCAGGAGCAAGAGAGGAGCTTCCGGCTTCTTCATTTATTCATTTTCTCTGACCACCACCAAAAAAATTGGAAGGGGCTTTCTGCAAAATGTGGCAGATCCTCAAAACTAAGGGAGTGAAAACTTAACTCTTACAACAAAGCAAAAGGTAAAGTGAGAAGACAGAATTATAATTAAATACAAAAATCAACCTCAAGGAAAGTTACCAAAAGGGCAAACCGGCTCTGAGCTTCCAGAAAGCCTAGCAGAGGGAAGCATTGCATGTCACGTAACTTCTCTGGTTTCACAGGACGCCTTGGGAGCAAGGGACCTTCCTGACCGCCAGTGGCTACCCCTGTGCCCAGCCCATCGCAGGCAGCTCCTGGTATGTGTGCTGATTGAAAACATGTGCCAAGAAGCCTGCAGGTGTTGCTCATGGGGAGTCTGCCAAACTGGCATTACAGCTGGCCAGCAAAGCCATGTCTGGACCCCTTTTGCAAGAGAACAGCTTGTAACATTTTACCTCGTATGATTTATTTTGTTGATTTGAAAGAAAGTTACCAAACAGGACATTGAAAAAGGAAAGTGCACAGATATATGTGGGCAATTTAAATACCGAATATAAAGCACGCGCTCTGCTACCAACAGCCAGGGGAAGAAAGAGACCACCACCCCCACATCCCCTCCTCAAGAGGCAATTTACCGTTGTCTTCTTTCTTTACAGTTTTACCGCCTGTGTGTTTAAAACCTAAAAAGGACAGTCCTGTTTCTGAATGAATGGAATTACACTGAGGTACAAGTTCTGTGTCTTCATTCTTTCTGTCTTTAAAAAAAAATCCTCATTGAGGAAATGTTCATTGATTTTAGAGAAAGAGATGGGGGTGGGGAGGAGGGAAGGAGAGAGGGAGAGAAGAGAGAAACACTGATCCATTGCTTCCTGTCCATGCCCCAACCAGGGACCGAACCTGCAACTTCCAGTGCGCGGGACAATGCTCCAACCAGCTGAGCCGGCCGGCCAGGACAACGTGTTCTCGTTCTTTTGCTCAGTGTACTGTTTGGGGGACTCTACCGTGTTTTTACAGCTGCACTTTGTCCTTTGCTTGTCGCAGTGTATAAACCACACTTGATCAATACTTCCTCCTGTCCGTGCACGTTTGGTTTTGTTCCAGTCTTTGGAAGCCCGCCCACGTTTTCCAGCCCACCCTGGGCTCTCACTTCTAGTTGACCCTTGCTCAGGCTCTCCTGGCCACCAGCTGCTGCCCAGGGAAACACCCTCCATTTCTGCCCAGTAGCTCCTGGCTCTGTCCCCCAGCCAGCCCCTGCACCTTTAGTTCTGGGTACCAGTCACTGTCCCGTGACCTCGTGCCTAGAGCCGTCTCATGAGCCCAGACACTTCATTAGCTTTGACTCAACTTTTACTCCCTCTTCTTCTTCTTCCTGGATTTCACCTCTGCTCTCTTTTCTAGCTCCCGGGCTAACGGCATCCAGCCCACCCGACCACTGTGGCCACGCCTGGCTTCCCGTAATTGAGACTGCGAGTGTGAACTCAATGTCTGCCACTGTCCTTTCCCCGATCCCCACTCTCTGCCCGGGCTCCTTGAATTGGATCAAACAGCCTTATTGGGTTGGAGGACCTGAACTGCCTCTTTACAGCCACTGAAAATAGGACCCATTGGCCAGCTTCAATAAACTCCGAAGTCAAGAGATACAAATGTAAAATGGACCCACTATTTCCCACAGCCAATACTGTTTTATTTCCCACCAAACTTAAGTCATGAAGGAAATTAGGTCCATGAATTCAATTGAGTGAGTTTCTTGTGCATTTAGTATGTCCTGGGCACCCTGTGAAGTGCTCTGAATTGAAAAAGTTGAAGAAAGACACAAAAGGTGGGCAGTGTAGCTTTTCGATCGCAGTCAGACCCTGCGCTCTAAGGATGACGCCAGAGCTCACACCCAGAATATTCTTGCAGTGAGCTTGTTCCTTCTGCAAAGGCACAGCCCAACCGGGGCAGTTGGGAGAGGCCCAGAACTGTTCACATATTCTACCAAAACGTCATCTTCTTCGTGGGAGGGTAGCCCCGGGATGCGAAGAGATTCGGTGTCTGCAGCATCCAGGAGGGAGGGCTCATTGTTAGCTGGGCTGCATACATTCAAAGGCTGAGGGGCCGGAGGGTGGGGGGACAAGGGACATGGCGGCAGGTCCACCAGCACAGACTCACCCAGAGCAGTGGGCAAAGTAAGAGGCAGAGACCTGGGGAGATGGAGAGCATCTGGGGGGCCCCGCCTTCCTCTGCACACACATGTGGCGGCTTGGCTTACAGTTATTTGACTCCGGTCTTGTGGGTTAAGCAGAAATGCATATGGTGGAGCCCCGCGCCCTCAGGAGCTGAGAGTCCCAGTGGAGAAACTAATCTGCACACAGATGAGCAGAGCACCCTGTGCTGGGGCAGGACGCTGAGCACCTGGTGCACCTGGGAAGGCCTCCTGGTGGAGGCAAGGCCAGGCAAGTCACATGCAGAGGTGCTAGGGGGGCAGCAGCAGCAGGAGAGCGGGGAAGGCCAGCGTTTCCGTGCTGAGTCCGCAGCCTTTTCACTTCGCAGCTTCTGTGCTCCGCCTTCTCTTTCCTTCTGCAGCTCCGGCACATCTGTGGTGCTTTGCAGTGGTTGGGCACCCGGAATGCAACTGAATGCCCAGGTCAGCGCCACACAGGCCACTCTAGGAAGAAGGTGAAGGGGGCAAGAGGCCAACATCTTAGCCCGTGACATGTTTCTGGACCAGTAGTGGGGCCCTGTGTCTATCTACCCCCGGCTGTGATGACCATGTGGCCTTCTGTGTGCTCCGGGCTCCCTAGCGCAGTGCTGGTGACACAGTGGGCCACCCCACAGTGTTCCTGTCCTGGCTGGAGCTTACTGGTCCTCTCCTTTCCTATCTCCACCTTCCAGGGGCTTCCTGGAAGATGCCCCCGAGGGTACCTGCTTAAGGGCTGCTGACCTGGCTGTGACAGAATTAGCGACCGACCGGGCTTCAATTCCACCTCATCCGTGGGAAGCTGCTCCTCCTCCAACTGGCAAATGACTTCCAGATGCCACAACAGCTCAAGTTTTCATTGCTTGCTGCAAAGACCAAGTCTCCTCTTCCCCATGGGCAAGGCTCTGTGTCACTGAAGCACTTTTGAAAGGAGAGGACAATGAAATCCATTTTTGGTGTCATCCTACTTGGCAACAAAACAAATACAAGTCCTTTCAGCTGACAATGCACTGTGTGCTCTGATGGGGAGTCAGCCTTCCTTCTTGCATGAGCTCTGTTAGGGACTCAGGTCTTCACTCAGAAGGCATGGACTCATCTTTCTTTGACTTACTTTCTCCATTTACAAACTAGAGATAATGGTGTAGTTCCCAACCTCTCTTGTCCTACAAGGGTATTAAAATTCAAACTCTTGACCTAACTCACCCACAGGTTTCCCAAGTTCTGATAGACACATGTTTGGACAATGATGTGATGACTCTCCTAGACACTGGCCGGTGCCCATCTGTGACTGTCTGCTGTCTCCTGTCATCCAGGTTGTCGCCTCCAAGCTCTGCCCACCTTGGCTGTACCACCTCCCACCGCCTGCCAGCCTTCTCTGCCAGCGCACCAGACAACGCACCCTGGGCCACGGCATCTGCTTCCTAACCAGCCACCTCCTGCTGTGGTTTCTCTTCCAACCACCCTGTGACTACTGCCAGAGTCTTTCGGACATCTTCCTACAATGTCCTTCTTGACAGATTTTCCCCCAGGGGTGATTGTGTCCCCTAGGGGACATCTGGCAGTGCCTAGACACATGGGTGGATACCACTACTGGGGGGGGGGTGCCACAGGCCAGGGATGCTGCTCCACCTCCTACACCTCCTACAACGCCTCCCCTGATGAAGACTTCCCTGGCTCACAACGTCACGAGGGCCAATGTCGAGGAACTCTGCCCTAGACACACACACACATACACACAGATACACACACATTCAGCGGCTTCTTAGAACCTATAAAAAAAGTCCAAACTTAACCTGGATTCCAGGCCCAGCACAATCAGACTTTTACCACCTCTCCAAACTTGTCTTCCTTTAGCTCCCAGCGTCCATCTATTCAGCTTGAGACCTGCCAGTTCTCGAAGTCTTTCCAAGCTCACACAGAGCTTCCCCGCCTCTGAGACCATGTAGCACTATTTGTCTGTTCCTTTCCTCACAGGACAGCCTACTTCCTGGGGGCCAGGGACACTAGAGCCACTGTGCTAACACTGTGGTGTTCTTATAAAAGAGAGAATCTGGAGACAGGCATAGAGGAAAAGTGATGTGAAGAGATGTAGGGAGAAGATAGCCATCTATAAGCCAGGGAGAAAGGCCTTGAGTAGATCTTTGCCTCATAGCCCTCAGAAGGTACCAGTATTCCCAACACCTTGGTCTTCAACTTCAAGCTTCCAGAACTGTGAGACCATACACTTCTGTGGCTTAAGCCACCCTGTTTGTTATACTTTGTTGCAGCAGCACTGTGAAGCCAAAACATCTCTTTTGGCTCAGGTTGGTTACACTCTTGCAAAAAAATACAGGTGGCTCATTATTAACTTGGTTCCTGTCAACTTTATGTAGTAACCTCCACACTGAATGTTCTTTTTCTTTTTCTGTATTTTTTAGCTCTCTTTCATCTATGCTGCTTTCTCTGGAATTAACTGCAAGGTGCTCTGAGTCTATCAGTCTTACATGAAAAAAGTCATATCCTCAGTGTCTTCCTCTGAGTCATTTTTCCACTTGAAAGTATTTACTATGCATCATCTGAATGCACTTTATTACCAGGAGGTTTAATTTCAATCAGTTCTTGTGAATCAAGGTATTCCCTAGTTTTACTTTTATGGTTTCTAGTTGAAAAAAAATGTTACTTCTTTGTATTCAATAAGAATCAAATTTCAGGACTCTCTTTGTTCTTCTTTATTTCATAACCATATTGTGAACTGGACTGTTCTAAGGACATCTCTTCCTTGGGTAGCATAGTAAAATACAAATAATAGTAAACCACACATACTGTGTAGCACTTGATTTTTTTTTTTGAAATTGTTCCCTTAAAATAACAAGCTCATTAGTTGTTCTCTCTCTCTTTCTCTCTCTCTCAAGTTATTGTGGATTTATATTTTATCAACTTTCTATTGACACCATATCCAGTCTTCAAGCTCTGCCACCTGACTCTCTTCACAATGGTACCTGTTATAAGTAGAGGATAACTTTAATGCCCCGTTTCTGATACCAGTTTGCAAATGAGTCAGTGTAAGCTAGGTTATATGGCAATAACTTGAAAAGCACAATAAATATAGTAAAAAAAAGTCTGTTTTTCTTTTTTGCTTTTCCTATCGTTCGACATTGTAAAGTGAGCTGGGGTACTCATACTAGTTTTTGCACTGAGACTTGGGACAATGAACAAGAAAATATGGAGTGGTTCCATCATAGTTATAGAGGAAAAAGAGAGCGCTGGTTGGTCTCACATAACAATTACATGCTTGGTCTGAAAGTGAGGCATGTCAGTTGTATTCAAAATGATTGACCAGGTCAGGTCACAGGGTCCCTAGCAACTACAAGAGTCTCAAGATGCACAGGCATATTATGAGTGTTACGGGAAGAAAGAATTGAAATAGTTGACACAAGGACAGTGTGGAGAATAGTGATATTAGCATCACTTTTGAAAACAAAACAAATGAAGCCTAGAAAACTTAGAAGTCTTAGAAATAAATGGAATTGTTACTTGAATTATTTTTTTGTAGCCAAATTCTTTGTTCTTTATTCTTATCACATTTTTTCTTAGATTGCATTATCCTGAGGTCTTCTCAAAGATGAAACAAAGAAATGGGGTTGAGCATGTAATAATAAGGGAAAAGAATGGACTCAGAGAGAACGCCTTTATCACAACAATGGGGAGTGGGATAAAGACGTGGTTACCCACCTCCCGCATTCCTCCAGCATTCATTGAATTTCTACTCTGCACCCAATACTTCACTAATCACATTTATTTCAATAGTAATAGGTAATCTTTATAAAATAGCATAAAGAAATATACCTGTGTACAAGAAGCTATACAATTCAGCATTTTTGAAATGCTTTCTTTTCCAAATACAATGATGATTAAAGACGGAGAGTCAGATATAATTCATTTTGTGTATGCAGATGAAATAATGGAACAAATGTGCAAGTCTGTGACTCACACTGCACATAGGCTTGAGGTGAATACAGACATGCCATTTCCTCCAGCTTTCCCTAACGTGGAAGTTGACCCTGGCTCCTTCTCTGAGAAGTGGCTCAGCAGAAAGTTCTTGGCCTAAGGGTTCGATCCATGATACATGCATTCTTTCCAGATACGGATTTCTTCTCCCTCTCTAGCCAGCCCAATGAGCTGAAGACTGTCCTTGATGGGGGTATTAACAGGTCTCTCTAGCCTGAAGGCAATTTTTCCTTTTTATAGTCAATAGTACTCTAAAAATTTTGAAAAGAAACATAGCCTGAAACTCATTCTAAAAGTGTACTGACTTTTCTGTTTCTTAACAGCCTTCGTTTTGAAAATAAATTCGTTTTTTTATTATATATTTCACACCACTCCCTTCTAGTTGTAATTTACTAGGTTTTTGTTTATGATTTTTTTTACCTATTGGCACTTTCTTTTTTACTTTTAAACCTTTCCTATTTTAAAATAACTTTACTTTCTTAAATCTTCACTTTCTGGGAACGGTTTTTATTCCTTTTTTCTGTGGGCCTCTGACCTCCTTGGACACTTGGTTTATTCTGACAGTCTTAGTTCCCTGAATAGTACTTTATCCATCTCTTAACTTCTAAAATTCTGACATTTGACCTTGCCACTCTCCTGAAAATATATTAATGATCTCCTTAATTCCTTCATCAAATACTTATTGAACACCTTGGTGTGCCTTGTTGTTTTAAGTAAGGAGTACAGAGTGATTAATCAGATATAGTGATGACTCCTACAATGTTTGCTTAAACAAAATGTAAATAAAAACTGCATTTAGTACTTGAGTGATTCTTACTCACTACATTTCTGATACCAGATGAAAGGGATTTTTTATTCCAGTACCACTTCTCCAACTGTCTGACATCAACTGAACATCTGACAATTCAATTCCAATCTGATACTATCAACCTGCAGTTAGCATCAGATCCTGTAGGTTAAAGGGTTCAATCCAACAAAACTCTCCACTTCAAATGTCAATCTCAAGTCCTAGGCCACTGGTCCTTCTGGCCAAACCATCTGTTAAGTCAGGGGTTCTTATGAGCCCATCTTCAGGTTTTATATTGTTTGACCAGCTCACAGAACTCAGGAAGGTTTTATAAAGGATACAATTTAAGAAGAGTTTCACACAAGTTAGGAGTAGCTAAATACAAGAGATGCATAAGGCAAGGTGTAGGTGTATGTATGTGAGCATAGAGCTTACATGCACGGTCTGGAGGTGCCACTCTTCCAGCACATCAGTGTGTTCATGAACTCAGAAACTTATGCATCTAGATGGTTTGTGTGTGTGTGTGTGTGTGTGTGTGTGTGTGTGTGTGTGTGTGTGTGTGTGCATGCTCAGGAGGTGGGGGATTTGCTCATTATATATGAGCCTCAAGTAATTTTTAACCTGCATTGAGCCAACTACTTCATTCCTTCTTGTCTTCCCCCTCATGGTAGTTCCTAGTTACTAGCATCATATGCATAGGGATCTCAAAATCTGAAGCTTAAGGAAAATCAGAGGTAAGATGCTGGATTTTCTGCAGCAGAATTACCTTGCTGACTTGTTAAAAATACATATTTCTGGGAAAATCAAAATCATCAGACATAGAACAGGGGCATCTTCCATCTTATAAATTCCCAGAAGAATATATGCACTTCCCAGACTGTAAATTATCAGACAACGTGCTAACTTCTGTGGGTGGTTTATTGACCTTGATTGCTCTGGTAATAAACTGGAGACTGTGATGTAATGAACCTGGAGGGGCGGAATTTGAGTCCATTCATTTTATTTTCTGTCTTGTGTTTTCTTGCCCTGTTTTCTGAGGAAAGTAAAGAATCAAGTTAACTTACATTTTCTATATGTTGATAATGGGTACTCACTTCAGTTGGCTTTTCTGTACCTCTGAGCTCTCTATGGATTCTGAATGCCAAGCTTACTTGGCATTGAGAAGACCTTATCTTCCTGCTTCCATCCCTACCTCTCCCTCTTAGAAACATTTTAAACTTCCTCTGACCCTTCCTAATAAACATTAGATTTTCCCCATCTCTATATCCCCTAGATATTTACAATGCCTCCTTTTGATGTGATACTCAAAGGCCTCCTTTTGATGTGGTGCTCAAAGGTCCAGAAGCACAGGAAACATGCATTGAGATCACTCTGGCCTACATCTACCTTACTAAAGACTTTTATTCTTTCTAGATGGAAAATGCCAAACTTCCTTGCCCCACCCCTCCTCACACATACACAATGCTGTGGTCTTCTTTATGTACTTTTTCTCTTTAAGTATCCATTAGTATGATTTGGATTCATTTCCTCTTTATGACGTTGCTAGTAATAATTGCTTTTATTTTCTCCTTTCAAAATTAATTCATGATCATTGTAAGGCCCTTTAAAAACTAAAAGCAAGTTTTAAATAAGTGGAAAATCTTCCATAACTTTATCTTTTCAGGTAATACTTATCTAATACGTATACTAGGAGGAGCCCAGAAAATGGAATTTATTTATGAAAAATTGTGTATTTATTCTTACATGTTTAAACTTCAGTCACCTTCAAAGGACCCTCCATTTGATTCAATACACCTATCAAAATGTTTTTTCAGTATTCATAACAGTTTTTGAACTTGTTGGTTTTGGAAACTTTTAGTGCTTCTCCTGTTTCTTGTTTCACCTCTTCCACATCCTATTCTCTCACTCATCCTTTCCCCACCAGTAACCTTGATCATAATAGCTCTTCTGCTTTTGTAATAATATATTTTCTGGTCCATATTACTCACTTACCTGGCAATTACCTGACTCTCACTTGTTTCCTGAATTCCATATTACAACATTTTTAAAATTTGATTTTAATTTTCTAAGATAAGGAATTTCTATAATAAAGTGTGTGTCTCTCCCTTCAGATCTATATAACACAGGGACTCACAAATGCAAGTACCTAAATTAAGGAGGTCATGGCCTTTGAATGCAGGGAACCTAGATTTGGATTCCTATTCTACCATGCACAAGCTGGTTTCCTAGGGCTCAACATATTTAGGTCATATTTTCTCAGTTTCAGTGTCTGTAAAATGGAGCAAATAATACTGATGTTAATGGTTTTCTATTATAACGTCAGATAAGGTATGTGGAAGCAAATTGCAAGTAATTAATTATTATAAATACTCTGGAATTTGTTATGAGTAAATATTTGTTAAATAACTTTAGAATTGAATGAGTGCTTTTATCAAGTGGTCATGATGGCAGCATAAGCAGATGTAGCTCACCTCTTTGCCCAACCACATCAAAATTACAACTGAAATATAGAACAACCATCAGCCAGAACCATCAGAAATCAAGTTGAATGGAAGTCTGATAACTATGGAATTAAAGAAACCACATCCATTGAGTTGGATAGGAGGGGCACAGACATGGAACAGGCTGGTCTCTTATCCATGGATGGTGAATAAAAATCCATAATGGATATCTTGGGAGCAAGGACTCCCAGCCACATACCAGGCTCACCAGCCCAAGGTTCCAGTGCCTAGAAGATAAGTCCCCACAACTTGTAGCTGCAAAGACCAGTGGGGACTGAGTCAGTGGAAGAAACTGCTAGAGTCCCATGCAGTTCCTAGCAAAGAGCTCACAAATGGACTCAACTACTCAGACTCATTTCTTCTGAGTTCCAGGACTAGGGTAGCAGTTTGAAAGGCATCAGTGGTATACAGGGAAAAACTGAAGTGTCTGGCATCAAGGCCAGCAGAGGCAGTTGTCTCCTTTTTAAACTCTACCTTCACAGAGCTAGTGAGCTGGTCCCATATCTGAGACTCCATCAACTTGGCTAACACTGTTTGACCCACCTTGGAGATCCCCAGAGACTCTTTCTCACCCAATTTACCAACTCATTCAAGCTACTTTTCCATATGAATTACTGGTCTTGGCTCATGCTTCACAACTTCCTAAATCCAATCAAATAAGCAATGGCTGGTCTCAGTGAGCTTCAGGCCCAGCACTAGCAGCAGCCAGCCTAGAGTCACAGCATGGCTTTGCCTGGAAATCTCCAAGCCAAATACAAGTAACAGCCATCTCAGATTGCTTTATAGCTCAGATAGCATGCCCTGGGCAAAACACAGATGGGGACTGACCTTGACCTGTACCACCCAGGAAACCCCAAGGCCAGGGCACCCAGTGGACAGCTACAGACCATGTCAGAGCACCACCACCCAGCCCCTGTACAGCTAGCTATTCTTCATAGAGGATGGAGGTTGGTGGTCAGTGGTCACATCCAGTCCTTGCAGATGGGTAAGTTCCTCCCATTGATCTTCCAAGAGCAACCAAATCTCAACTATAAGAGGAGGGTGTACTCAGCTCACATAAAGGGCAGACCTTGAGTACCCAGCTTGGGTGATAGGGGAGGCTGTGCGACTGGACCCTCCAAGACACCTACTACTAGACAATACTACCAAGATATGGAGTCAAAGCATTTTTACCTAATATGCAGAAACAAACACAGGAAGGCTGCCAAATTGAGGAGGCAAAAAAATATGGCCCAAATGAAAGAATAAAACCCCAGAAAAATAACAATGAAATGGAGATAGCTAACCTAACATATGCAGAGTTCAAAGCACTGGTGATCACGGTGCTCAGAGAAATGACTGAGTACTGCCACAAAGTAAAAGAAGAAGTGAAAGGTATACAAAGTGAAATAAATAAAAATATACAGGAAACTAACAGTGGTGGGAAGGCAGCCAGGATTCAAATTAGCAATTTGGAAATAAAGCAAGAAATAACCATTCACCCAGAACAGAAAGAAGAAACAATAATTGAAAAAAAAAATGAAGAGGATTAGGAACCTCTGGGGCAACTTTAAACATACCAACATCTGACTCATAGGGGTTCCAGAAGGAGAAAAGGAAGAGAAAGAAATTGAAAACTTACTGAAAAAATAATGGAAAAAAACTTCCTTAATTTGGTGAAGAAAATAGTCATACAGGTTGAGGAAGCACAGAGTCCCAAACAAGTTGGGTCCAAAGAGGATCACATCAAGATGCATCATAATTAAATGTCAAAGCTTAAAGAAAAAGAGAGAATCTTAAAAGCAGCAAGAGAAAAGCAGAGAGTTACCTATAAAGGAATTCCCATTAAACCATCAGTTAATTTTTCAAAAGAAACTTTGCAGTCAAGAAGGGGCTGGCAGGATGTGTTCAAAGTGATGGAAAGCAAGGACCTATAATCTAGATTACCCTATCCAGCAAAGCTATCCTTTAGAATGGAAGGGCATGTAAAGTACTTCCTGGACAAGGTAAAGCTAAGGGAGTTCATCATCACCACGCCCTTATACGAAATGTTAAAAGAACTTATTTAAGAAAAAGAAGATCAAAACCATGAACATTAAAGTGATAACAAACTCACAACGATCAACAACAGAACCTAAAAATAAAAACAAAAACAAACTAAGCAAACAACCAGAATAGGAACAGAATCATAAGTATGGGGATCCTTTGGAGGGTTATCAACTGGGATGGGGAAGAAGAAAAAAGGGGAAAAGAGGCAGGGATTAAGAAACATAATTGGTAGGAACAAAAAGACAGGGGGATGTTAACAATAGTATAGGAAAGCGTGAAGCCAAAGAACTTACATGCATGGCTTATGGACATGAAATAAGAGTGGGAGGGATCAGTGGAGAGAAGGGAGGGTATTGAGTGAAGGGCTGAAAAGGGAAAAATTGGGACAACTGTAACAGTATAAATAAAATATACTTAAAAAAAAAAAGAATAAAAGGCAAGAAGAATGGGTCATGAGTACTAGATTGTATGCCGTAGTAAGACATTATCTATTTATCTTTTTCACTACTTTATTTACAAAGCCTAACACATGGGAACCACTCATTAAATATTTGACAAATTAATGCATACAGTCTCTGGGATGGTTGGGATTTCTTAGTGCAAATGAAATAATTTAGTGTTTGAAGGGTGAGTACCCCCTATAAAGGGAAATATAGAGGGAAAAGCAAGAATAATGTTATAGAAGTAGAGACATACCTCTTTCCAGATAGGTTAGAATATAATGTTTGTACACTTCAAGAAAGATAACTCCAAAAATAATAAAAAAGGAAAGACTACAAAGAGTTTTGAATGGCAGCTTAATGACTAAGAACTTCAACTAGAGACTAAAGATAGTTAAAATAAACATTTACTGTGTGCAAGGCATTATTATAATCACTAAACCTGTACTAGCATTATTTAACAAAAAGAACTCTGACAATTACTCTGAAACATAGCTATTTTCATGGTTCCCATGTTTTAAATGGAAAAAAAATAATTAGACACATGGAAGTCAAGTAACTTGGCCAGGTTCATGCAGTGAGTCAGAGGTGAAAGTAGTATTTGAACCCAGAAAAGCTGCTTCCATATTAACCCTCTTTACAAATGCATTTATTGGTCTGTGGAATAGGCAGCTATGTACCTTCAGGTTTAACACAAAGTCCTATTTATGTTACCTTTGTATGTTAAGAAACCATCCCAAGTTGTAGTGAGCTTAAACAATAAGGCTCCTTATTTCTCACAACTGAGTGGCTACTCATCAGGTGGTGTTGGTTATGGCAATGGAATTAACAGAAGGTCTAAGATGGCTTTACTCAAATGACCAAAGCTGACTGTCAGATGGGAGCTCTGCTGATACCCTTGGCACTCTGTGTGGGCCTGTCCACATGGCTGCTTGGCTTCCTCACAGCATGACTTGTGGATTCCCAGAAGGAGAAATCCAAAAAAAGAAGGGAGAGAATGTTACCCCATCTTTTCTATGGCCTGGGTGCAGAAGACCCAGAACAACAACTTTTGCCTTATTTTCATGGTCATAATACTCATGAGGCCAGAATGAACTTAAAAGGAGAAGAAAGAACTTCATTTTTAATAAGAAATTACATACAATTACAGGGAGGGAAAAAATAAACTGTGGTATGTTCATGTATTGGAATATAATTCAGCACAAAAACAGAAATGATGTGTCAAGTTATGAAAGACATGGAGGAAATGTAAATTCATTACCTGGTCAGAGAAGCTGATCTGAAACAGTTGCATACTGAATGTATTTAGGGCAGTGAAGACACACTATGATACGATAATGATGGAAATGGGTCATTATACATTTTCGGAAAGTCACAGAATCTACAATACCAAGAGTAGTCCCTAATGTAAACTATGGACTTCGGTGACAATATGTCAATGTAGGTTTATCAGTTAGAAGGAATGGACCAGTCTGATGGGGGATAGTGATAATGGGAAGACTATGCATGTGGTGAGGGGAGAGTATATGGAAAGCCTCTGTATATTCCTCTCAATTTTGCTATGGACATACAACTGCTTTTTTAAAAGTCTTTAAAAATTAATGGAGGCTCTCTTGGGAAGTTACATACTTTACATCTCAAGTTATAGGAAGAATACAGCTATTTGTTGGGTCCTGAATCATCTGAATTCTTGATCATCATATATTGGGGAGGAAATATATATTGTGAAGATTAACCATCCCTGTCTAGCCTTTCTTTCATGAGAGGCTGATGCTAGTATTGTATAGTATTCAAAGGCTATTATTTGAGCAACTGACTTTAATTCCTCATAAAGCAGGATGTCCCTGTGATGGATCACTGATAATGGCATGTTTTTTTCTATAGTAGTTCAGAAACGTATTTCTAAACACTTTTTATTCATTGCCAATTTGTCCTTGCTTTTGAGGGGTGTGAGATGCTGTTATTTAATGCATTTGACAGTGCATTATAGTAAAATTAAATACTAGTGGAAAACAAAGTTCTGTTGATGGCTCTGAATAATCTAAGTGTAGAAATTATTCTAGTTCAATGGAGGGTAAAATTATAGGATGTTGAATTCTTTCCAGCAAGATGAATTTGGAATATGAGATCCGGAGATTAAACGCAGACTACTGTACAGATATGTACTGTAACACAAGAAAGAAAATTATGCAAGTAGGGTGGGAAAGAAAGCATCCTTGAACATGGAAAAAGGGGATTCCAGTTTACTAACTATAGGGCTATCACAGGGCTCACAGATGTTGTGACAGTAGAGTAAAGATAAATAGTTATACAGGCTCCTCCTGTTCAGTGATAAAATTGTTAACTATTGAAAATATTTTTGCATTTGTGGTTGAATGGCTCATGCAGGATAAAGCTGAAATGATGGCATGTTTCACCTGTTTTGGAAGAGTTTTAAGTGAAGGTGACATTATTATTTTTTCTTAAAAGTGGGGTTAGAATGTTTGTTGTAGTAAATAGTCATACCTACTATAGGATTATTATGCTTGAATGCTTTTTTACTAATGAGAATTGTCATTCAAGCTTAAAATCTATTATGTACTACTCATTTGTATTTTCAATAAAGTTTTTTTGAATAGCTACAGAATATACTATATCATGCCAGGCAGTGGTTATGCAAAGGTGAATTAAATAAGCTCTATCCTCAACAACATACACTTTATCTAATTAAAAATATAAATATGCCAAAGATACTACATTACTATCTTTTTCATAAAGTATTTGAGGTATATGCTTTGTGAGTATAGCAGGCCAATAGATACTACTGTTAATAAATTAAGGAGAATACATGAGGATGTAACATTTCTCCCCTTTAAGTCTGGATATTTTAAAAAATGTACTGGGAGTAAGGAATTAACTTAGAGATTATTATAAAGCACAGTCCCACAATAGAGAACTTCCCATGATTTATTGAATCACAGTGGTTTTGCAGCTATATCTTTTGACAATATGAGCAAAATGTAAGGAAAGAAGTCATTTCAGTTACTGGGGGAAAGTACCTTAAAAAATGTAAGGTACATTCTATATTCAGAGTACATGCATCCGCACTATGTATTATTTCTAAGATTGTGCTGTTCTAAAGTGATAACTGACGTTCAGAAGACCATTATGAAGCATAACTGAGATGTGGAAACATTAAGAAAAAATTCAGTTATTCTAATTAGAATCTTCTCTAGGTAAAATCTAGAATGGTATTTTATTGTCAATTACAAGATTTGATATGCAAAGGAAATGTTGTTTCCCCACATTTATCACAAGAATGAATGAGCTAGCCCTCTGTGGCTTGATCTTTGCAGGTAAAAGAAGCTGCATGGAATTTATGTTGGAAACAGAGGCATTGTTAGCCTCGAAACATTTAATGAGTGCCTTCTCAGGCAAGTAATTATGTGTTGTCTTCAACCCCATGTCCATCCCCTTTTCAAAAAAGAAGCAGAGCTTATTTGGCAAAAGTGTAATAATTGTTCAAACATATTTTTAAAAATGTGATATTTGTTTTGAGTCATCTGTCGATCTATCTCCACTATTTTTTTTTCCTGTGGCACAGCTCTTTCTTCTTTCTTTCTGCCTTCTTCTGTAGGAACAAGCTGATCCGGTCATGCATAATGAGGCAAAATGTGTTCTGCAAGCTACCAAATTTGCAGCCGGATAGCTTACTCTGCAGCAGAGACAAGAACTGTCACCTTGTGGGCCGCACAATGTACAGGCCACCAATAGTTTCCAAAGGATTGATCTTTGGGGGGATAAATAGATTAGTTTCTATTTTAGCTGTTCTGCAATGAAAAAATTTGGGTATTCTCATTTCTTTTCACACTCTTTCTTTATATTCCAACTCAGATACTGCATTATTGATTATTTTGCCTGTAATAAAAATGTCTTATATATTTTAGCAACATCTTAAAAAATTTGGGGGCTACAAGGAACTTCTAGTTGAAACTTCTTTCATTGTATTCTTCTAAGGAAGTAAAATTATTCCGTAACAATCTTCGTAACATGTTCTCCTGGGCTTAGATTAAATATGTACCATCATCATATTGTTTATGAGACAAAAGTTTTAAAGAAGTACAATGAGGGTAATTCTAGAAGATGAAAATGGGATAACAATGTACTTCAGATATGAATTTAATTTCAAGTTCATTCTTCTTCAGTGACTTTATTATATATATCCAGATTTTCTTTAGTTTGAATCTTCCCCCATAGGCTTTAATAGGGGGAAAAAAAACTAATAAAATTGTAGTGATGTCATGTTTCAATAAAATTAGTATTTGGTTAAATGTAGAATTTAGGTTATTATTTTACTTTTTTCTTCGATCCCAGGATCAATTTACTCATCTAACAAACACTTTGTGTATTACTTGTGAGCACTGACTTTTCTTTAAGGAATGTTTTCTCTTGGTATTTTATGTGCTATTAGACAAGCGTATGCCTCTTCTAGAAGGAATGCTATCCAAATCAAAGCCAAAGAAGAAAATTAAAGTGCATTTATGTTTGCCCAAGTCAGTCATTTTCTCTAGTTCTCTCTCCAGGGAGCCTAGTTGTATCCACCTATGCATATGAATATGCAGCCATTCGTTACTATAGGAATTATAAGAGTTCTCCAAAATATGCCTACTGAAAGATTCAGGACCAATTTTCTCCAGAGATCTCTGAATGTGCATGAGAAAGTCGTAGAAGATCTGGAATGATTTAAGATTACATTAGCTCTTAATGAGATCACCTTGAGTTGACATTTTCATGTTATATAACCAGAAAGTCAGTCACCTTTTTCTTGTATTATCAATATGTGACAACCATTTTGAAGGATAAATGAATGATCTAAACTGATAATTTAGTAGAACAGATTTTGTGATGCCTCAGACTTAGTCATCCCCTCCTCACTATAGTTCATAAACAGACCTCCCTAGCTTATAACCCTTTGGTTCCCATCTGCCTGCATCCATTTATCAAAGTTTCCTAAGCTATCTAAATAAGGCACAGCTATTTTTATTACTAATGTTCATGGTCAACACTAAAAAATTAAACACTACTAATGATAGTGAAACAGATCCATGAATGATAAAATAATGCTCCACAAAGTTCAATATCATTTGTAGATTGTGGTTTTGAACACAAAGAGTATATTCTCTGAGTTTGAATAAGGTTAGGTTTTTAGTTTCAGTAATGTTGATGATATACACATATGAGTATATATTTTATCTGAGCTACATAAGATGGGGATATGTATCCAGAAGCACTTATTTATGTATGTGGAGGGAAGAACAATATATTGTCAATTCACTATTGGTTTCCCATTTGATGTGTCTGTTAAACTAAACTAACAGATCATTTTTTTTAATGTTACAAAACAAACAATTGCATACTCAGTAAGATAACCAGCCCTCTTAACTCCCATCCTCCAGAACTAAAAGGCATGTACAGATTAGTAAAGTGTACTTATTTCCCACTGTATTCCAGACATAATGCTTTTTACATGTTGGTGGGAGAACTTCCTACATACGAACACAGAACTATTTTGTTAATTAGGTATGGTTTTAAAAATTTGCATGTAGATAAATAAAATATTAGTTAATCACATATTTTTATTTTTATTATTTATTATAAACCTTGTGAATTTTCACTGAATAAACAGTGAAAAGAAACTGTACTGAATGCAAGACATACTTAATTCATAATTTTATTCACATATTATGAATCAATGAAGAAAAATATATATCATGGCTTTCAGTAAAAGTGATTTTATATAGGGATTATTTTCCAAAATTTGATTACACTCATTCTATGTACATTAAGGCTTCATTGATATGATAGGAAAAATGGGGAGAGTTCAGAAATGCCTAAGGCTGAAGAAGGAGGTGGGAGAAAATAAGCAATGCATTGAAGCCATTTTTAATAGATACGTGACTGTCCAAAGAATAATCCAGAGTTCACTAGAAAACACAGAGCTGAGTGAAAAATAGGCTACAGAAACTCAGTTTAGATCCAGTACATAGTAGCTGGTGAATACACGGCAGAAAACATACACCATTAAGTGTGAAAGACTCATTCTAAAATGCATTTATAGCAACATTCCAGCCAGTGATCACTGCTTGTCTTGCAAAGTTCGGTTCCTCAGGACAGTGAGGAGGGCAACAGGACTGGTGTTTGAAGTGGGCTATGGACCTCGTAACTATCTAGAGCCAAGAGCAGCAAATCAGAAGTAGTCTAAGGCTATAGCAGGATGTGTGCTTGGGGCACTAGCTATTGGAACACAGTTATTAAAGATAAACTAAGAGAGTAGATCTCAGATGGAAGACTGACACCCTAAAATATATTCTACATGAACTCATTAAGATTACTTTAAATTCTATATATAGTTGCAAAGGCATTTGATACTTTTCAGCTAAAAGGGCTAAGGAAAGCATATTTATTTTTCTTTGTTAAGTTGTATATATGTACTGGTCTCCAGCAGAATGGAGCCCTGATAAGTTGTAATATCATTAATATTTTCACTGTATGGTATACATAGATTTATGACTATGAGTGATGTTTTACTTGGTAAACTGGACAGCTACACTAGCCACAATGACTTTTTCAACAATATTTATTAACTAAGTAGTTTTCATTCATTCATTCCTGTTTTTTGTTTGGTCAGTAATTTAAAAATCTAAATCTAAATTCTATAGATGTATGTCTATTTTCAGTTAAAAAATGTTTATTTATTTTTCACATGGTAGTTAGTCAAAGATGCTTTCTTATGTTATGCAGAAAGAAATAAAAGGGGTAATGGTCTCAGAGAAATGTGAAATAATAGCTACCCAGAAAGTCAGACCAAGCAATCAGATTTGAATAAAGATGTCTGGGAAGGATTCACAAGACATTTTAATAACAGAAATGTGGGTAGAAGAAAGTTTAAAGTAAATGAGCAAAAAAGAGACAGAATTTAAACATTTAAAAGATATCACATGAAAAAGATTAAGTGTAATTAAGAAAATCATAAGGCAATATTTTGAGAATGATTCACAGCAGGTTTTTTAAAAATAAAGGATAAAAATACAACAGCTTCAGTTGGCTTTCCCTTAGATTTTTTTGGGGGGATAGTGTATATCATCAACTATAAATATATTACATAGAACTTCAGAAGAAAGTATGATAACATGGAGCAAGGAAAAAGACTTTAATAAGTAGACCAAAGTTAGAATTAAAAAAGAAAAGTACAGAGAGATTTTACAACACAAAAGAGAACCCCTGTAAAATCAGGGCATTGCAGACACAAGGGAACATTTATAAAAAATGAAATAAAAGCAAGAATTGGAAAGATAGGTGGGAGCTGGTTTTAGGTGTTTAATGGAAACTAAAATATAGGATTGGAGGAATCTATTCAGGAGTGAGTCTCAGAACTCAGGGGAGGTTGGCTAGCCAAGTAGGTGGATGGAGATTAATTCTATAGTGGACCAACAAAAACAAAACAAAACAAACAAAACTGTTCTGTGGGAGGACACAACAGAAAAACAGCGCAAGTATCCTGTGAGACGTCCATCCCAAACACCAGGGAAGACATCCATTCCAAACATCAAAGTTTGCGACTGAAAAAAAATACCAAACGGTATTTTATAGATAAATGTACACACTGTTACAGCTGAGGTCTGTTAGCAAGCCTTAGATAGAGGCATTTGGTAGTCCATTGTCTTGCCCTTATCATCACCCTTGGCATGGAAAGGCAATGACGTAGGGCTACTCTCTATTTCCAGAAAATTATACCCAGGAGCTCACACCTAGTGAGTACAGCATAGGCAGAAGAGCAGGTTTTTCAGAAAATCGAGACATTACTGAGAAAAGGTAATCCCACAGAATTCTCTCCTCTGCTTAGTCCAGGGGTTTTGGACTACATCTCTAGGTTCCATCAGTTTTGAAAATCCGCTAATAAGTGCTTTGTGATTGAGATGGCAGGGTGCAGAGGCAGGTGGTGACAGTGAAGGTGGGAAGCTTTCATGTGTCAGAAGTGTTTGAGAAATGGGTAAAAATGTCTCTTAATTACTAGAGCTTGCAGAGCTGCTCATATCTTCACATGCATCATCAGTCTCCAAGAGTAAAATATCCTATCGAGTGTTCACTAAACTTAATTGACCGTAGGCTTATTTTTTCACAAAGCGTTTTGCAGAACTGTAGTTTTATGCAGCACATTTGGGAAATGCTGGGTTAGGAAATTAAACTCTTTTCATAGCTTGCAAAGTATGGCTTGAAGTAAAATAAATGTCAAAATGTGTGAACAATAAGAATATAAAAATGAAGAAGAGGCTTAGCAAAGTACGTTGGTTCAGAACAGTCAATTTACATCAACTTTTTCCTTTATTAAATCTTTTATTCTGTGGTCCAGCACTGTGCTAGGTATTACAATGAAAAAAAAATTCAGACATTGCCTTTCCCCTCAAAAGTTTTAATTAACAATAAAATTAAGAATATATATTTTATTAATTTTTCTATTATCTACTTAGCTCTAGTTTTCACAATAATTCCACACGGTAAAAGTTATTATTCTTATTTTATGTTTGAAGAATCTGTTATTAAATGGCATGTCTGAGTTATTATCTAATACATGATACTGATATTGGTAAAATGATAGTTAATAATGTAAGGTCATATATGACTGCATGTCAACTTGCATGGTGTTTAAAGAAAGAGCAAAGGAAGCAAGTCAATAATGAAGAGAACAAAATGGCATTCCCTGAGATAGTCATGTGATCCAACCATTTTAGGTACATATTAACTCACTTAAGCTTACACCTTTAAAAAATACTCTGTGTATACACGATTAGCCTTATTTAATAGAGCAGAAAACAAAAACTAGCAATCCTTACTAATAAGGATTTGCTGATGTCAATAAAACTCAGAGTTCATCGAGCTCTGTTCATACCCACATCCATAGGTCCACTGGAGTCCAAACTCCTCATTCCTTCTACCTCACTCTTCTCTCCTCATGAGCATGACAAAAGCAGACAAGGCAGCATGAGTTTGAGCAGAAAGAATGAAGAGAAAAGAGCTGCAATCTTTGATAGAAAGCACAGAGTAAAACTGAGACACAGGAATATGAAGAGTGTGGCAATTTCTGTCTCAGAATTTGTTCATTTTTTAGTCTGGATTTTTACAGGAAAGGGGTTAGTGCCTTCAAGTAATTTCTACTTCTTTACTTCTCTCTACTTCCCTTCCAAATCTAAGCAAGGCTTTATTAGCAAATCATTGAACTTTTACACACTGAAATTTGCACAATAAATAGAGTAAGTAGTCCATAGTAACAGCAACAATCATGTATGGTATTTTCTATTCTGACCCTAACTCCAAAGTCAGGGAAAGTAAATGTATATTAATTATGATGACTAATTTTTATAAAAACAATAAAATAATTGGATTAAAATAATAAAAGTTTATTTTACTCATGAAGAGTTTGACACAAAGGTTCCTGACTGAGTGGCTGTCCTTCAAGGAGTTACCCAAGAACTCAGGCTTCTTCCAGCTGTCAGCTCTCCCATCCCCTTGGGATCTTGTAGTTCTCCAAGGAATCTGACATTTGGCCAGTGCATCATATGGGCCAGATGCAATCTCAGGACTGAACCAAATGCAAGATAGCTGGGAAATGTAGATTAGCTTTGTGCTCAAGAGCAAAAGGAGAATAATTTGGTGAACAATTAGCAATAGTCTGTTACATCCTATCTTTCTTGACATAAATTTCTGTATCCTACATCTTGTACATATATAATAGACACCTTTTACCCAAGAGATGTATCAATCAGGAATGATCAGATAATTGGAACCTCTCCAGAATTTATAAAAGGAAAGTGTGTAATGCAGGCAAACACATGCTGGGGGAAAATGCACTGAAAGAACTGGAAGAGCAAATGTCAGGATGATCGGCTGCTCACTTTGGCAAAATTGGAGAGTTTCTGGATTTGGTGGAGTCCCTCTCTTGGCTGAAGCTGACCATAGCACCAGTAATTTGTAGATGCTGACTCAGAACTGCTCAATAGGAGATAAAATTTATTATATATGAAGAATAGCTATAAATGATGAGACTACATTTTTTAAAAAGTACATGTAAGTAAATGCTATTCATAAAAAATTACCACCATGGGAAAATATATTTATTTTAATATTACTGTAATTATGTAATTAATATGAGATTTAAAATTTTTACCTATGGGTAAAGGCAAAATCACGCATAAAGATTATTATTACTTTAAGAAGATAATTCAGTCAAAGTGGTTCTTTGCTGTAGTTTAAAAAGACAAGTTTTACATAAACAGATTTTACCAATGGATTAAACATTAATAAATAAAATGTTGTTTAAAGTTTCCATTAACATCTGTTTATGTGTTTTCTAGTGGTTTTCATTTTCAATAAAAGCCTGTTTGCATTTACAATAATTTTGCAAAAGAAATAATGAAGTTTTGTAATATACTCTACAAAAGTTATTTGAGCTTCTACCATTGTCAGTCTATTATGTGAAAAAATGAAAGTGCTTTGAAATGACATGTTTCTCTTATAGTTTAATAAGGGGCCTAAATAAGATGAATTTTTTCCACATGACAACATATATTTAACAGAAAATTTCAAATTTAGTAGGTAAGATTGACTTCAAAATTTTCAAAAGCAGAGTTGGTTGATATACAAACTCATCTGTAGTATTAGAGTATATAAAAGTGACTAAACTCAGCAATTCAAAGGAAAGCACTAGCTTTTTAGATAGCTTGGTCTTGTTATTTCAGTTAAGAATAAATTCAATTCAAAGAGCAAACATTAGTGTAAAGTGACACATACAAGAAAAGAGAAAAAGAAGAAACTATTTCAAAACTTTTCAAAGAAAAGGCATGATAATGGGAGACTTAGCAGACAGATATAGAATACAAGAATTTGAATCTAAGTTCTACAACATGTATTTTGATCTTATAAACACCACATAAGAATTCTGAACCCTGGATGAATAATTTTAATGATAGGAAGATCTCTTATAGAAACCATATCGCTATGATTTTAATATCCACATATATGACAAAACCTAATTTTAAATCAAGCACTTTTTAAGGTGAAATGTATCTAAAGATGAATAAATGTTTTTCCCTCTAGTCTTGTGTGTGTGAGAAAGTGGAAATCAATAATTATAATGAGTCTTAGTATTATGATAGCATTTACAGGAGGATGGAGAAGGAAAACAGAGATAACCTCCATCATTGGATGGAAATAAGCACGTTCTCCAAGAAGGAAATGTTGTTGAAACTTCTTAGTAAAAAAGTAGATGGTTTCAGAGAGGAGGAGAAGAAGAGTCTAGGCAATAGAATAATGTGAACAAAGGCACAAGAATATAAAATGGCTGGACACATTGACAGAAAGACAAATCTGTTATACTTAATTCAATGGTATTGAAGGATATTCAGAAATTTGATTATACAAGGTCTTGATTGAAAAATTTGTTTTATTCTGAAAGCAATTGGAAGTCAAGAAAGGATTTCCAGACAGGCAATTGACAAATAGATATATAGTTAAAAAAACAACAAGAACAACACATCACTGAGCAGGTTGGAAAAGGGTAAAAATGACTTTAGAAGGACCAGTTTTGAAGCTATTATATCCATATAGGAAGGTGTATGGGCCTGAACTGGGGAATGGATAAGTACAGAAAAGAGACCAGTATGAGATATATGTAAAATTGTGATCCAATAGACCTTAGGCATTAGAAGTACTGGAGACCAGAAATCAAGGATGTGAACGTCTTATCATTTTGCTGGAGTGATTATGCTGTTTATCAAAAGGAAGAAGTCACTATAAAATGGCAATTTTAGGGAAAATGTGGTGATTATTTGGGGGAACTATACTTGAATATGTGATTGTGAATATTGGAATAAAGTCTTGGTGGATGATAAAAATGTAGAGTCCGTGGCATATGTTGGGATACTTGGGAAAATCATAGGCTGTGATTAGGTTTCCCAAGCAGCAGCTCTAGACAAGAAACAGAAGAGAACCTGATATTGTACCCTATAGAAAATAACACCATCATTTAAAGATGGCAGCAGATAAAGAGGTTAGCATAGAAACAGCATAAGAAGGAATGACAAGTAGTGGGAGAAAAGGATCAGGTGATCATATGAAAGTTAAGAGAAGAGTGTGGTTTAGAAACATTTTCAGGATTAAATTCTAATGAGAAATTATATAAGGGTTGAAAAGCATCTACTTCAGCTAAAAATAAGAGTTTATTAGAAATCTCATTTATAAAACTATTTGCATAGCTGGCCATGAAAATGTGCTTATTTACTGAGAGGAGAAGGAAACAAAATTTTTTATTGCTATTTTACATATAAACACAAACTTACTCAGATACAATCATTAAATGTGAATTTAAAAAATATATCAATGCAACTGAGAGAGGATCTGTGGCAGACTCCCCCGGCTCCAGAAATTTCACTAAGATTTGAGACTGAGGCTGAGACGGAGGCTAAACAATTGAGACTTCCATACTATCTTGAGGAATTAATGATTTGAAATAACAAACAACTGTTCTCTTGACCAAGAAAGCTGCTTAGCTTGGCTTAATTTCCTCTGAGCTTCCAAAATCTGGAAGAGCAGTTGTCCAGCTGAGCTGTGACTAATTCAGGCTGTGGGAAGGGCTCCTCTTGGCAGCTGGAATTAAAATAGCTGAATACTCATGACTTTATAGGGTAGCAGCAGAGTGTGGACTGAGATTTTCGGGGGTATCCACTTTAGCTTCCTGGAGAAAGCCCACCTCAGTCCAGTCCTTCATTCAGGGATGGTTGAAGCAGCTCTGGAAGGATGCAGGGCAGAAATCAACTGCCCCATCTGTCTGGATGGACTGGGAGACCCTGTCATCATTGAATGTGGGCCCAACTGCTGTTGCTCCTGCATCTAACAGTCCTGGGCTGATCTGCGGGACATGTTCTCTTGCTCTTTGTGCCATCACCCATGCCAAGAAAGGCACTTGAGGAACAACACCCGGCTGGGGAGGATGATTGACATTGCCAAGCTCCTCCAGATCACCAGGAGCAAGAAGTGGCAGGAAGAGCGGCACTTATGCAAGAAGCACAACTATTTCTTGACCCTCTTCTGTGAGAAGGACCTAGAGGTGTTGAATCCCCTGTGCTCTCAGCCCCCTGACCACCAGGACCACCATACGAGGCTCATGAAGGGGGCCACTGCTCATCACAGGCAAAGGCTCAGCTATTACATCAAGCCCTTGAAGAAACAAGTGGCAGACATTCAGAAATTAACAAGCATTTGAAGCGAAAAACCCTTAGGATTGACGGGGAAGGTGGAAAACCAAAGGCTGGAATTACTCTCTGAATTTGAGCACCTGAGGCAGTTTTTAGACTATGATTAAGAAGCAGTTCTCTCAAGATTAGCTGATGAAGAAAAGGCTATTCAAAAGAAACTTAACGCTAATATAACCACATTTTCAGAGTACAGTTCCACACTCAAAGGTCTACTAAGTAAGCTAGTAGCAGTGCGCTGCCGAAAGTGGAATTGCTATTACAAATTTAAAAGTTCTACAGGAACTCTGAGGAGTTCAGCCCATCAATCTTTTCAGTTTAGTTAAGGAGGGAAGGTCACAGGTTTCCTTTCCAGTATTCTGCTATGCAGAAAATTATAAAGAAATTTAGAGTAGATATAATTTTAAACCCTGAAAAAGCACACCCTAACTTGATTGTCTCTGAGGATAAAAAATGTGTGAGATATACAAAGAGAAAACAAAACGTTCCAGATTTTCCAAAAAGATTTTCAGTCAACACGGTTGTCCTGTGTTTTCCATTTTTTCATTCTGGCTGGCATTTCTGGGAGGTAGAAGTGGGAGACAAAGCCAACTGGGCTATCAGGGTCTGCAAAGACTCTCTACCACAGCAAGGAGAAGCCCATTGGCCAGTCAGGGATGTTGGAGGATTGGGCAGCAGGGAGATGCTCATGATGCCCCAGGAGCTGGCATAGCCCTTCTACTGTCAGAAGTGAGGCTTACAGGCCTCAACATCTTCCTGGACTAGGAGATGGGTGAGATCTCATTTTACAACATGGTTGACAAGTACAGGAAAAGATTGTGAATGAAAACCTTCTAATAGGCTGGACCAGTTTAATAATTTTTTTTTTTTAATGGAAGGTGGGTATTACTTTTCCTTTTTATTGAATTCATTGGGATGGTATTGGTTAATAAAATTATACAAGTTTCAGAGGTACAATTCTATAATACATCATCGTCTACCTCCTCCTGGAAAGTGGGTATCATATTAATATAAAAGTAACTCCAATACCCCCTTAACACCCCTCCAGAAGAAAGCTTCATTTTGTTGCAACACCACAGGACAGATACTGTCAAGATCCTCCCAGCTCTGAGGCTGTCCAACTCTCCTCCGCTGTCCTGCCACGCACTTTAGAGTCGAGCCATACACAGTGATTGTGATCTTCTGTAGCTGTCTGCCTCACTTCTTTACTCATGAACTTGCCTGGAGTTCCTAAAGCTTCCTTCCCCTCTAGGGTACTCCAACCTGGAGCTCCTGTAGTACCTCCTGTGGGCTTACTGCCATTGTTTCACTTAGCCCAGAAATGCTGGTCCTCTATGAGCTACAAACCAGGATCTATCTCAGTAAAGTACTGTATCCTTGGTGCTAGCACAGTATTTGCCTGATGAATAACATGTTTAACATTTCTTTTAAAATAAATTTTATTATTTTTGTTTTGTATTGAATTTATTAGGCTGACATTGGTTCATAAAATTATGTAGGTTTCAGGTGTTCAGTTCTATAATACACCATCTTTATTTATTTATTTATTTATTTTTATTAGTTTTATGCAATATAATACACCATCTTTATATTGTATTGCGTGTTCATCACCCCAAGTCACATCTCCTTCCATCACCATTCATCCCACCTATAAGCATGTTTCACATTTAAATTGCTTTGGTCATTCTTTTTGTTTTGCTAGTTCTAGTACTTAGTTTCATTTCCCTTTATTGTTTGAAATGTTCATTACTGAGTTTAAAAAGAGTGTTGGTGATCACATAACCAACACATTAGAACCTGAGTATCCTAATTTTTTAACTATACCTTTTTCTCTGTGAACCGAAGTTCATCCCGTAAGCCTTAGAAACTAACTAAATCCTCATTGAATTAAAAATAAATGAGAATTAATCATCAAAAAATAGAAAAATATATACAATAGGCCTATCACAACTCTAGTCCTTCATTAATCCTTCCACTGTGGATTATACATAGACCCTGTTGATTCCACATGTCAAAACATGAGAGAAAGAGATGAGAGAGAGAGAGAGAGAGAATATCAGGTGCATTAATTTTTTTTATAAATCCCCCAGACATATATGCAACACAAATTTATTTGCATCACTCTATCACTCTCTTGTTAGAACTTTCACATCAATGTGAATTCTATTTGGTCATCACTTAAGTTTAAAATAATGCTCCTGTTAAGGGGCTTATTCATTATTGCCTTGGGATAATTATAACAGCCTCAATTCATCAAGGTTTCAATTTAGATGGGAAAATATAAACTACTTATTTCTGCTTCCTGTGATTCTAGCAATTCCAAATTATAAATAGGTTATGTCTTCCAACTTAATATGTTTGAGTTTATAACCTACTTTTCCACACAAAAATATGATAAATGCCTTTTTAGCTTCCTAAGCTAACTCACAAATGCCTATGAATGACAAATGCTTATGAATGACTTCTGTTTGTAAATACAAATAGTAGTTAACATTTATCTATACATAATATGCTAAGTGCTATACAGACATGAACTACTTTTAATCTTAATAACAATTATGTGGCCTGAGTACTATTATTCCTATTTCATTAACGTATAATAAAAAGTAGAGAGATATTCAACTCGTCCAAGGGCACACAGCTTCTGAGATGTTTACCTCAGACTAGACTACTTGGATCTTATTTCAAAGCATGCATTTTATGTCATTAAAAAATTTAAATGGACAAGTACAACATTTAATATGCTTCACTGTCCCCTATGTAGCCATTGTTCAGATTCAATAGTTCTCACCTCGTGACCAATGTTGTTTCAGCTCTATCTCCTCTACACAATTCCCTCCACCTCCTCTGTATTATTTTGTAACATTCCATACATCATATAGTTTAATTTTAATATTTTGCTGTATCTCTGAAATATATTGGCTTTATTTCAACACTTATAATATAATACTATTATGCTACCTAAACAACATTAAACAAAAAATTCCTTTCTATCTTCATATGTCTAGTAATGATTTAAATGTCCCCAGTTACAACATACAAAATTTATAGATGGCTTGCTGAAATCAAGATTCGAACAAAATCCACTTATTACATACGGTTGGTATATTATTCATTTGCTACATCTACATTGCCCTCAGTTTTTATTCTTACCATTTATTTGTTCACTAACCTGGGTGATTCATCTGAGTTTCAAAGTTGTGGATTTTGCTGAATATATCATGGAATTGTTTCACCAAGTTCTATCCTCTGTATTTCCTGATAACTCATAGTTGTTTCCAGAAGCTTCAAAAGCCCACATTTGTAGTTCTGTAGTACTTTGACTATTAGTTGCCATAATGTGTATTTCAATACTTAATAGATGATTAGTAAAAAAAGGTAAGTATTATTTATTAGTTGAGATATATGTTCAGTTTCAGATATAACTCTGAGTCAAATAATTGCAATTTATATCATTATTATCTCTCACAAATATCAATCTGGAAACTGAAAGATCAGAGAGAATAGTGAATCTGCTCCAAGGATCCCAGTTACAATAATCTTTATTTTCTACCTCTCTTTAATTGTTGTCTTTCTCTTCATGAACCATTATAACTCAACATTAGGTGCTCATTTCCCTTGGCAAGAAAGATATAAATAGAGTTAGGTTTCCTCTAAGAAACCAATTAGGATATTGCTCATGGCACATGAACACATCCAAAATTAGTCACATAAAAATACATAGCTACAATGGAAGCAGGGCAGGTAGAATTGGCCCTTTTTCCCTGATAAATATTTTCTACTAGATAGAAGAGGAGAAGGCATCAATTAGGGAATAAAAATTATTTATTTATATAACCTTTAATTAGAGCTCTAAAATAAGTCAGTAACAAAGGAACTGAACTATCTTGATTTTATTCATCATAGGAGCCAATCTTTCATGATCTTATAAGTGTGATAGAATATTGAGATAGACAATCCATTATTTGAGCTGAAGTTTCAAGGTTAGCCAAGGCAGTTGTGTGGACCAGGTGGGAATCAAACTTCTCTTCCTTGGAATTTACACAAAAATGAGAACATAATGTACTACAGAATACAGAAACACAAGAACAGTGTGACAAATACCATATATTTACATGTTGGGTGAGTATGTTAAATATTTTATGTACTCTGTGTGTGAATAATTCTATTATCTATCATCTACCTGTCATTTTTCATGTTCCTCTTAAAACATTTCTTTTTGGTTTGTAAGAAGCTTCATATACATCAGTGGCATGTTTCAGATATTATAGAGATGATTTCATGTTTATTTTTATTTAACTTTTTATTAATTAGAAAACATTAAAATAATGTCAAAAATTCTTACAAAGATTATTTTGCTCAAGTCTTCACCTCCCCCCCTTGATCTTCATACCCCCACTTGATTTTCATACCGTTCCATTTTACTTATTAGCGAAGGTGTGGCAGGGGAGTTATGGGGCAAGTAACAGGGGTGAGGAAGCAGGTAGGCATGTTTTAAAATTCCAAATAAGAAATTAACATGTTACCTGAGGGATAAATGAATTAACTTTTGTCAACTGCAGCTACCTGCTGCATATTAAATCATGCATGAATGTGAACAAGTTGCTTTGTCATCCTGAGCACAATTATCTTTCTCTGTTCAGAATCATCTCTAATTTTCATTAATTAACTAAATAGAAGGAATATGAACTCTGCATTTTAAGTACCACTTATATATATATGTATATAAAAACTCATATTTTTTGTCCAACTGCTGTTAGCCAGACTTCCAGAAATGGTGTTTAAAAAGAGATGACATTACACAGAAAGATGAAATTATAAGTGGTCCATAAGCACGTGGTCAACGAAGCTGATGATGTCTTTCCAAATAATTTTACCACCTCATTTATATAGTATGCATAAAACCTAAAACTTGTGAGACAATGAATGGATTTTTGATAGAATACATGTATATACTGTAACAATTCATTCCTATCTTTGGATTCTAAATAGCCAATTCAAATCTCAAGACCACGTGTTAATTATTTTAGGTCCCTAATTAATGCAAATTTTATTGTTGTTTCAGAAGTAAAATGACTATGAGCTTAAAATTGCTTCAGATAATAATGCCTATTAAAAACAATACAAAAGTGTCAGAATAAAAGTATTATCTTCTCAGCAGTAAATTTCTTTATTGCATTTGAACTTATTTGAATGAGTAAAATATCCAAGGGAGGGAATGCATAAATATTAAAAATAAAGAAGAGTGATGCATTCTCTGTTAAATGGATACACAAAGATTTTATCACAACTGAAAATATTTAATATATCATAATACATCAGAATAATAATTTAGATTTTAATATGCCAAAATGTATTATATTTTAAATCTACTTTAAAATACACGTAGTTCTTGTTGTACCATAGTATATTTTGCTACTTGAAGATAAATCCCATGACTGTACAAAAGGGTTTTCACAGATTGTATGTGTTATACCTGAAGTCATGGTACAAATATTTGTCATGCACAATACCTTGAACATTCAACTTAGAAAATTCTGGGTCTATCTAATTTAAATATATTTTTTCAGACTATATCATCTTTACTCAGTATTGTTAATATGTTTCTAGTTATGAATTATATTAATATTTCAAAAATCATTTCTTAATCCATCTTTCTCTAACAAAAAGATTTTTTTCTGTGAACTTGAAAGAATACATATCTCTACATATGTGTATTTGTTTACATATATATGGATATGTCTACTCGTAGATATGCATCTGCATGTATATATATACACATATGTAGTCAAGTGTATGTTTTCTAATCTTATGCAGAAAACTTTCATTTAAACCTAATATATCAGTTAATTCAGTACACATGGGTAAGACTTAAGACACTTACCAAAAAATGAAAGAGAACTTGCAAAGAAAAATAAAATAAAAAACATAACTTAAGGCAAACTGTGTCACACAGTGGCTGTTAGCCTGTCATTATGAAAGAAACTCTGATTATCTGAAATGCAGTGTGCATATCATACATATGTGCATATGTGGTCAGGATCAACATGACATTACAACTTTTATGGCATTTGAAGACAGGATTCCTTCATGATTTAAGTCGGTGTCATCAACTGTGATTAGCACTATGTCTTGAACATAGGGTACCATCAAAAATGGTCTATTTGTGAATATATTTACTATTATTTTAGAGCATATATTTTAAAGTGCTTTGGAGGAAAAGATAGTCTAAATTTTGCCTTTATTGAACTTGATTTCATGAAAAGATTGGGTGTATAAAATATTCCACTGCTTAACCAACTCCTCTGGAAAAAAACTTTTTGAGAAATTACCTAATTACCTTTTCTCAGGTATATTAGTTTCTCCCTGTGCCTCAAGAGAGGCAATTTACCTTTCAAGTATGAAGAACTTGCTTTAGAAAGTACTTAACTTATTCTGACTTCCTGGAAAATTGGGTTAGATTTAATAAAATTATGTTTTATTTTTAGCAGATGAGGGTCAAATGTGATCAATACCACATGGCTCTTGTAAAGATTACCTGTTTTATCCAAATCATCCTATATGTGTGCCATTGCTATGTCTCTGTCATTACATAAAACTGTTAAAGAATCCCAAGAATAAACCCAATTATTTGGGCTGAACAGATAGTAGAAATGTTGGGAATCCACTTCTATGTGTTCAAGTACTAACCAGAAAAGTTAAAAATGTATTTCATTTTTTATATGTTCCAAAGTTCCAAAGTAGTTTCACAGATATTATCTCATTTACAAGACAAGATAGTTTCATAAAATGAGACTGGTGAGAAAATGTGTGATTTTTCTGGAAACCAGGACTTCCAACTCCAATTTATTGCTGTTTATACAGCACCATAAAGTTTTTAATTGTATATGTTAGAATTAAGATAAACATGATGTAGAATAATTATAATTAATTGGAATTCTTAAAGTTTTTTTTTCCTGAAGGACGATCTTAATATGACTTGAGAGTTGATCTTATATTTGAGATATGTTAGGATATACTAAATATTTCTAGTTGTGATACTATCTCTGTGTATCCATTTAACAGAGAACGTGTCTTCCTTATTAATATACTATCACTTTATCTTTAATATTTATACAGTTTCTTGGATATTTTAATCATTCAAGTACATTCAAATGGGATAAGGGTATTTACTGTTGAGAAGATAATATTTACATTCTGACATTTTTGTATTGTTTTTAATAGACATTATTGTTTGGAGCAATTTTAGGTTCATAGTCACATTACTTCTGAAACAACAATAGAGTTTGCATTAACAACGGACCTAGAATTATTAACACGTTGGTCTTGAGATTTGAACTGGTTATGTAGAACTCAAAGATAGGAATAAGTTGTTACAACATATACATGTATTGTATCAAAAATCCATTCATTGTTTCACAAGTTTTAGATATTATGTATAATCTTTAATGAGGTGATAATGTTATTTGGGAAGAAATCATCAACCTCATTGACCATGTGATCATAGACTACTTATAATTTCACCTTCTTACGTAATGGCATCTCTTTTTAAACACCATTTCTGGAAATTTGGCCTACAATATGTTAGAAGAAAAATATGAGTATGTATATATACAAGACATAGAATACATATATGTGTATGGTACTTAAAAATGAAGAGTTCATATCTCTTCTATTTAGTTCATTAATAAAAACTGGAGGTAATTTTGTAATCCAGCTTTGCTCAGGATTACAAAGCAAGTTGTTGTTTTTCATGTGTGATTTAACATATTTTTACATTTTCCATTTTATTTCATTTTAAGTTTTGTGTTCTCTTCCAAAAATACTCACCATACTTAACTTTAAAAATTTTTGTTTTAGAGCCTTTAGAAATTTTAGGTCCACATCTTATGACTTTTAACAGTTGGACTGTTAAACTATTTTAAAATTAAATAACATTATAGAATGTTAAATACAGTGATATTTTAAAGTCAAAGTTTATATTTTATTTTAAATATTACACACTATTTAAATAATATTTCTACAAGCAGAAATAGTAAATATACAGAATGACCAATAGTAAAAGGATACATATGTAAAATATGCATAATTTAAAATGCTATAAAACTCTAAAAAGTGTGATATTTTTATGTCTTGTGACTATGTCATAGTTGCATTTGTTTTGTTGTGTAACAATCATGTTTTGATCAAAATAAATTAAAACAAAAGAGAAGTATTAACTCTTTGTTATGACCGAATTAAAAACATTTAGTCATCGTAATTCAAATTATATTACAACACCTCTTCTTAATACTATACGTTGTTCTCTATACTTCAAGGGTTAAAAGCCTGGAAACTACATTTTCCAGACTCCCTTGCCTAGAGGTTTCTTAGTATAGTAGGCCACTGAGAACCGTTATTTTGAGATTTGAAAACTGAGTTTTAACGACAAGACATTATCCTCGGGTGACAGTTGCAGACAGGTATGTGTGCTACGGAGATATCCAATGTTGGGATTTACAGGGCCTCTTCCTGTGAACCACCCACTGTGGTATTGAAGGCAAATAAGGTAATGAACAGAAACGTTCAGGGGCTTCCTAACTTTCATACAACTTAACCGTTTCAGTGATGCTGTGTCCCAGAGTTGGCGCATACATCCCTGTGGCTCCGGCATGATTCATCTCTCCAGCAAAAGTTTTTGTTGGACCCAGTCTGCGCCTCTGTTAGGAGCCACCCTTAAAATATGCCAAACAGAATGAGGTTCCTCAATTTGAAAAATTGAAAGCTAAGACCAGACATGATAGAAATATTTTTAAAAAAAAATTATAAATGGGTTATTGCATTTACATTTTAACTTTCTTTTTAAATCAAGCTTCAAAATAATCGGGGCAGGAAGACCACATTGCAAAACATGCAAGTATTAAGTTTAGGACAGAATCATGTACAAGTGCATACAGGTGTATACACTGATGAAGCGCGTTTCTACAAGTGGTGGCTCTCAGAAAATAAAACCAGATTCTAAGATAATTGAACATCTGGAGAAATGACAGCTATAGAGTTAAGAATAAAAGCTGGAATATTCCTAATATTTAAAGAGAATCCTAACTATGTTGTAGTTACATGGCGTTTCTGCAATGAACCCAGAGTTAAGCAGCACACAGTCTTTCGACAATAACAGATTGTGTCATTTTCATATTTAATTAGTTCTACCTTCTGACATAGTACGCATTCGCTTCTTCAGCAGTCTCAAAGCAATTGAGTTTAGCATCTACTTAGTAAGCGTGATTAGTTTGAGGGGGAATCCCCTTGATGCTGTTAATTATAATACCTCACAACTGTGAAATACTTCATAAATTTAAAAAAGGATTTTAACATTGCCTCAAGCAGTTAGATTTAGCTTCGGAGATAACAGTCACATCATTCCAATGGGGAATCTGTGAGAAACTAAATACCAGGCTAGATGACCATGGAGGTATTTAGGATTACAATTAGTATGTGCAGATGTTTATTAAATATTTGCTAATATTAAGCCTTTTTGTATTTTAAAATTCAATTTTTAGGTTACTCCAGCCATTTTTTATCTTTATCCACCCCCCCCCTCTATTTTTTTCTACTCCCTTGGGTTCCATTTTACAACTTTCTGGTCCTGTCTTTCTTCCCTTTTATAGCTCTCGTGGCGTTCTTAACGTCTGTTGTGGGTTCCTCTTCTGTTTACCCTTGTAATCTGGGGACTGTTGGGGTACTGAGTTCAGTCACTTTTTCCCTTTTTATGAACTTTCTCTTTGTAATTTCTTCCCCGATCATAGTTTCAGTTATCACTGCTGTGTAAAACATGCCTTCAGTAAGTTGAATAATGGCCACACAAAGATACATTCTGATCCTTGAGATATGCATTACCTTATTTGCAAAAAGAGAATTTTCAAAGGTAATTAAAGATTTTAAGATGACAAGATTACCTTGGATTATCTGGGTGATTTCAAGTGTCATAGAGTTCTTATAAGAGAGAGGTAATGGAATTGGCACACCCTCTCTTGTGGAGATTTACAGATGTTAGAGTTTCTAATAATAGACACTGTTTCTCTTATGTCCCTTTCCTTTGAGCAAGCTTTTTCCTATGACTGGAATAATGTTACCCATTCCCTCTTTTTGATGAATTTCTTACTTGTTAGGATCGAACTCCAAAATAAACCTCTTCTGTGTGGTCTTTTTCCATACTCTGGAAGAGTTCATTTCTTACGAGCCTGCAATAAGTGTTGATATTCTTCTTAGTCTGGATTTGTCTTTAGGGCAGGAGATGTGCCTTGTTCATTTAATGTTGCATTTTAAATACCTGTGCTTATTATGTAGCAGGCATCTAAATCAAGATTTATTATGTAGCCATGTGGTAGTACATGTTGGCCAACTATTTTTTTTAAGTGGAGTTTTCTGTTTTCTATAATGTAAATACTACTATCATAGCCAATTTCTAGATACCAGTGAAAGTGGACTTGGGAAATGTAATGGTACAATGTATATATTATTTTTACCATATGTATAAACTATGTAAATAACCATGGACATAAGTAATAATAAAGCATAGATAAACAGTTTAGGAAGTGATGACTTTTGAGGATTTATTTTGTCTTTTATTGCTATATATTTAGTGGTAAATTTATGTAATTAAACTTTAATACAGGTTGTGTTTAACAACCAAAAACAAAATTGCTGAAAAATAAATGCTCAGCTCTTGGGAGCCAGGAGGGGTTAGCTTCAGGACACCACTGATTTTTATGATAAAATACATTGGTCCAATAAGTGCAAAACATTAGTTAAACAAAAAATTGCCACAAGTAACATTCAGTCTATTTAATCATCTAGTGTTCATGGTATTTCAGACTATATTTCATTGTTTTTGAGAAAAATAAGTAAAAACAATGAGATACACAGTTTTGGAGGAGAAAATGAGAATTAATAAAACATCAGTAATGTGGTAAACATTTGTTACTGAAAATATTTTTTTAAAAAATCTATAAAGAAACCCTTTGTATTAGTAATAAAATGTAGGTAAAAATTTGATGATGTACTTCAAATCACTCTACAAAATCAGTCATAACCCAGAGGATTTTCTCCTTTGGTATTACTTAATTTTTTATTACAGATAACTTTGGTTGAGCATAAATGCCAGTTATTTTTGATATATTCATTTATTCTTTTAGAGTGAATTAAAAATTTTAAATTACCAATTTTAAATTAATAAACTAATTCATAGCTTTTTCAAACTGCCCAACTGTTATAAACTGGAACAGTTGTATTGGAGAATTACAAAATAAAAATGAATAAAATATTTAAGAGGTAAAAGTGCCGATTCTAACTGGGCAGTCTTCAACAAAAGCAAAGGCCAAAGTCTATGATTCTCTTAAACTATGTGACAGTTTCTTCACATGATTGAATATAACCTATTTCTTCTAAAACTGAGGAAATGACTAATTTTTTTTTCCTTGTAAAGCAGATGGTTTTTATTTTATTGCTGTGCCATTCTGTCTTTCCTCATTTCATAGAACACTTAATATTGCCAGGTATATGAATATATTTTATATATTTTTCTAATTTTTGCACTTACAGTTTTACCTTTTCTAGAATGTAAAATAAATTGAACCATATAGTGTGTAGGAAGTTGTGTCTGTTTTTTTTTTTGTTTTGTTTTTTTTTTCATTTAGTATACTGCTTTTGAGACTTATCCATATTTTTGCAATTGTTAGTAGTTTGGTCCTTTTATTTATTTAACAGTATTCTGTGTTATAGATGTACTGCAGTTTCTTGATGGTTCACTCATAGTAGATATTTAGATTGGAGGTTGGAGGCAGCCGTCCGTCTCGAGAGACGATGGTGTAGCTTCTTAAGAGTCTATCTGCACCGCCGAGAATGGCTGTGCAGTCCGACTCGGGAGTGACACAGTATCTGTCTCCTCCCGTGTTGAATCGACATCTTGCGATGACGCTGGAGTGTCCTCTCCAGTGAAGCTGAAGCTACAGAGCCTGGGCAGGGTGATATGGAGGGTCTGCTGTTGCCCATGCAGCAGACCCCCCCTCTCTTCGCAGCTGAAGGGTCCAAGGGAAAGACGGAGTCAATACAGCTTGGCTTCAGGTGCGCCGCAGGAGTTGCCGGTGTTGACTACAACGTCAAACCGCCTTAGGGACTCTGGCTCCGGATTTTCTGTCGGGGTTTACTCCCTTAGCCTTTCCCCTGAAGAGGTATGCCGCAAGGCAGCGGAGGTTTTTTGGAGTCAGAGTTTTCCTTCTTTAGATTGATTTGGACTGTTTTTGGGAGAGCATGAATTTTCATTTCTCTTAAGTAATATCTATGGGGAGGTTTACTGGGTGGTTGTGTAACTATATATGTTGGAATTTAATAGAAACTATCAATTTTTTCTCCAAAGTGTTTATCACATTTTATATTTCCATATAAAACACCAAAAAAAATGCAAGTTAGTCTGCGTCCTTGCCAGCACATAGCAGGGCCAAAGCCAATGCAACTTTGTTTTATTGTTAGCTATTCTAGTCCAAATGTAATGATATGTATGATATGTCACTATGGAGTAATGAGGAATTAATCCATACATTGTGTATTTTATATAATACATTGTTGTGCATTGTGTTTCTCCGGTATGGGTTTGCATTAATTCATGTGAAAATTAAGTTGTATTTTCTGATTACAAAGCACATCAAACATCTATTAATGGAATCTTTTTCCCACTACATATCTTTAATAAAGTGTCTACTTAAATCTCTTGTCCATTTAAAATCATTTTTCTTATTATTATGCCTTAAGTGTTACATATTCTGAACACAGTTTTTTAAATCTCATACCTATTTTGAAAATAACTTCTTATAGTCTGTACCTTGTCTTCTAATTGTCTTAACAGTGTCTTTTGAATAACAGATTTTAATTTGAATGAAGTTTACTTAATTGAATTTTTATTACATTGTTAGAGTTCTTTTTGTAGTCTAAGGAACATTTACCTAACTCAAGTTCACAAAGGTTTTTCACCTTATGTTTCCTTCTAGAAGTTTTATGGTTTTAGGTCTGTTATCTATTTCAAGTTATTTTTCTTTTTGTATGTGGTATGATGTCAAGGATGCTTCAGCTTATTTTCAATATTGATGCCTGAATGTACCACCTATGTGTTGAAAATATTCTTTCTTCATTAATCGAAAAAAATGTGGTTCTTTTATTGGCTCTCTGTTCCATCCATTGATCTCTGTTTTAGCATATGTTACCTTATTTTGAACAGTGTATATTTTATAGGAAGTCTTAAAATCAGGTAGTTTATTTCCTGTTTTCAAAATTATTTTTTAACTTATTTGTTTTGTTTTTAATACAAATTTTAGAATAATGTTAACAATTTATATACAAAGAAACTTTCTAAGAGTTTTACTGAATCTGCATGGAATCTATAGACCAAGTTGGAAATAATTGACAATATTGTAAGGAAGAATTAGAGATAATCTTAAAAATGTTGATTTTTATGATCCATAAGGAAGGTATATTTAGGTTTTCATTTACTTCTCACATTACTACTATTTTATTCTTTAGAAATACATATTTTGCCTATATTTTGTAGGATTTGTTCCAAAACAGTTCATGTGTTTTGATGCTATTACACATAGTGCCATTTTAGATTTCATATACAGAGCACAGCTGCTCCTCTCCTCTATCCCAACAGTTCATCACATTTTGAATTTAATTCTGTTATGTTTCATTGTGTCCTAAATCCATTATTGATTAAAAAGAGAATAAATAACAACAACAACAACAACAAAACTATGATTGCTTAGCTTATATGGCTTGTTTATACTTTTAGGATCAGTATAACAATCTTTTTTCCTTCTCTAGATCATAACTTGAGACAAACATATCACTTGAATATTATATCAACATATGAAAACTGAGGATTAAGAATTTATGTTTTACCACCTAACTCATTGCTCATTGTTTGTCTATCTAAATTTGGTCTCTGATAATAAATTCTGACAATAAGCATTCACTAATAAATTTTATTAATGTTGTTATCGGTAAAAAGAGAGAGCGTCTGAAAAGGGAAATCTAAAGAAATAATTGCGAAGTTTGTTTTTATCGCACAATTGACTTTGAATATTGAACATTGTATTTTGTCTGAATTATGTTGTATTTTCATCCTTTTTATGTTAGTATTATATTAAAATCATCAATACAGCATTTAATATACTATTTTACTAATTATAAGTTCACTAAAGATACTTTTACTAACGAGGACATAAGACATACCAGTGTTATTTCTAAAATTTAGATATTCACGATATTCAAGAAAGAGTGGACTCAGATTAGCAAGTGAGACTCTCAATTTGATAATAATAAGATTGTACTTCTTGGGACATTAAATAAGACTTTGGAGATAAATATCCTCAAACAAATAACCCCCGTTAGACAGTGAAAGGAAACAGTGAAAGAACCTCTATATATTGAATGAAACTGATTTTTCTTTGAAGATGTTGATCATTGATTTATTTTACTATTTGCTGAAATTTATAATTTTGCAGCTTTTTAAATGTAGCATATTTAGTGATTATATTATTACACTGCATAGATATCAGAAATGTTAATTGTGGAATCCCATTATAGATCATCTTAGAATCATTCCCTGAATTACTGAAGAATTTTTAAGGATATGGCTGGCTTAGAAAGAAAATTATAAAGTACTAAAAATGCTAATTTCAGAGTCTTGTTGGATTGCTGCAATGTTTTGAGATTGAGGTTAAAATGATCCAAAGAAATCACTAGGACATTTGCTCCTATAGGGCACAATGCTCGCAATATAAAGCTCATTTTCTTTTCTAGTACTCCCATCTAACAATCATGCAGAGGAGAATCACATGCCAGGAGATTTAGGGCCAGATATTTTGTTTCCCATTGCTTGTTTTAGCTGGTTATGGTGATAAAACTGAAGACTGTGACACAGAAAATACTCATTTGTGTATAAAGAACTTATACTCAAAATCCTTTTTAGTTTAATTGATATCATTCTTTCATAGCACACTTCCAGTTTATAAGGCATTCCTGTTTACTTCACTTTCATAATACATATAACTTCTGATTGTTCATCCTGACTTCATGGCTAGTCAATGCCACACTGGGTTCTTATCGGTATTCAAACAAACAAAAATCTGTCTTCTTGCTACTCTTCTTTCTTTCTATCCTTGACATTATAGCCACTCCTGACTCTAATCATCTCTTGAACATAGAAATTTATTTTATTTCTCAAATCTTCAATAAATGGAACAGTGCATGTAAAGTTATGTGTGTTCAATAAATATTGAAAAGAATAAATGAATTGATTCTGGTAGAGTTTGACAAAAAGAAAAAAAAAACACACATGGAATTGAAAACACACATCCAACTCTGCCTCCCATTTACACTCTGACAACAAAGAACAAATCATAAATTATACCAATTATAAAACTAATTCAGTTTTAACAACTGTGGTTTTGGGTAAGAGATTTAATAGGCATGACATTGAAAGATAAGTGATACATATAGGGTGAGGCGAAACTAGTTTTACAGTTGTTCATATGGAAAAAATAAAATAATAAAAAATAATACAAGAATAAAATATGTATTATCTACTCACAACTGTATACCTAATTTTGCTCCACCTTTTATTTAAAATATTGTAGAATGGCAATAAATTCTTCTTTCTCATTGGGCATGATTATATTACTGCATACCTACAATACTGCCTTCATCATTCATAGTTTTATATCAAAAGGACAAGGGAATATTAATGGTATGTCTCTTTAAAAATAGAGGTCTCTGTATCTCAACTTGTGTTTCTGGAGAGCATTAAGCACTAATATCCTTAAGGATCCGTTGTATATAACAAATTAGATTCCTATACATCTAGTATATTAGTTATGAATCAAGCTCAGAAGAACTGAATAAATAGTCATTCAATTCATTATCTCTTTATCTCTTTTCTATGTTTCAAAAGAGAGACTCCAATAGAGAAAAGCCAGATGAAAAAGAAAAATTGTCAGGTCACTTCCACATTTATTAAAGCCCACCAATATCCAGCGTACTGAGGTATCTATATAAAGAAACTCAATGTAGAGTATCAGTTTTAAATTTTAATTGGCATTTTATTGCAGAAAATGAAGCTTGTAGCTATTTTTCTATATTTTCCTTTTATAAACTTTTTTTTTTAGTCCAACACATCATTTTACTGAAAGATCTTAAGTATTTAAACCCCCTGTAGACTTGCAGAAACCTTGAAATTTAAGCTTGAAATAAAATTGCTCTCATGCATAAGAATTGCACCAATATATGTTTTCAGAAACTATATGAAATTTTTATTACTGTGAAGAGTATTCCTTAATTCACTTTTACAAATTTTACCTTTCCTATGTGCTGTCTTTAAACTAGACTTGCAGAAGGTGAATGCTAAGGTTAGGTAGCTCCCAAGATTGCCGCCTAAAATGTAGTGTTATCAGGAATAAAAATTTCACAGCATGTTTTCGGTGATTATTTCACAATAGGTAAACCAACTTTCAGTTATTAAATACATAAGTCATAGGGATGTAATGTAGAGCACAGTGACTGTAGCTAATAATAATATATTGCATATTTGAAAGTTGCTAACAAAGTAGATCTTAAAAGTTCTCACAAGAAAAATTATAACTAGGTATAAGGTGATGGATGTTAGCTATACTTGTTATGATTATTTCATGTATTTACAAATGTCAAATCATTATGTTGTATACCTAAAACTAATGTTATATGTCAGTTTTACCCCAATTAAAAAACAAAAAACAAAAAATAGATAAACTAGTTAAATTCACACTGTTGTTCCTTGTGTCAATAAGCATCCTAGACTGAAAGGTTAAAAATTGCATGTATGAGTCTTCTGAAAAAATAATACAGTTTATTTGGTAACTAGCAAAGGAAGAAATCTACAATATGTTTACTCAATGAAATACGCCCCCCACAACACACACACACACACACACACACACATTTGCTTACATTTTCCTTTTCTCAGGATTATTTGGCTTTCAGTACTTACACTATAATTAATAATAAATCACAGACCAAAATTTTGTTTTTCCTGAAATGAGTATACATGGCCAAAAAATAAATCATAAAACTATTTTAAATTTTAATAGACATGAAGAATTTTAATGAACACTAATGCATAATAAACATCTTTAACCCAGCATGCAAGCAGAAAAATGTGAATTAATTAGGCACACAACATATAATTATTGAATAAAATCTATAAGTTACACAATTTCAGAAGTGATGTGGTTCCGGTAGGTCTCACCCAGTATATGACTTAGAAAAGTTTGACTTGGAAGCCACATCTTCTGTTTGCTGTCCTGCCTGGGTCTGCTTTGATAAAATGGAAACATTGTTAGCTTTCTTATCCACCACCAACCCTGAAACTCTTCTTACTTTGAGATACCGCTTCTGTCTTACCAGTAATGCCCATACATTTAAAGCTCAAGTTATAAACCAGAACAATTAGCTAACAACCAAAAAATAGGGAACCCAGAGAAAAGCCAACATTCTACTACCTTTTCCTGGCCTTTTGACAGTAAGGTGATGACCTTGTCATTCCAACTTAGAAAACCTAACACTCAGAGGCTTCAACAATGTGAGAGTAGACTGGGCCCTGTACACTGTCGCGAAGAGTGGTCTGCAACTGCGAATGGTTCCCCAAGGACAATTAGTAAATGGCCTGGTTTTGGAGATAGCTACAAATTAAAAAGAAGTGAGGCTATTTAAAAAAACGTTTTTCTTTGTAAATTTAACTTTTACAGAGTTCAAGAGGATAGGGGAAAGTTCTGAGTAGAGAGAAAGGAAAAGAGGAAAAGGTAATGAAGGACTTACCTCGTGTGCTGGAAGATATACATACGTTAGAGAGATACGTTGTCATCAGAATTGATTAGTTGGTTTTATGAATAGCAATGAGTTACTGTCTTAATCCTGTTTTCAATCATTCTGAAGTTTAATAGTGAAATGAAAGATTTTAACAGATTAGAGTAAATCTTTTATTATGCTTCATTTATTGCAAATATATTTGAGACATATGATAGAAGGCCAGAGTACTTAACACATATAATTAATAGAAATGTGTGAAAAATATTTTGCAAATTCGAATTTTACCTTCTTTCTTCATTGATGAAAAACACGTAACAATATGCAGAGCATAATTTTGAAATACATTGCTCACTTACAAAACACTAATATTTAGGATAGCCATAAAATATCTATACTTTGGTTTAAAAATAGAAATTACCCAAAATTTTATAGGAATTAGCTCTGCAGGGGTCAATATGATTGCCTTTTCTGTTTCTAACTGGCTTGATCAAACAAACATCATTGAGAGACTATCTTTTTTCTTTTTGTACCTAAAATATCTAGCTGTTTTTACTATATTAAATATACCTTAACAATTTGTTTTAACAATTAATACCTAGATACACAAAATTAGTATTTCAATACTTGCTTTTATTTAAATCAATCTGAAATGAAACAATATGCCATTTTATATGTTTTCTTCTCATATAATTGAGATATTTTCCACTCATAAATTCTTTCTCTTAACTTTGAAAGCCAGGAAATGGAAAAGTAAAAAGACAAAAGTAATCCTATTCTTTAGGTCAGTCATTTTCCTTGATGTGATGGTCATACCTCAGTCACAGAATAAAGTAAATGTTCCATACGATTTTCATAGTTACATAAAATTGACTTTTTTCCCTAGAGGCAATAGTGGTATATATGTATATACTATTTACTGCATATTCTGTTGAATCTTTGAACTAAAATATTGCCAAGCTCCTGAGTGCTTTTATAACAGTTCAACTAGTAAATGTAACAACATCGTGACAAATGGGCAATTTCTCTTCTATGACTCCCAATTTTTGTTTTCTTCTATATAAAATTCTTCCTCGACCTTGAGATTCCCTAAAAGACAGTAATCTCCGGGTCTTGTTGACTGTAAGGAGGAGGCTGCTGCACTGTGGTGCTCATCTTGTTGAGACAAGTATACCACTTCCACATGCTGCCATTTCTAATGCCGCTGTGGTGAGATGACAGGTGGTTATTCCTAAGATTGTTAGCAATGTAGTCTGAAGAATATTTCTCGTGGGGGACTAAGTAAATTAACAGCAGCAGTACCCAGATTTTCTTAGAGAAACTAGAAAGCAGTGTACTATAGAGATAGCAGTTTATCACATTCCATACCTGCAACATTATAAAGCAAAATTGACTCATCTGTGCAATTTCAGAGTTACTTCCAGAGAAATCCTAGCAGAATATTAAAGTCTTTGAGTTTCTAAACAAGGTTCGAATTGAGAAAAGAGGGAATAGGAGCCCTGTGAGATGAAAAATATATAACAACTGCCATCAAATTTACAAATTGTCATTTCCTTCAATAAATATTTTTTAAACACATGCCAAGAAGGATTATCAACCTTTCTTAAAACTAGAATAAATGTATAACTTTCATGATATATACTACTTCATTATATCATTCAAGAAATTTGTGAGTTAATTTTTAAGTGGAACATTGTATTGAACCCCACCCTCATCCAAAGACTTCATACAACTTCTGGAATCTGGAAAAGGCGAGAAACAATTTGTCCCTAGAAACTTTCAGAAAGGAAGACAGCCCTACTAATACGTTAATTTTAGGTCATCGAGACCCATCCCAGACTTCTGAACTGCACAACTGGAAGTTAATGTATCTGCGGTGCTTTAATCCACTAACTTAGTGATAACTTGTTATAGCATTGAACAAAAGGTGGCCTTTGACACTCTTCCTCTGTTTTTTAATTTATGATATCTTAGAACTAAAGAATATAGATGCATTATGATTTTATTTAAAAATGAATTGATTAGACATGTAAAGTCAGTATTTTAAAATTTTTTTGATATCACCTTAAATAATCATCTTACTTTTAAAAAATTGTTCATTGACTAATACCATTTCATTATTTCTAGGAATTTGTAAAGTTAATTTGATTCCCAATATAGCAATAATGTCACTGGAACATATGACAACTTTTCAATTTAAACTAATGATTATACACCCAGATACGTTTTTCTTAAAGATAATGAGTAGAGTGGCACTTTATTATCCAGTATTCAGAGGCTGATGTTTTTGAGGCAGAATTAACTAGTACTAGCTAATGGTGACATATTTACCTTGTTTCTGCTTCTTTTGAGAGTGCCCCAGAGTTTTCAAAATGATGCATGGTGTTCACACTTAGTTCTTTAGTATTAGCTCTTTCTAAGTAGTATTTTAAATTGTTTTAGTTATATTTCTATGATCTATTAATGTGATAATATATGTATTATATTTCAAAATAGCAAAATGATGCATTATAGTTTAATAAATGTTTAAAAATTCCCTAAATTCAAGGAATGATTTTTTATCATCTGTTTTAATAACTGGTGAATTCAAACTACAGCAAAGATTATACCTAGACTACAAAACAAGTATCACCCAGAGTCATCAGAAAATCGAGCTGTATAGCATTCTGACAACCAAGGAATTAAAGCAGTCATATTCATTCAGATGGGTAGGAGGGCCAGAGACACAGAGATACACAAATAGGCAAAGAATCATAGGATGGATGGTCCCAACCCATGTATGGTAGATAAAAATTGAAAGGAATACCTCAGACGCAAGAGATCTGGGCCCTATACAAGACAACCCAGCCCAGGATGCCTGCACCAGGAAGATAAGTCCCCATAACTTCTGGCTTTAAAAACAAGTGGGGATTGGGGCAGTGGAAGAAGCTGCAGGATTCTCAGGAGTCTCCTCTTAAAGAGCCCACAACAGACTTAGGACTTTTGCAGACTTACTTCTTCTGGGCTTCAGCACCAAGGCGACAACTGGAAGGGCACCAGTGGCATACAGGGAAAAACTGAAGTGTCTTGCATTAGGGTGAGTGTTGGGAGAAAGTTTCCCCCTGAGCAAAACTCCAGATGCCAGCCAGCTGCGTTGTCCCCTCTCTGACCCCTCCCCCATACAAAGCCCTGGTGATTACCTAAGGCTCCACTCCATCCAACTTACTAGTGTACTTTTCTAAAATATGCCACACTACTAAGGCAAGGAGTCAAAGCAATTCTACGTAATACACAGAAACAAACACAGAAAGGCTGCCAAAATGAGACAAAGAAATATAGCCCAAATGAAAGAGCAGAACAGAACTCCAGAAAAATAAATAAATAAAATGGAGATAAACAGTCTATCAGATGCAGAGTCGAAAACACTGGTTATTAGGATGCTTAAAGACCTCGTTGTGTACTTCAACAACATAAAAAAGACCCAGGCAGAAAGGAAGTTTACGCTAAGTAAAATAAATGAAAATTTATAGGGAACCAAACAGTGGGGAGGTTGAAGCTGAGAAATCAATGATTTGGAACATAAGGAAGGAAAAATAAAAGCAATCAGAACAACAAAAGAGAAAAGAATTTAAAAACTGGGAGCAGTGGAAGCAGCCTCTGGAACAGGTTCAAGCATTCCAACATTTGAGTCATAAAGGTGCAGGGAGACGAGGAAGAGCAAGAAATTGAAAACTTATTTGAAAAAATACTAAAAGAAAACTTCCCTAATTTGGTAAAGGAAAGAGACATACAAATCCAGGAAGCACAGAAAGTCCCAAAACAAGATGGACCAAAACAGGACGACACCACAACACATCATAATTAAAATGCCAAAGGTTAAAGATAAAGAGAGAATTTTAAAAGCAGCAAGAGAAAAGCAGAGAGTTACCCACAAAGGAGTTCCCACAAGACTGTCAGCTCATTTCTCAAAAGAAACTGTGCAAGGTAGAAGGGCCTGGCAAGAAGTATTCAAAACAATGAAAAGCAAGGACCTATAACCTAGGTTACTCTATCCAGCAAAGCTATCATTTAGAATCGAAGGGCAGAAAAAGTGTTTCCCAAACAAGATAAAGCTAAAGGAGTTCATCATCACCAAGTCATTGTTATATGAAATGTTAAAGGGACTTATTTAAGAAAAAGAAGATCAAAACTATAAATATTAAAATAGCAATAAATTCACAAGTATCAACAATTGAATCTAAAAACAAACTAAGCAAACAAGCAGAACAGACACAGAATCACAGTTGTGGAGATCATTTAGAGGGTTATCAGTTGGGAGGGGGGAAGAGAGGGAATGGGGGAAAAGGTGCAGGGATTAAGAAGTACAGATTGGTAGATTCAGAATAGACAGGGGGATGCTAAGAACAGTATAGGAACTGGAGTAGCCAAAGAACTTATATGGATATTAACTAAGGGAGGGATTGCTGGAGAGAATAGGGGAGTACTGACTGGGTGGGAAGGGTCAAAGGGGGAAAATTGGGACAACTGTAATAGCATAATCAATAAAATATATTTTTAAAAAATCAGGAACTTTAAAAAAGAACTAATGGGAATTCAAATCACCTGTATGTCACTGAATATTTTGATTATGTGTGTTTACAAGGGATAGTGCCTGGGAGTCATTAGCCAGCACTCGTATAGCATTAACTATGTACTAGCATGTCTTCTAACAGTATTTGCTATATGATTTCCTATGCTCTTCAAAACAGCCCCCTAAAAAGAGGTTCTATTGATATCTCTGTTTTATATATGAAGAGGGTGAGTGAAATGTGTCCCTGCAACAGTCTTATGTTGAATCCTTCACACTAAGAGTGATGATAATTAGGTTTAAATGAGGTCAGGACGTTGGGGCAGTTGCGATGGAATTAGTTTCATTAGTAGAAGAGGAAGAGATGCCAGAGTTCTGTCTCTGCCATATGGAGACACAGTGAAAAAGTAGCTGTAAGCAAGTGCGGAAGAAGGCTCTCACCAGAACCCTATTATGCTGGCATCCTGACACCAGACTTCAGCCTCCAGAGATGTGAGAAAATAGATCTCTGTTGTGTAGGCCACTCGGTCCATTTTTTTTTTCCCGATGGCATGAGATGACTAATATAGTGAGGAGCACAGGAGAAAAGGAACATTCCCGTTGTCACAAAGCAAATAAATAGTGAGGCCAGATTAAATCCATTCAAGGTCATTATAAAGCAATTGCTGTTAACCACTTTTGATGTTAAGATTAATTTTATTCTACGGACTAACGGGGGGGGGGCAACTGGAGGGAGGGGAGTCGCTGGGTGGAGGAGAGAAGAGGGAAAACAAATTGGGACAACTATAACAGCACAATCAATAAAACATATATAAAAAAGATTATGTTTATTCTAGAAAACAAATTGGGAATTTTCCACAAATTCCATAATTAACGAATTAATGATATTACATGGAAATTCAGTAATCCTATGAACAATTATAGCTCAGACCTTAGTTATTGCTTTGTCTTAAATTTTATGAGCTTCTACCTGCAGGGTGGCTGTTTTTTCTTTAAAGTCAAACATTTCAGGAAGATACACTGTGATTTTGTCCCCTTTATTTAATTAGTCATGTAAATCAAGGACTTTTTTTGTCAGCAGAGTTAGGGATTTCTTCAACTCAGATAATATTTTTATAGTAATTTGAATATTTTACTTCTCCCACTTGTTCTTGAATCTTCATGTCAATATTCTGCTGATGCCTTTCAAAATCTAACTTTATCCTAATCTTTGCACTAACTTAATCTAATTCTAGTTTTAATCCTAAAAAAAAAGCCAAAAAATAATAGTTCAAAACCTAACACTAACCCACCCAAAGTGTTGTCCTCTTCTTTCAGACGATTTTTATGCTTTAAACTCCTCATCACAAATTCTCAGCTGGGAATTGAGGTTTGTTCTCTACATCACTGGTTTGAGTTTACATAATTTTCTTACTAATAACTTATAAAACATTTAAAGTTATTGTTACTGTATTTTGACCTTTATTAAATCATTTTCTTATTTCATGCATTTAAAAAAATCTCTTTTCAAATATTATAATTTCATTGATATTTTTGGTTTGTTATCTTGTCTATACTCTTGTATATTTTATGTTTTGTTTTCTTTTACTGGGGAGCAAGTTAGAAACCTTATATTTTTCTTCTGTTTCATGCAATTCATCTTTTCTCCAAACTCTTTCCCCTTTCTCTTCACTGTTTGATTTTAAATCTTTGGCTTCAAGAAATCATTTTATAACCTGAACCTTTATTTTTATTTCATTATTACCTTTCTTTGAAAGATGAAATTCTTATTCAAACTTAGTATTTTTAGCAAATGTAAAATAGGTATGTCCTTGATATTTTTCCCTCTCCACATGGATTCTGTTATTGTTCCTTAATATTCTAGGCCATAGGCTGGCAATTTTCAACTTTTTTTTTTTTTTTTTTCTCAAAAAAGGTTGAAAATCACTGCTATAGGCTGCTTGTCAGATAACAACAGATTCTGTTGCTTTGGAAGTGCTTGAAAAGAACTTGACTGGAATAACTTAATAGTTAAGTGAGGAAACAAGCTTTTACTTCTACGATGATTCTATTTTCACCCTTAATTCTGACCATATTGAACAACTTGCCATTTTCATGAAGAAAGAAGTCTTTAGCAATTCAATATCTTTGCACTTACTTTTTCTGTCACTGAAAGTGTTCTTTCCATCTCAAAGCAATCTGTTAACTCCTACTCATCATTTAAAGGTAATTTTAAGCATTACTTTTTGCTAGAGTTGTTCTGTGATGTCTTTGAACCAGATGACTCTCATATCAAATCCAACGGCAACTTTTGTGCACTTCTACCATGCCCTGTATTTAAAGGCATTTATCCTATTTGTCTTCCAACAGAGCGTATTTGGTTTACTAAATCATTTGAGCTTCTTAATAAGATGAGGGTTCATTTTTCCTTTAGAAATTCTCAAAGGAAAATACATGGCTACTTTTCCACTGAACTTCAGCAGTTTTATGAATTCTCCAGAATGCATTTGTATAGTGCCTTACGTTACAGCCCATGCATCTTGCTGAACATTCCAGGTGGGCTGCTTATTGTTGTAGGGCACCCACAGACATGCCCTGTAAGAATGTGATTTATTTAGCCATGAAAACAAAACAATGACAACAAATAAAAAAACAAAAATCCTCCGTGGAATGAGAGATGCCTTCCAGACATGTAGCTCTGGGGGACCCTCAGAGAAATATCCTTTGTATCACAGATACAGTCATTTTCTTTGTGATTTTTCTTTTTTCTTTGTAGAGACCTCAATCTTTTCTGAATACCTAAATAGAATTTGGAATCAGTGAGTTATTGCCTCCTAAAGAGAGGAAGTAGAGTCAGCCTGCAGGTCAATTCTGAGAGTTTTCTAAGTCTCTTGCTATCTAATGTTCTGTAATGAGAGCCCCCATGAGGGTCTGGTTCATGGTTGTCTATTCAAAGCATGTTTTTTAAAATTTTTTAAAGAGAATGTCTGATGTCCTTTGTTTATTTCCCTCAAATTGCAAGTTGAAAAGATTGATCCCTTATGATTAAGAATTTCTTCACATGTTCTAAAGCTTTATGTCGTTTAGTTTAACTTAATATGAAATTTAAATAATACCAAATTTTCAAGGTTACTGTAAGGTGTAGAAATAAAATATGTGAAGTGTATTTATTGAACAGAACATTGTTAAGGTAGTTGCTGTTATAATCAGAAGCATTTATTCATTCATTACACTTCACCAATATTTTGTGAGCATCTCCTATTTATTGGGCACTATGATCGATGGAGATCTCATGTCTATTGACTCAGTACATTTACAAACATACCTGTTTATGACACGATAATATATATAACCATCTTCTCTTTAAGTATAACTAATTAGTGTTATGAATGTGCTTCTGAAATAAGTTACTCAGCCCAGGAGATTTTATGGTTTTAATTTCAAGTCCTATAAAGAGAATGGTTTATATTTCAAATAGGAGAATTTTAAATGAATTAGTTTGGTACCAACACTGAATCTTTGCATAGTAGGAAAGAGCCCATGGCACCTGGATATTATTAACAAATGATAGAGGGATAGTATGTTTTTTGCTCTCTATTTTATCTTAGTATATGTCACAGTCTGTGGAATGTAAGTGCTGCTTATTGAATATTTTTGATTTAATAAAGGAATAAATGAACAAATGGTAATATTATATTTGTTACTTAAATTGAGAACATTCTTTTGGTAATATGTAAATTTTATTGTATAGTCTCAGTATCTAAGAACTAGGTCTACAAGAAGCTAAATAGAAAACGCAGAAAAAATTAATTATAACTAAAGTTGAATACCACCATAGACTTGGCTCTCTCTCTCTTAATGTCATCAGAACAAATTATATATGTAAACACTGGAATTTAAATCAGGTTGTGCCTGTACACCTTTCATTCATTAAGCATCACCCACGCATCAAATTTTTTAAATGTATTTTTGGTAAATATTTTTACTATTTTTCTTAAAATAACAATATTTATCAAGGTTTTACCACGATCTAGGTATTGTTGTATGTGCTTTAAATCAATTCTTATCATAATTTTATGAGGTAGCCTGTTATACCCTCATCTTTTAGGTGATGAAAATGAGTCAGAAGGGAGGGTAATTAATTTGCTTGTAGTTAAGCTTTTTAAGGTATAGAACCTAGATTTAGATTCAGACTCTTTAAGTCTATGTTCTAAAACACTATTCATACGGCTTTTCACCATTTATATAGACTAACTCAATGCTTGCTTTGTGTTCAATAATATGCTGAGAATTTATAAGGATAGCTTACATCATACTTACTAATTGCCTTTGAGTTCGGCTCTATTTTTAGTCTTGTTTTACAGAAAACTGAAACTCAGATGGATTCGCTATTATTTGTAGTCACATAGATAAATTGTAGAGGACTAAATACTAAATACCATGCCCTGTGGGCAGCAAATCCTTAGACATGACCCCTAGTTGGGGTTTGCAGACTTTTTACATTATAACAGTTATCTGACTAACAAATATGTTAATTAGGGGGACACTCACAAGGCATGGCCACATTCTCCACTGCCACAAATTTAAAAATTAATATTAAAAACCTGCAAGTGTTGAGGCACTCCTTAGAGTGACATATGTTTTTTTTTTTAATCTACTTATTTATTTTTCATTTCCTGTATGAGCCTATTATTTTAAATCTAGACAATCTTAGTAAAGAATTTGATAAAGTGAAAGCTACTTTAATTTTAAAATTTCCACTAGGATTTTCCAAGAAGACACTTTGTTCAATTGCATGCATTACTGAGAATGCCAGTGCTACATATGTTATATGTAATTCTAGCCCCAGACTCCACTGGAAAGTTTCAAGTGTGTGATACCACAGCAGTGTCCCTTATTGTGAGGCTAGAGCAGTTTTAAACACCTGCTCCAGAGGTTGCCTGGAAACGACACTTGTCGCACATTAAGCATCAGTATTAAGGCACCGCAAGTGGCGCTGCTTTTCCCATCTTAGAACAGGGAACTGTGCACCACTCTTACAGAACAAGCTGGTAATTATTTACTTAGATTTTTGCTCTGAGAAATGTTTTGGAATTTTATTTTTGAATTTGTTTATCTACATGCTGTACCTGATAGAGATTTCTAAGCCAATGTAAGTTGAAATCAATTGATACATATCTTTCTAGAAGAAAATAATCTGGGTATCAAAAATAAGGAAAATAATTAGAAAAGGTCCAAAGGAAGAATGCTGCAAAATGTGCAGAAAAGGTCTGAAATTGATCTCATTTCATTCGTACATTTGATATTGATCTTCACATATCACTCCTAGCCCCGAATCTTATGATTTCCTCCTTCAAAATGGAGATCATAATGCTTCACTCTATGCTTCATAAGATTTGTTAGACTCAAAATACATGACATGCTTAGATAGTATTTACAAGTCTTATAAATGGAAATTTTTTTTACATAGTGAGAGTCATATATTCATTCATAAAAGCAGATGGTTAGATTTCCTGTAACAATGATCAACTTATTTACAAAAAGATGCTCTTTAATAAAAAAATAAATAAAAGATGATTGAACACAGATGAATCAGTGTTAACCTCATCTTGCAAATGGAGAAAATCAAAATGCTTATTCAACCTCAGAGTTTTAGCAGTATAACTTTTTTGGTGTAAAGGACAACCATATACTGATTCTCCACACAGTGCCTAGAATTAGGAATTTCTCCAAAAATGTCAGTTGTTATTGCTATGTGCCCAATACTATGGTAAGAGTTAACAGGTGACAATCAAACCCTTTTCGTTGCACTAATTCAGTTTATGCCCAAGACAAATATACGTGACTGTTAAGCCCATTTTATAGCTGAAGGAAGTGAGGAGCAAAGAAGTTCAGAAAATTGCACATAAACACCAAAAACTTATTGGCATAAAATAGCTGTCGTTTTATTCTATTTCATGCTTTTGCGGGTCAGGAATATCAGAAGGAATCAGATGCCATATCTGATGTTCCATGCGGCATAAACTGGGTTACTTGATAGCATTTACCTGGTGCCTGGTCTGGCCTGGAAGGTTCATCATGGTGTTGCTTATAGGACCGGTGCCTGGCGGGAACAACTAAAAGGTAAAGCTCAAATGGGCCACCCATCCCTCCATATAGTTTTATATTTTTTCCACATGGTCTTTCCAGCAAGAAATTAAGGGTCCAAAAATGGTGGCTTAGAGCTCCAAGGAGGTAGGACAAGACTACCTAAGGCCTGGACTGGAATGGCATCATTTTCCCTGAGCTCTGTAGGTTAAAGGAGTCCCACTTTCAAAGGGTGAAATACTTTCCAACTTTTAAAGAGATGGGGAAAAATCCTACACTTAAAAGGGAGAATTTACAGCCAAATTTAATTCACCACAATGTTCATTTTTCCCAGAGTTCTTTTATATATTTAGTGAAAACCCTTTCGTTGATTTATCTGAGAGATTTTATTGCTTGATCCATTAGAATAACAGCTTTTTTCAACATTTTGTGTCATTTCAAAAATATATCCATGCATTGGCCAAAAAATATACTCTGGTTTTCTCCCAGACAAACCTGAAATAAAGACAGGAAGTGATCATTCAATTATATTGGCCAAATTTTATTGTCTTAGAGTTGATTGGTTGGTAAGTAAAAGAGATTTCTACGTCAAATATTTCATGGACATGTTTGTAAGTGTTCTTCTTAAGTTCACAAACTGATAGGTTGGGTTTTCCATGATGTTTGGAGTAATGTATTAAAAATCTAACCACTTTCATTTTAAACACTAAACTTACTAAAAAATTCATACAATTTTCAAAATGCTTTCAAAGATTTTTTATTGCTTAACATCTTAGTCCCCTTTCTAAGGATCTGAGAGCAAAACCATAGGTTTGTAGATAAATTTATATCAATTCAATTTAAAAATTAACATTTTGTTCTTAACTAGTCTTTATCCCACAAATAGTTTGTTAGACAAAACCCAGACCCTCACTGCCAGTGGTTAGCTATGTGTTATGTGCTTCTATGAAAATGACAATACTAAAATGTACAGTATTCCCTATTTTTCAATATTAAATCTTCAACCTTAATACAACCTTGAATTTCCAGAGGATGAACCTGAGAGATTTGCTCATTTCTTCATGGTTCTTTCATATCTTTCATCACCAGAAAAAAAATGTTGAATGCAAAATCATATATGACATTGTATCTGACCCCTTGCCCAGCTTGAGTTTGCCATTGAAGATAACTTTTAAGTATGGATTAGCAAGTGTGTAACACAGTGCAACCTGAGGAAACTTTTCGGTGCGTCGTTCCCTAGACACTCACTCTCTGTACAGCTCCTCCAGGCATAAGAGATGAATACTGCTGTCAGGATTGCTTGGCAGTCCTTTGGGACTCTGTTTTGGAGACTGATATTTTCCCTAAAGCTATATATTCCTAAGTAGTTGTATTAGCAAGGGAGGCATTATGCAAAACCATATCCTTAGAGTATTTGGAGATTCCATTTCCTTCCTGAAATAAACAAGAGTATGTTTATGTACTCAGTAACTCTGTTGTCCCAAGCATGATTCATTCATTCCTGTCAGGGATGATCAATTAACATGACAGTTCATTTGCTCTATGACTTGTGGCAAGTTACTCTGCCTAGCCAATTTACAATTTTATTTTATTTTTGTAAACTGGGGATGGTAATGATACTATCCAACTCATAGACCTGGTATAAAATCCAGCTAAGGCAGTGCATGTAAAATCCTTAGCATAATACCTGCTATATTATAAATATTTGCTATATTTAGAATAACATGGATAATATCTTGGAGATCTTCCTCTTTTTAGCATGTTATATCCCTTATATCAACAAATTCTACCACTATATTACCTTTCACAATTCTCTCTTCATTTCCTTTCTAATTTATAGAAATTTATGCTAATGATTGCAAGGGCCATCTATTTTCCCTGGTTCTAAACTTCCCTCTAATTAAGCCTTCATGCTTCATTCATCTCTGCTTTATAAGAAGACGATCTGGCACACTTCTCCCAAAAATTACAAATGTTTTAATAATGTTCCCTTTCCTTCTAGGTTGTATGTTATATGTATTACTCTCTTTTCGCTGCTATGAGTTTTCAAGAACTGATCAGCTTAAAACAGCACATTTAATTTTTTATAGTTCTGGAATTCAGCAATCTAAAATCAATGTGGTGACAGATCTCTGTTCTTTTCAGAGATCAAGGACAAATCCATTTCCTTGTCTTTCAGAATCTGGAGGTTTCTCACATCTTTGACTCTTGGACCCTTCCTAGCATCACTCTGATCTCTTGCTTCTGTAGTGACATTTCTTACTCTCCACTTGGATTCTCCTGCTTCCCTCCTAGAAGGACCCTTGTGATTCCAGTCATTATAACTGACGATAGTGGTTACTCTATATAATACTACACATCCTGTTTATATAAGATATTCTTCCTATCTTAAGGTACTTAATCACATCTACAAAGTTCTTTTTACCATTTGAGGTAACATTTATAGATTGTAGAAATTAGGGTGCAGACATCTTTGCATGGCCATTATTCAACCTACCACAGTATGTATTCAAATCCTTAGTGTATTGCTAAGGTCCTTCATCATCTGGTCTCAAACTGCCTTTCAGTGCTCTCCTGTCGGTCCTTAATATTCTAATTGTGTCCCTATGACTTTTACATTATACGGCTACACAGTGAACTGTCACTACATCATTTACTTTCAGTCTCTGTGCATTTTTTCATACTCTTCTCTCTTCATAAAATGCCTTTTTTATGTATTTTGCATCTGGTAAAATACTACTAATATTTCTAAAATTCAGGCAGAATTTCTGAGGTCTTCTGTGCTTCCAGAATGCACTCATATTTCCATTATGATTCGGCATACCATGCCGAGCATTAATGAAATATGTGTTCGTCTATTTTTATAGACCGTTAACACCTTCAAAACTGGGCATCTTTTAAAATTTTCACTGTTGTTTTCACATTAGAAACAGAACCTGGGCAAAAAAAATATTTATATTAACAAACTCACCTGCGATAGCTTGTTTGAAAATCTGTACAGTTGGTGACAGCTCCGTGGGCCACAGTTTATTGATTTGTTACTCTTTATCAGTTGGGGATCTTTATTACAAAAAAAAAATAGAAATCCCCTGTAGTTGGTTTGTCGAGGAAGTGAATATAATAAAAAACGTTAGGTATCTCACAAAATCTCCCAAAAGATAGAGAAATAGGCCCGAGGGTCATGCAGGCAGGAATAAGGACCAAATCATACCATCAAATGGCTCCAGTGGGGCCCAGTGAGATGTTATCACTACATGCAGGCACCTAAAATCACACACTGCAAATGGTACCACTAGGACTTTGGCCACTATTGCCTCTACAAAAATGACTCTTCCTGTCTCCTTTGTTAGAAAGGTGTTTGAGGGACTGATTCTTCCAATGTGAACATCTGACAGGCACACCAAACCAAGGGCACATGCCTGTATACCTGCTACATAGAGGTTGGAACAGCTCTTTCTGACTATATTTTTAAATAAGTGAATTCTTTAGGTGAGAGATATCTCTGACTTGGAATTATTCAAAAGTGTTAAGTAGTTAAAGAGTTTAGTCATTTTAGCTATGCCTTTTACAGAAATAATGTAAAATTAGATAAGTCCTTTTGGTAAATTTGCTTTAGAGAGAAAAAATCGAAAAACAAAACTATAGCTTATGAAATAATTACATTTTTCATTTGAAGGGACAGCGAATATCCAAATAAATGTTTTTACTCTTGTGAAAATAAAATATTCATTTTTATGTAGTGATCTAGTCAACTGGGTAATGCTATGAGACACGAACTTAGCTGAAATATTGAACAGTGACTCATTTACATTAAAAGATGATTGTTTAGCATAGTAATGGATATTTCATTAAATTAGTAGTAAGATTGTGGTGCATTCTCCCTTGGGTTACCTATCAAAATCCTTCACTATGCCTTAGACATGAAAGCAACTCTCTTTTCAACAAGGTTAACTTAAGTACTGTGAACGGAAATACTTCTCTTTTAAGTGGCTAAAATTCAATGGCAGAATAGGATTAAAACACTGGAATTTGAGTCAGAAAACTAATCTTCTAATTATGTGAGCTACTGACTAGTTAAAAAAAATATCAAAAAGGTCTTGCCCTATATATGTTGCCATATGTAGAATGCAAGGGGTATATTAAAATTATCATGCCTCTGGTAGATTTAATATTCTGCGAGTAATTAGAAAGACAAATTTCCAAGCATATATGTATAGACTGAAAAATAAAACATCTAATTCACTGTGAATAAAATATAAATTTTACATGTGATATTTTCTATTTCTGGCATTAAAAAATCTGTTCCCTTTGTGTTTCTAGAATATGTAGCTGTAGGGTAGAAAGGTTTGGTTCTTTGTTCCAATTTTTCTGACCTTATGTGAGAAATTTATTTCTCTACTGCTCAGTGTTCTCTTCTGTAAAGTGGACATAATTGTCTTGTTTTCCTTATGGCACAGAGTTCTGGTGCAAATCAAATAAATAAAATGGAAAGGAGTTATTTGAACCTAAAATTCTCCATTATTATAAGGATCTTTACTGTGCATATTACTCATATAGCTCAGTTAATGCATAGCTTCAAAGTCAAACGCACTTCTGATGATTTATTTAAGAACTTTACATGCAGAAGCCAAAATATGTTACAAATAGTCCCCAAACACTTTTGGCTGACAGAGATGTGGGGAAAAGGAATGGGGAGAAATTTATTAGTGGAATTTGTGGTACTTTTTTGGTATTTGACCATTTATAATATATAATATAATGATATAGCAAGACACAGCATTTTAAAAAATAACCTATAATTAGCACTCACACACATATGTGTTATATATGTGTGTGTGTATGTGTATATACAGGGCAGGGCCAAAGTAGATTTATAATAGTGAGTATGCAAAAACTTTTTAAAAATATTCTATTGTTTATGCTATTACAGTTGTCCCAATTTTTCTCCTTTTGCTCCCCTCTACTGAGGCTGCCTCCCACTCTCATAGTCAAACTGCACACCATTGTCTATGTCCATGGGTCCTTCATATATGTTATTTGATTAATCCCTTCTTTCAATCAGTCCCCGTCTCCTCCTTCCCCTCTTATGACTGCCAGTCTTCCATGACTGTATGCCTCTGGTTCTATTTTGTTCATTGGTTTATTTTGTTCATCAGATTCCTGCTATAAATGAGATCATATTGTATTTGTCTTTCAACACACTAGAACCAATGGGTTTAATTGATATCTACTGAGCATTTCACCCCAAAGAAGCAAAATATATATTCTTTGCAAATGCACATGGATCATTCTCAAAGACAGGACACATGCTAGGGCAAAAAATAAGCCTTAACAAATTCAAGAACACTGAAATCACATCAAGCATTTTCTCAGATCACAATGGTCTGAAATTATGAATCAGCCTCAAGAAAAAACCCCAAAACATTCAAATATATGGAGGCTAAATAACATGCTATTAAATAATGAATGGGTTAACAATGAAATCAAGGAAAAAATGAAAAAGTACCTGGAAACAAATGAAAATTAACACACAACAACCTAAAACCTATGGGACCCAGTAAAGGCACTCTTGAGAGGGAAGTTCATAGCATTGCAGCCCTGTCTAAAGAAGATAGAAAAATATCAAATAAACAACCTAACCCTATACTTAAAAGAACTAGAAAAACAATAACAGAGCATAGAAGGAAAGAAATAATCAAGATCAGAGCAGAAATAAATGACACATAGGCTAAAAAGAAAAAGAAAACAGTTCAAAAGATCAATGAATACAGGAGCTGTTTCTTTTAAAAGATAAACAAAATTGACAAACCTTTAACTAGACTTATCAAGAAAAAAAGAGGACCCAAATAAATAAAATCACAAATGAAAGGGTATAGTAATAATTGATGTCACAGAAATACAAAGGATTGTAAGAAATTACTATGAACAACTATATGCCAAGAAATTGGACAACCTGGGTGAAATGGATAATTTCTAGAAACATACAGTCTTCCAAAACTGAATCAGAAAGAAGCAGAAAACCAGAATACTGATACAACTAGTGAAATTGAAGCAATAATCAGAAAACTTCTGGCTCACAAAAGCACTGGACCAGAGGGCTTCACGGGTGAATTTTACAAGTCATTGAGAGAAATAATACCTATCCTTTTCAAACTATTCCAAAGAATTCAAGACGAGGGAAGACTTCCAAACACTTTTTATGAGTCCATTATTATCCTAATTCAAAACCAGGTAAAGACCAAAGAAAGAAAGAAAATCACAGGACAGTATCTCTGATGAACATAGATGCTAAAACCCTACACAAAATATTAGCAAACTGTATCCAGCAATACATCAAAAAGATCATACACCATGATCAAATGGGATTTATTCCAGGGATGCAAAAATGGTGCAATATTTGAAAATCAATAAAGGTGGTACATAGCTTAAACAAAATGAAAGACAAAAACCACATGACCGTATCAATAGACACAGAAAAAACATTTGATAAAGTACAGCACCTATTTGTGGTAAAAAAAAAAAAAAAAAAAAAGAACACTAAGCAAAGTGGGAATAGAGTGGGCATATGTCAACATAATAACAGCCATATATGGAAAACTTACTGCCAGCATCGTACTCAATGGGCCAAAGCTAAAAGCATTTCAGTTAAGATCAGGAACAAGACAGGGGTGTTCTCTTTCACTACTCTCATTCAACATAGTGCTGGAAGTCCTAACCACAGTGACCAGACAAGAAGAATAAAAAGGAATCCAATTTGGAAAGGAGGAAGTAAAACTGTCATTATTCACAGATGACTTTATATTGTACATAGAAACCCTATAGTCTCCACCAAAAAACTATTTGATTTAACAAATGAATTGGGCAAAGTAGCATGGTACAAAGTAAATGTTCAACAATGAACTACCAGAAAGAGAAATTACAAAAAAAAAAAAAATATGATTGCAACAAAGAAAATAAAGTACCTAGGAATAATTTTAACCTAGGAGATAAAAGACCTGTACTCAGAAAACTTCAGGATACTGAAGAAAGAAATTGAGAAAGAAAAAGCCCTGGCTGCTGTGGCTCAGTGGATTGAGCGTCTGCTTGTGAGCCACATATTGCTGGTTCAATTCCCAGTCAGGGTACATAATTAAGTTGCATGTCAGGTCCCCAGTTGGGGGCGCGAGTGAGAGGCAGCCACACAGTGATGCTTCTCTCCCTCTCTTTCTCCTTTCCTCTCTCTCTAAAAATAAAATAAATGGACAAACAAAAAAACAAATAAATAAATTATTTAAGAAAAAAGAAATTGAGGAAAATACAAATAAGTGGAAACATACTCTTGTATTGTTAATTATTAATTATGGTATTCTTTTCCAAATGAACTACTGTAAACCTACTTTTGCCTCACCCTCTATATTAATATAGATGTAGACATACATATAGACAAATAAAAGAGATGTATGCATATACAAATATGGAAACAATTGATTTTTCTCAGATTAGCAAAATATATAAAACAAAACAAATGCTCATCAATACAGGACTAGTTGATTGTGCAATGGTACATTTATGTGTTTTGAATATTATATAGCAATTAAAAATAACTTATTTGGGGTGACATTGGTTAATAAAATTATATAGGTTTCAGGTGAACAATTCTATAATACATTATCTCCATACATTGTATTGTGTGTTCACCACCCCGAGTCAAGTCTCCTTTCATCACTGTTTTAGAATTGTACATCTGAAGCTTATATAATTTTATTAACCAATTTAACTTTATAAATTCAATTAAAAAATACATAAAAATATTTAGAACTGAATCAGTCAGTTGTATTTGTGTGAGGATGGAGAAAAGGGAGTCTTGCTAATAACTGTATGTGTTTTTGTTATTGAGAAAGAAAGATGCAGAAAGAAGCTATCAAAGAAATAATGAGTTTTTAATTTTTTTTAAAGGTGTGTATAGATTCTTAAGTGTAAGAGGCAACCTGGGAAATTCCAGAGAGATAAAACAAAGTGGTAGAGGGATCTGGGGCCCAATTCTAATGCTATATGGCTAAAATTTAGAAAAAAATAACAAGAAACAATCAAATGTGGAGATATAGCTCCATCAGTTGGACAAGGTATTCTATCCAGGATTGTGAGTCTCCATTCTAGGTTGGAGACAGTGAGAGATATGATTGATAGATAAGTGGTAAAGATCATTTGGGGATAGTGCCATAAGAATCTCACTCTGGAAGTGTTGAGTGGGTTAGGTTGCCCATTTCGTGCATTGAGGGCTGACCTCCATGTGCTGGTATCAAAATGCTGCCTTCCAACATTAGTTCAAATTTTTGCATCCCCTACACTAAGCTTATCTTAGATTTCTGTTAAGATTCTTTCTAGGTTATTGCTTCAATGAATACAGGCAAATTGACCTTTTCCAAAATGCAGAGTTGAGCTTCAGTTCGTAAATTCATTTATATTTAAAATTAGGTTAACTCTCTAGCTGACTGCCACATTTTCTAAGTGTTTTAAATACATGTATTCTATTAAGTAGAAAACTCTTCTGATTCTTTAAATTCTCCTAGAGAAAAAGAAAGATGAACAATTATTTGATGTGAGATAGATGGTCACACTTCATTTGCAGGTACTTCTGATAGGTGAAATAATTTTTTATTCAGGAAATTTATAATTTTATGACATTAAAATGAAATTACAATTTATAATATTTAGGAAATTAAATGATATTACCAGTTTATTGCAGTGATTTAAAGATCTTATTTTTATAATATGAAAACCCATGTTCAAATTCCAATACTACTGCTTGCTACTTATTTGAATTTGGGTAATATTCCTAATTTTTTTCAAAATCTTAATAAATAATAAATGCTGTTGTTATAGTTATTTCCTGAGAGGGTCACTTCCCATATTTTGGGCACCTGAATTTAATTTAAATTTAGGTAAGAAGGAAAGAACTGTTAGACTTAAAGCACTGTGGCAATAGAAGGGTCTTCATATATTTTATCCGTTGTTGTAACCTAGTACCAAAGAACATTCAAGGAAATTATTTCTTACTTAATGTCTAATGGATAAAGATGTCTTTTATAAGATATAATTTCAATAGCCAAAATATTGGAGGAGTCCATTTTCCAACACAGGAACCATCCATATTAAATTTTAATTTTAAATTAAACTCAAACATAAAGTGTCAGAATAATAATGCATACTTTTTGGTTTCCACGAATATTTTTTTGTTCCCAATCCTTAAATAGATGTTTAGATATAACACAGGAATGGCTGAGTATTCCAAACAAAATGGAAGCTTTAGTAATATCATGGAATAATGTTTAAATTTTTAGGTATTTTCCAGCTACAAAAGACTCAGCAGAAAAACTTGATAGTTTTGTGTCACCCAATAAAATCAATATCTTTCTTCTCTGAACTATTATTGTTTATTTAATTAAATGATTTCCACGTGTATTTTATGTGCCATATACTCTAGCTTTATGTTTATTTAGGCACATGACATATTTCTGGAAAAACTATAAATTCCCTTACCTTGGGGATTCCAGTGGAGAATCTTGTTTACTAAAGAACACTAACAATAAATATGTCTTTTATTCATATTTTCTTAATCCAGAGAAAAAAACCAAGCACGGAAGACATACTGATTGCATTACTTTGGAGTCAAGGGTGAGGTCATGATGGAGAAATTATTTAATATTTCTAAATTCAGATAGCAATCTGTAACATAAAAATAAAAATAGTGTACGTACCATGTAGAATAAGAAGATTACATAAAAAAAGAAATAAAAAGTGCTTTAAAGGGGCTTTCGAACAGATTGATCTATTTCTGCTAATATTATCCTTTCTACCAAAACATGCTAAAAATTATAAAGAGGATTGTATCTCATTAAAGAAATGCATTTATGAACAGTAGGGTTATTACTGAGTGAAATAGGAAAATAAAACCCCAGAAGAAGGGAAAAACATCACTCTGAGGTCAGATTTGTCATCAGAGTATACAAAGGATGAGGTGTGAGAGGAATTCTGTTACTTTTTACTTCAGTCCTAGACATGTAATTTGAAAATACCATGAGCAAATGAGAAATGTCTCCTTGGGTTAAAATAATAACCAAATAGGCTCGGCCATTTGTAAGATTTCTAATGATTCCCAGACTTCCTATTCTCATGTGAAAAATAACATAGGGTTATTAGTCAAATTAAATGACTAAATATGAAAATTGGCTCTTAATAAGTTATTTTATTTTATTCTTTCTTATTCTTTTTTCTCTATATATGGAGAATTATTTATTGCCTCTCACTCATCTTTTCTCTATGCATCTGTAGGATCAGATCAAATTTTGATGAATAGTTAAGAAGAGATGACCAAAAAAATGCATAAAAATATCATTTACACCCACTAGGTAAGAAAAGGTTGATAATGCAATATTGGCAATATCAAGGATTAGAAAATGTTTACATATTTCTTAAATACTGATGACAACAGTATAAAACGATACAACTTGTTATTGGAAAATAATTTGGCACTACTTTTTAAAGACAAAATTTTTAATATATTCAATTTGCAACACTTTTGACATATTTTGCTTTACTATTTCAAGAAAGATAAAAATGCAAATGAAACCCAAAAAAAGATCTGTGCAGTATATGGAAGAGGTGTTGTGACTCATCAAATGTGTCAAAAGTGGTTTGCAAAGTTTGTTTTGGAGATTTCCTACTGGACCATGCTGGTTGAGTAGACCAGCTGAAGTTGATAGACATCAAATTGAGACATTAATTGAGAACAATCAACATGCTATCACACAGGAGATAGCTGACATACTCAAAATATCCAAATCAGTAGTTATTGGTGAAAATGAAAACTATGTCTTTTTTTTACAGAAAAAAATAAACAGACCTTTTGGCCAACCCAATTGTTTATAAAAATTAAATAATAATAACAATAAGTGATTTGTAGACATTTTAATAACTTTTTGTTAAATAAATTAATGAATGAATGGATAAATGAATAAATGAATCGCATTTGCCTTGGTACCTGATATTCAGTATTAATAATATATATATATATCCCATGTCTTTCAAATGGAATAATTTTTATATTTTTTTCATCTAAGATTGGGGCTATATATCGTTCTTGCCAGGTGAAGCCTAGAGAATTCTAGTCCTGCATATGAAATCTTGTTTCCATTTGTGATCTTATTATAAATTATCAAATTTCTCTGGCGTGAACTTCACTACATTATGGCCATGGAATTGAGTACATTTGAAAAGTATTTTTCCCTCCCAATGCCAACTACTTATTACTAGCATTAATCCCTAAATACTATTTCTTGATACTGACTTAGATTTTGTCTCAGCAGCAGTAGTTGATTTGTGCCCTAGTTCTTGCCTCGATGAATTTCTACTCATATCTACTTATGTGATTGGAGGTAGCCAGGTATTAAAGTCTGAATTGTATCTCCCCTCCTCAAATTCATATGTTGAAGTCCTAACCCCTAGTGAATGCTACTATATTCGGACATAGGGTCTTTAGGGAAGTAATGAAATTAAAATGATGTCCTTAAGGTGGGCCCTAATCCAATATAACCGAATTCCTTTTAAGAAAATGAGACTAGGACACAGATACACATAGAAGGAGCACCAGCTGAAAACATATGGAGGAGATGACCATCCATTATAGAAGTCAAACAGGGAGGCCTCTGGAGAAACCAACCCTGCCAACACCTTGATCTAGAAAATATTATCATCCAGAAACTATTAAGAGGTAAATATGAATTTAATTGTTGAAAAATTCTAGAACATTGTCAAAATGATAGGTTGTAATAATCTATTGAGTATAGTTATCCATAAAACAATCATGGTTTGTCTAAATCACTAAGAATACGTTATATTGTTTTTTACTGTATTAAGGAAAGTCAAAGTCACATCTTAAGTTCACCAAAACCTCTTGTGGTTCAGTGGGTGAAATATGGGATGTACAATAAATAAATTGCT